>NC_133414.1:138363076-138682307 GCF_049350105.2 Macaca mulatta
TTCATTATATATGATGAATTAATGTCTCTCCTATGCATTTAGAATGGTATTACTTATGTATCATCCTTGGGAGAATTGAGAAAGATGCTCAATCATTTCTCTGTCTTCTGTGATTAGGATGAAACACTCTAAGAGAGGCTATGCCTCACACAAACACCCAAAAGTAATAAATTAGTTAACAAATAAATAGTTAATACAATAGAGACAAAGAGCTAAGAAACAAACATATAGAAAACTAGAATACTGATTTTTTAAAATTCCAAAACCAGGTAACAAAAAGGAACTGAAGGAAGGAAGGAAGGGAGGGAAGGAAAGAAGGAAGAGAGGGAGGGAGGGAGGGGGAAAAAACAAACAAAAACCCACATGGAAAAGTAGAAAATAAAAAACAATGACTTCCAAAAAGCCAATGATATCAATAATTACATTAAAGATAAATGATCTAAATACTCCAAAATAAAAGGCAGAGATGGTCACAGGCAGTGAAAAAGGAAGACTTAACTACATGCTGTGAGCAAGAAACCCACTGTAAGTATAACAATGCATATAGATTAAAACTGAAAGAGCAGTAAATGATATATTATAGAAGATGAAATACTATTTGATAAATTAGACTTCAAAATTTTTAAATTCTGCTGATCAAAACACACCATCAAGAAAATACAAAGTTAAGCCACAGTGTTGAAGAAAATATTTGCTGCAAAATCGACTCTTACCCAGAATATATAAAGAACTGTTAACCACCCAAGAATTTAAATAACCCACTTAAAAATGGGCAAAAAAATCTGAACATTTACAAAAACAAAAAATATATTTGAATGGCCTATAAGTTCCATGTAAACATGGTTGACTTCATGAAATATCAGGGAAATGTGAACTAAAACCACAATGAGATACCAATACCCATCCATTACAATGGTTGAGGTTAAGAAGACTGAATATACGAAGTGTAAATTATAAATCACCACTGACGTATAATGTATACCTTGGTGAGGACGGAAACAATAGAACACATATATATTTCTGGTGGGAAAGTAAAATGGTCGACTTTGGGAGACAATTTGACAATTTCTTAGAAAGCTAAACACTTGAAACAGGAATTCTACTCCTGGGTATGTTCCCAAATGAAATAAAAATATATTTCTACACAGTGACTTACACAGAGTTAATTATAACAGCTTTATTCTTAATAGCTCAAAACTTGAATCAACCCAAATATCCATCAACAGGGGAATGTATGAGCAAACTGTGGGATATCCAACAATGAGCTACTACTCAAGCAATAACAAGAAATGGACCACTGATACCAACAACACAGATGAAATTGTTAAAAGCAAAAGCATTATGTTAAAAGGAGCCAGACACAAAAGAGTACAATCATGTGACTTCATTTATATGAGTTCTAGAAGAGAGAAATCTAATCTTTAGTGATATAAAACAGATTTGTGGTTACTTGAAGCCAGAGTTGATAAGAGAGACTGATTGAAAAGGAACACTACAAAGGAACTGACTATAAAGAAATATTTTTGGGATGAGGGAAATATTTAATGTCTTGATTTGGGTGATGGTTATGTGGGTGTATATAGTTGTCAAAATTCATTAAACTGTCCACTTATGTGTATTTTATCTTTTTATTGTTTTACTTCAAAGTTTATTTTTACAAAAACTCTGCACTGTGATATGGTTTTCTCTCTTTTTAGTTCTACAAATTTTTATGGTACATATTTTGAAAAAATCTTAAAGGAAGTGTTTCAGATTGAAGGAAAATGATACTGAGTAGAATTATGACCAGGTTACTAGACTGATTTTTTTATTATGAGATATGCCTATCTATTTCTCATCAAACTTCCTGTCTTAAATCGACTATATTTAATATTGTTACAGCTGGTGAGCTTTATTTTGGTGTGTTTGCATGGCATATATATTTTTCTGTCCTTTTACTTGATTTCTGTCAGAAGTTCTATATTTATACACACTTCATTTCTGTATGTATTCACATTTAAAGTGTCTCTTGTAAATCATATACAGGGAGTTTGGTTTCTTAACCCCATCTGATAATCCTTGTTTTTTTATTTTTCCATTTAATTTTACTATAATTCCTGCGGTGTTGAGTTGCAAGTCTGGCATCCTTCTACTTATTTTCTTGAGTGTTAGTACTTTATTTCTTTTTCCTTTCTGTTTTTAAAAATACATTTTATATATATATATATATTTTTTTATGTTCTTTTTTTTAAATTTATTTATTATTATTATACTTTAAGTTGTAGGGTACATGTGCATAACGTGCAGGTTTGTTACATATGTATACTTGTGCCATGTTGGTGTGCTGCACCCATCAACTCGTCATTTACATCAGGTATAACTCCCAATGCAATCCCTCCCCCCTCCCCCCTCCCCATGATAGGCCCCGGTGTGTGATGTTCCCCTTCCTGAGTCCAAGTGATCTCATTGTTCAGTTCCCACCTATGAGTGAGAACATGCGGTGTTTGGTTTTCTGTTCTTGTGATAGTTTGCTAAGAATGATGGTTTCCAGCTGCATCCATGTCCCTACAAAGGACACAAACTCATCCTTTTTTATGGCTGCATAGTATTCCATGGTGTATATGTGCCACATTTTCTTAATCCAATCTGTCACTGATGGACATTTGGGTTGATTCCAAGTCTTTGCTATTGTGAATAGTGCCGCAATAAACATACGTGTGCATGTGTCTTTATAGCAGCATAATTTATAATCCTTTGGGTATATCCCCAGTAATGGGATGGCTGGGGCATATGGTACATCTAGTTCTAGATCCTTGAGGAATCGCCATACTGTTTTCCATAATGGTTGAACTAGTTTACAATCCCACCAACAGTGTAAAAGTGTTCCTATTTCTCCACATCCTCTCCAGCACCTGTTGTTTCCTGACTTTTTAATGATCGCCATTCTAACTGGTGTGAGATGGTATCTCATTGTGGTTTTGATTTGCATTTCTCTGATGGCCAGTGATGATGAGCATTTTTTCATGTGTCTGTTGGCTGTATGAATGTCTTCTTTTGAGAAATGTCTGTTCATATCCTTTGCCCACTTTTTGATGGGGTTGTTTGTTTTTTTCTTGTAAATTTGTTTGAGTTCTTTGTAGGTTCTGGATATTAGCCCTCTGTCAGATGAGTAGATTGCAAAAATTTTCTCCCATTCTGTAGGTTGCCTGTTCACTCTGATGGTAGTTTCTTTTGCTGTGCAGAAGCTCTTTAGTTTAATTAGATCCCATCTGTCAATTTTGGCTTTTGCTGCTGTTGCTTTTGGTGTTTTAGACATGAAGTCTTTGCCCATGCCTATGTCCTGAATGGTACTACCTAGGTTTTCCTCTAGGATTTTTATGGTATTAGGTCTAACATTTAAGTCTCTAATCCATCTTGAATTAATTTTCGTATAAGGAGTAAGGAAAGGATCCAGTTTCAGCTTTCTACTTATGGCTAGCCAATTTTCCCAGCACCATTTATTAAATAGGGAATCCTTTCCCCATTTCTTGTTTCTCTCAGGTTTGTCAAAGATCAGATGGCTGTAGATGTGTGGTATTATTTCTGAGGACTCTGTTCTGTTCCATTGGTCTATATCTCTGTTTTGGTACCAGTACCATGCTGTTTTGGTTACTGTAGCCTTGTAGTATAGTTTGAAGTCAGGTAGCGTGATGCCTCCAGCTTTGTTCTTTTGACTTAGGATTGTCTTGGAGATGCGGGCTCTTTTTTGGTTCCATATGAACTTTAAAGCAGTTTTTTCCAATTCTGTGAAGAAACTCATTGGTAGCTTGATGGGGATGGCATTGAATCTATAAATTACCTTGGGCAGTATGGCCATTTTCACGATATTGATTCTTCCTATCCATGAGCATGGTATGTTCTTCCATTTGTTTGTGTCCTCTTTTATTTCACTGAGCAGTGGTTTGTAGTTCTCATTGAAGAGGTCCTTTACATCCCTTGTAAGTTGGATTCCTAGGTATTTTATTTTCTTTGAAGCAATTGTGAACGGAAGTTCATTCCTGATTTGGCTCTCTGTTTGTCTGTTACTGGTGTATAAGAATGCTTGTGATTTTTGCACATTAATTTTGTATCCTGAGACTTTGCTGAAGTTGCTTATCAGCTTAAGGAGATTTTGGGCTGAGACAATGGGGTTTTCTAAATATACAACCATGTCATCTGCAAACAGGGACAATTTGACTTCTTCTTTTCCTAACTGAATACCCTTGATTTCTTTCTCTTGCCTAACTGCCCTAGCCAGAACTTCCAACACTATGTTGAATAGGAGTGGTGAGAGAGGGCATCCCTGTCTTGTGCCAGTTTTCAAAGGGAATTTTTCCAGTTTTTGCCCATTCAGTATGATATTGGCTGTGGGTTTGTCATAAATAGCTCTTATTATTTTGAGGTACGTTCCATCAATACCGAATTTATTGAGCATTTTTAGCATGAAGGGCTGTTGAATTTTGTCAAAAGCCTTTTCTGCATCTATTGAGATAATCATGTGGTTCTTGTCTTTGGTTCTGTTTATATGCTGGATTATGTTTATTGATTTGCGAATGTTGAACCAGCCTTGCATCCCAGGGATGAAGCCCACTTGATCATGTTGGATAAGCTTTTTGAGGTGTTGCTGAATCCGGTTTGCCAGTATTTTATTGAGGATTTTTGCATCGATGTTCATCAGGGATATTGGTCTAAAATTCTCTTTTTTAGTTGTGTCTCTGCCAGGCTTTGGTATCAGGATGATGTTGGCCTCATAAAATGAGTTAGGGAGGATTCCCTCTTTTTCTATTGATTGGAATAGTTTCAGAAGGAATGGTACCAACTCCTCCTTGTACCTCTGGTAGAATTCAGCTGTGAATCCATCTGGTCCTGGACTTTTTTTGGTTGGTAGGCTATTAATTATTGCCTCAATTTCAGAGCCTGCTATTGGTCTATTCAGGGATTCAACTTCTTCCTGATTTAGTCTTGGAAGAGTGTAAGTGTCCAGGAAATTATCCATTTCTTCTAGATTTTCCAGTTTATTTGCGTAGAGGTGTTTATAGTATTCTCTGATGGTAGTTTGTATTTCTGTGGGGTCGGTGGTGATATCCCCTTTATCATTTTTAATTGCGTCGATTTGATTCTTCTCTCTTTTCTTCTTTATTAGTCTTGCTAGTGGTCTGTCAATTTTGTTGATCTTTTCAAAAAACCAACTCCTGGATTCATTGATTTTTTGGAGGGTTTTTTGTGTCTCTATCTCCTTCAGTTCTGCTCTGATCTTAGTTATTTCTTGCCTTCTGCTAGCTTTCGAATGTGTTTGCTCTTGCTTCTCTAGTTCTTTTAATTGCGATGTTAGAGTGTCAATTTTAGATCTTTCCTGCTTTCTCTTGTGGGCATTTAGTGCTATAAATTTCCCTCTACACACTGCTTTAAATGTGTCCCAGAGATTCTGGTATGTTGTATCTTTGTTCTCATTGGTTTCAAAGAACATCTTTATTTCTGCCTTCATTTCGTTATGTACCCAGTAGTCATTCAGGAGCAGGTTGTTCAGTTTCCATGTAGTTGAGCGGTTTTGATTGAGTTTCTTAGTCCTGAGTTCTAGTTTGATTGCACTGTGGTCTGAGAGACAGTTTGTTATAATTTCTGTTCTTGTACATTTGCTGAGGAGTGATTTACTTCCAATTACGTGGTCAATTTTGGAGTAAGTACGATGTGGTGCTGAGAAGAATGTATATTCTGTTGATTTGGGGTGGAGAGTTCTATAGATGTCTATTAGGTCTGCTTGCTGCAGAGATGAGTTCAATTCCTGGATATCCTTGTTAACTTTCTGTCTCGTTGATCTGTCTAATGTTGACAGTGGAGTGTTGCAGTCTCCCATTATTATTGTATGGGAGTCTAAGTCTCTTTGTAAGTCTCTAAGGACTTGCTTTATGAATCTGGGTGCTCCTGTATTGGGTGCATATATATTTAGGATAGTTAGCTCTTCCTGTTGAATTGATCCCTTTACCATTATGTAATGGCCTTCTTTGTCTCTTTTGATCTTTGATGGTTTAAAGTCTGTTTTATCAGAGACTAGTATTGCAACCCCCGCTTTTTTCTGTTCTCCATTTGCTTGGTAAATCTTCCTCCATCCCTTTATTTTGAGCCTATGTATGTCTCTGCGTGTGAGATGGGTCTCCTGAATACAGCAGACTGATGGGTCTTGACTCTTTATCCAGTTTGCCAGTCTGTGTCTTTTAATTGGAGCATTTAGTCCATTTACATTTAAGGTTAATATTGTTATGTGTGAACTTGATCCTGCCATTATGATATTAAGTGGTTATTTTGCTCGTTAGTTGATGCAGTTTCTTCCTAGCCTCGATGGTCTTTACATTTTGGCATGTTTTTGCAATGGCTGGTACCGGTTGTTCCTTTCCATGTTTAGTGCTTCCTTCAGGGTCTCTTGTAAGGCAGGCCTAGTGGTGACAAAATCTCTAAGCATTTGCTTATCTGTAAAGGATTTTATTTCTCCTTCACTTATGAAACTTAGTTTGGCTGCATATGAAATTCTGGGTTTAAAATTCTTTTCTTTAAGAATGTTGAATATTGGCCCCCACTCTCTTCTGGCTTGGAGAGTTTCTGCCGAGAGATCTGCTGTTAGTCTGATGGGCTTCCCTTTGTGGGTAACCCGACCTTTCTCTCTGGCTGCCCTTAAGATTTTTTCCTTCATTTCAACTTTGGTGAATCTGGCAATTATGTGTCTTGGAGTTGCTCTTCTCGAGGAGTATCTTTGTGGCGTTCTCTGTATTTCCTGGATTTGAATGTTGGCCTGCCCTACTAGGTTGGGGAAGTTCTCCTGGATGATATCCTGAAGAGTGTTTTTCAACTTGGTTCCATTTTCCCCCTCACTTTCAGGCACCCCAATCAGACGTAGATTTGGTCTTTTTACATAATCCCATACTTCTTGCAGGCTTTGTTCATTTCTTTTTCTTCTTTTTTCTTTTGGTTTCTCTTCTCGCTTCATTTCATTCATTTGATCCTCAATCGCTGATACTCTTTCTTCCAGTTGATCGAGTCGGTTACTGAAGCTTGTGCATTTGTCACATATTTCTCGTGTCATGGTTTTCATCTCTTTCATTTCGTTTATGACCTTCTCTGCATTAATTACTCTAGCCATCAATTCTTCCACTTTTTTTTCAAGATTTTTAGTTTCTTTACGCTGGGTACGTAATTCCTCCTTTAGCTCTGAGAAATTTGATGGCATTTTATATTAAATACATTTTATATTTTTATTATTCCATCCTTCTCCATAACAGCTTCTTGTATCTTATTGTTATCCTTTCAGTGTCTACTTGGGAGATCAAAATGAGGATTGTAGACTTATTATTAACTTAGTATCTTTACTGTTTTCAGAGCAAGCAAAAATATTATAATAGTTGAGCTCTATTTGTTCCTCCCTTTGTGCTACTCATATTTTACTTATCCGTATGTTGTAAAGCCCTAAATATCTTGCATTATTCTTTTAAAGAGTTAATGCTGCTATATTTACCAACCTGATGATATTCTCATGCTCTTTCTGCAGTTCTATACTTCTATCTGGCATCATTTTCCTTCAACCTGAAGGACATCCTTTCATAATTCTTACAGTTTGATTCTGTTAGAGATGAATTTTATCACCTGCTTTTGGTCTTTAAATATCTTTATTTTTCCTCCATTTGAAAGAGTATTTTCTCTGAGTTTGAATTCTGCATTAGCAGTTTTTCTTACATCTTGCCCTTCCAAGATATCTTTCCATTTTCTTCTGGCTGTTTCTATTGAAATGTCAACCACCAGTCTTCACTTTGCTCCTTTGAAAGTCTTTCTTTCCTCTGAATGTTTAAAAGATTTTCCCTTGGACTTTGACTTTCAACAGTTTGATTACCACGGGCTCAGATGAAGTTTTCTTTGCATTTATTCTAATTGAGGCTAAATGAGTTTGAAATTATGAATTAACTATTAGTCATAACTTTTGAAAAATTCTCAGCCATTATCTCCTTAGACATTGCTTCTTTCCCAGTCTCTCTCACTCCTTTCCTTATAGGATTCCAGTTATGTGTAATTACATTTTTCAGTGTTCCATGTGGCTTCTGTGCTCTGTTCTGTTGCTTCCACTCATGTCTATTGTGTTTCATGTCTATTGATCTTTCTTCAAGTTCACTATTCCTAACAACTTCTGTTTCCATCCCAGTGAGTACTTAATTTTAGATATTGATTATATTATTCAGTTATAGAATGTCTATTTGATTCATATTTGTAGAATCCAGGTCACTATTGAAATTCTGCATGTTTTTCTCCATTTCAGAGATTGTTTTCTTGTTTTTGCTTTTTTTACCATACCAATCATAATTAGCTTCAAGTCCTTCTCAGCTAATTTCAATACTTACATCATTGGTGGCTCTGTTTTTTTTTTTCTCTTGATTGTCAGTCACAGTTTACTGCCTGCCTTTTTAGTTTTTTTGAGAAGGAGTCTCGCTCTGTCACCCAGGCTGGAGTGCAATGGCACAATCTCCACTCATTGCAACCTCTGCCTCTGGGGTTCAAGCAATTCTCATGCCTCAGCCTCCCAAGTAGCTGAGATTCCAGACATTCATGACCATATCCAGCTAATTTTTGTATTTTTTTTCTTTTCTCTTTTGTTTTTTGAGACAGAGTCTCACTCTGTTCTGTTGCCCAGGCTGGAGTGCAGTGGTGCGATCTTGGCTCACCACAACCCCGCCTCCCAGGTTCAAGCAATTCTCCTGCCTCAGCCTCCTGAGTAGCTGGGACTATAGGTGCATGCCACCATGCTCAGCTAATTTTTGTATTTTAGTAGAGACGGGGTTTCACTATGTTGGCCAGGCTGGGGAATTTCTTTCTTTCTTCTTTTTTTTTTATTATACTTCAAGTTCTAGGGTACACGTGCACAACGTGCAGGTTTGTTACATATGTATACTTGTGCCATGTTGGTGTGCTGCACCCATCTCGTCAGCACCCATCAACTCGTCATTTACATCAGGTATTACTCCCAATGCCATCCCTCCCCCTCCCCCTTCCCCATAATAGGCCCTGGTGTGTGATGTTCCCCTTCCAGAGTCCAAGTGATCTCATTGTTCAATTCTCACCTATGGGTGAGAACATACAGTGTTTGGTTTTCTGTTCTTGCTATAGTTTGCTGAGAATGATGGTTTCCAGCTGCATCCATATACCTACAAAGCACACGAACTCATCCTTTTTTATGGCTGCATAGTATTCCATAGTGTATATATGCCACATTTTCTTAATCCAGTCTGTCACTGATAGACATTTGAGTTGATTCCAAGTCTTTGCTATTGTGAATAGTGCCGCAATAAACATACAGGAGCATGTGTCTTTACAGCAGCCTGATTTATAATCTTTTGGGTATATACCCAGTAATAGGATGGCTGGGGCATATGGTATTTCTAGTTCTAGATCCTTGAGGAATCGCCATACTGTTTTCCACAATGGTTGAACCAGTTTACAATCCCACCAACAGTGTAAAAGTGTTCCTATTTCTCCACATCCTCTCCAGCACCTGTTGTTTCCTGACTTAATGATTGCCATTCTAACTGGTGTGAGATGGTACCTCATTGTGGTTTTGATTTGCATTTCTCTGATGGCCAGTGAATTTCTGTATTTTTGTAGATACAGGGTTTCACCATGTTAGCCAGGTTGGTCTCAAACTTCTGACCTCAAGTGATCTGCCTGCCTCAGCCTCCTAAAATGCTGGAATTACTTGCATGAGCCAGCATGCCTGGCCCTCATGCCTGCTTTTGAAAACATGTCTAGCTACTTTGTATTTTATGCTAGACACTGTATGGCAGTGCCATAAAGGATCCAGATGATTTTCCCACCAGAGAGAGTACAGCCTTTCATCTGTAGGAAAATTGGACTGATGTGATCAGTCTCTCACTTGCCAGGAATTGAGCTGGGTCAGAACTGGGTTGCATTTTCAGTAAGGCTCAGTCCAAGCCTTAGTAAGGCTCATCCTCAAGGATGCCTCCTTGAGGGTGACCATCCTAGGCTTTTAATTTAGGGTCTGGAGTCTCTGTCTTTTTGGCCCCAAAACACTACAAAAGACTACAGAAGAAGTTAAGTTCTATCTTTTGGAAACTAGAAGCATACTGTTCAGTTTTCTTGCCCATGCAACTTGGGCAAGAAACATGACATGGGAGACCAGTTATGTGTTTGTTGCAAGCCCCATTCCTCTAGCTGAACCTTGTCTCCCAAGTTACCAGCAGATTGTGGAAGATCTCACTCAGCCTTTCTCACCCAGTGCCTCAGCCTCCTAAACAATGCCAGAAATTATATGTACATTTATACTACTTTGTCAAGCAAACTTTCAACACGTCTTTTTTTTTTCCCCACTATTAACACTTTAAACATCACCATAGGCAGATTGCTTTTACTATAGACTTACTTAATATTGTTAACAGTCTAAAAGTAAACTTTTACACAGCCACTGTTTAAAATTAACTCAAATCTTGAGTAAGTGATGTTTTGACTATTTTTTCAAATTTTGATTTTCTATTTGAGGAAATGCCCTCAAACTATATCTTAGAAGTTTAAAAATATTCATTGCAAGTTGGTTGATGCCTGGTGTGCTTTGTGGTAGAAGACAACTGAACATCTCATCTCAGATAAGAGGCATTATCATCTCATAGTTAGCAACTGCAAGTAACAGCTGTGATGTGTTGGAGATCCTTTAATTCATATCCATTGTTGAAGGTCAGATCTTATCCCTTACCAGTCCAAGAATGATGTATGTGTCAGCTGTCATGAAGCCTCTTCTGGGACGAGTGGAGAGACGAATTTATACAACTGAGTAGACATCTGCCATTTTTGCCTGCTTGCCTTCTATTCTTCTCTTATACCATCCCAGAACCCAGGGTTATTTTGGGGAACCACGGTTCTCCCACCCAGTCCTTGTGATTTTGGTGGACTATTTCCTTCTCCCAGTGCCAAGAGTGGATACATGGCCCAGGCTTGGCCGGTCACTGTATTCTATACTTTTTGACTACATTGATCATTTCAAATGGGGGCACATGACCTAAATGGGATCTCAGAGACTCTATTTGAGGACTTTTATTTACATCATTGAGGAAGACAATGTTTGCAGCTGGGGTTGCTGAGAAGGGGAGACAAGACTGTAGCTGTTAGCAGCCATCTCTCTCTCTCTGAGGGCAGAGACAACAGAAAGAATAAATTCCAGTCTCGGGAACACTGGTTGAGTCCCTGGAGTCTGTCATATCTAAAGCGAGAAAACACCCCTGGACTTCTGCGTATTGTAAACAGAAAACAAATTCTAATTTAACATAAGCTGGCTTTAGTTTTCTGCCACTCATAACCAAGAGTTGATTTATTAGGTAATTCTTACTAATGGATCATCATTCTCAGCCAGACTTCATTCCAAGAGAAAAGGGCTAGAATGGTGCATCGGGTCCAGAAAATGCAGATAAAATTAAAGTGCTCCTATTGCATTACACTGAGTGAAAATCCATTCTTGGGAGTTGGCTCTGTCACAATGCAAATATGGACATCAATAAGCCACTAAGCTTTGGAGAAGCAGAGAAATGCAGTTTTAGGGGGTGGGCTAGCAGATAGAGAGAGTAGTTTAATAACCAGATTGAGATGATTTAAGACAGTTGTAAATATGGACTTGAGCCTTGCAAAATATTAGAACTGGAGGTGAAGTTTTTGTGTCATGTTAACAGAAGCGATAGATGAAATGGGCCGGATGCAGTGGCTCATGCATGCAATCCCAGCACTTTGGGAGGTTGAGGTGGGCAGATCACTTGAGGTCAGAAGTTCAAGACCAGCCGGGTCAACATGGTGAAACCCCATCTCTACTGAAAATACAAAAATTAGCCAGGCATAGTGGCGTGCGCCTGTAATCCCAGCTGCTCAGGAGGCTGAGGCAGGAGAATCGCTTGAACCCAGGAGGTGGAGGATGTGCTGAGACAAGATTGCACCACTGCACTCCAGCCTGGGTGACAGAGCAAGACTGTCTCAAAAGTATTTAAAAAAAAAAGTGATAGATGATATCTTGGAGTATTCTGAAAGGGTCCAGAGAGGCAATGCAGTAAAAAACAAGCAGACAGAAGACAGAACCTTGGGAGTTGCATACATTTAGAAGGCAGGTGGAGAACAGGAGTGGAAAAGAAGCTAGTAGAGTGGTCAAAGGGGTTGGAGGAGAACAAGGCAAAACCTGGGACCAAGAAATCCAGGGGCAGCAGTTGAGAGCAAGAGAAAGAAATCACCAACGACAAATACCAATAATTAAAGACCCTAGAGAATGTAAAAGAAGCAAGGTATTTACCAAAGCATTACTGAGCTTGCCAAAAGATGTTCCAAGCAAGTGGTAGGGTAGAACCAGGCTGCAATAGTTACACGGCAAAACCCATGGTACAAAGCAGCCACGAAAAGCAGTCAGCTACCTCCGAGATGCCTGGTGGCTGAGGCAGAGGCAGAAAGGCAGGCGGGTGCAGAGGTAACAGTATGGAAATTGGAGTGCTAACCCTCAAAATTATGTAAATACCATTATATTGTTTTTAAGTATAGATCACTGTGTGGGATGTGTCTCGTTATCAATGGGAAGGTACAAAAGAACTTTCTCAGTAAATAAAAGAAGGTTGTAATGCAGAGTAGCACAGGCACAGGGAAATTATTAACATAGTCTCATAGCTGTTCCATGAGAATAGGACCAAAATATGAAATTGTGCTCTATGAGAGGGATGATACATTTTTGCTAAGCATTTATTGTGCAAGGGGACATGGTGGACCCTAAGGGGTAGGAAAGAAGTTCCTGCCTTTAGAGAATGCCAGTCTTCATTAAGGGTGGTTGCAGAGAAAATCTCTAAGATGCCTCCTCTGAGCTGAGCTAATACTAAATCTCCCACCCACCTTTTCAGTGGGTTATGGGTCTTCCTCATTATACATACACACAAACGCACACACACACACCTGCATGGACACAAGCTGCATGAGATATACTCAAAGACTCCTCATTGTGTTTCTGAAATTTAAATTTAACCGGGCATCCTGTATTTTATTTGGCAATGCCACTTTCCACCCATATTTGCTGAATAAATACAGAAGTATAACTGGGGCTGGAGTGGGAGGAGAAACCTGGGACAGGAAAATAATTCCCTCTAAACCTAATCTCTAAAAACAGTTATAAAAAAGTAGCACAGTGCTTAGGGCACAGCACTGGCAGAGCCGTTGAGACCTCTGTGACATAAGGAACATGTATCTGGTCTCTGCCCCCTGTTCCCGGAACAGAACTTCTAAAACTCCTGTAATTTCTTGGGTGACAAGAATGTCTTTTGTTCTAATAAGGTGACTCTTGGTGAGCTCCTGGATGGGGGCTGGTCACCAGAAAGACTGAGCCATAATTAGAAGCTGGGAACTTCCAGCCCACCCCCATCCTCTTGGGAGGGGAGAGAAGCTGGAGCTGGAGTTAAAAATTGATAATGCCAAAGTGATGAAGCCTCCACAAACATCCTGAAAAGAGGAGATTCAGTTTTTGGAGTGGTGAACACACCCACGTGCCAGGAGGCTGGTGCACCACAACTCCACGGGGACAGGAGCTCCCGCACTCAGGATCCTCCAGACCGTGCTCTATACGCACCTCTTCATTTGCCTGCTCATCAGTGTCCTTTACCATATATTTTATAATAAAGTAGCAAGACTAAGTAAATAAATGAGTCCAGAGTCATTACAGCACATTATTAAGCCTGACAAGGGGGTCATGGGACTCCTTCACTTGTAGCCAAGTGCGAGTGAAGTGTGGGTCACCTGGGGATTGCAACTGGCATCTGAAGTGGGGCATCTTGTGGGATGGAACCCTTTGCCTGTGGGGTCTGTGCTAACTCCAGGTAGTCAGCATCATAATTGAAATGTAGGGCACTCAACTGGTGTCCAAAGTTGGAGAATGGGTTGGTGTGAAAAAAAAAACAAAAAACAAAAAAACAAAAAAAAACCCCACATCTGGTGACCAGAAGTGAAGTGTAAGCGTCAAGGCCAAGGTTTGCATTTTCTGTCAACAGCTGCAATGAGACGATGTGAGAGAGGCTGTGAGAAACCCATGGCAGAGCACCAGTGGGGGCCACAAGACAGGTGCAGAGGGAACCAAAGAGCAGGGCCTTCCAGGCACACCTGCTCCTCCTCTCTCCAACACCTGCGTTCTGTCCTCCGCGAGCTCCAGAATGGCAAGTCCTGAAGTGAGAACCCAGCTGTGCCTCTGGATGAATGTGACTTAATTTAGATAGTTGTCTCCCTTCAACAAACCAAACACAAAAGGAGAAACGCTGTGTGTGGCTGGACGGTCCTGACTATGTGGTTAATGGGATGTGGACACCCTGTGGTCAGCGGAGTCTGGGTGGTCAGGGAAAGCTTCAGGGAGGAGGCAGGCCTGTGGGGAGCCTTCAAGGAGGAGGAGAACATAAATAGGCGGAAGTCTCTTCTTAGGTTCTAAATCTGAATTTGTTGTAATTAAACCTAAACACTAAGCCAAACACGACATCAACATTGTGGCTGGCTTTATTAAATACTCCTTATGTTGTAGACTTTGCCCTTCTTCAGCAACAAGCAACTGCCTTCTCTTCTCTTGTTAGACAATGGTGCCATCAAACCCGTGGACACCAGCACATCTTAGGCACTGACAAATCAGGAATGATGCCCTCTCATTGCAGCCACGTACGCACGTGAACATATGTGAGCCACACCGCCAAAGCTAACAGGTATTTATGGCCAAGTCTTCAGATTTTAAGGTTTCTTCTTTTACTTTTCAGTAAGACATTATTACTTACTTGCATAAATTAGCCATGGTGGTTCAGATGAAGAGACAACAGCACACGTTGCTACTTTCCTTACAGTTTCTTTGGAGCAGAAATGCAGAGCAGCTTGGCTGGAAGACTCCAGTCTGAGGGTCTCTCGGGGTGCAGTCGCCACCTGAGCCTGCAGCTTGGCTGGGATCAAAGGACCCACTGCAAGATGGCACCCTAGCATGCCTGGCAAGTCAGCACTGGCTGTCGGCTCTCCACACGGCATCTCCACCGGGTTGTTTAAGTATATTCGCGGCTCAGCAGCTGGCTTCTCCCACCAGTTGAGAGGGCCAGGAAACCCAGGTGAAAAGTATCATGTCTCTTATGACTTAACCTCAAGGTCACACACTTCTGCCTTCTTCTATTGGTGACCCAAACCAACCCTGCCTCACAAAGGAGAGGGCCTTGGAAGGGCAAGGATCACCTTGGAAGCTGGCTATCACAAAGCCCTTGAATTCAACTTTGAAAATGCAAAGTATGGGGTCAAAGTCTCCCACCTGGGAAACAGAAGAACATTTTAAGATCTTAAAAGGAATAGCCAGACATATAAGGTGACCACGTAAAAGGGTGCAAGAGAATACATACACCTCATCAACACCATCTATTTCAAGGTGTGAGCCCCATCCATCCATCTGTCCATCCATCCATCCATCCATCCATCCATCCATCCATCCATCTGTCCGTCTGTCTTCCCACCCACCCATCTATCCACCTACACACATATCACTGGTATTCATCACAGAAGCTTCTGTGGTGAACTCTAGGAAAAAGTGGTGAATAAAAAAGATAAGTCTCTCTCCTTATGGGATGGAGAGTTAAGGCTGAAAGGCAGACATTAAATGAGGATATAAACAGATAAAGAAAATGGTGAGGCAGAGCATGGAAGACACAAAGAATAATTATAGCAACCAACTGAGTAGGCATCTGTTTAAATGAAATAATGAAGGAAGGAAGCCTTCCCTAAGGAAGGGGTTTTAAGGCAGAGATGAGAAGGGACTCATCCACCATGCAACTAGATGGGGTGCTGTAGGCACTCATGGACGGAGGTCAGGAACAGGCATTCCCAAGGAGGTTCCCAGGGCTCTCCTGGACAAAAGCCAGAGGAGGAACTAAGTCAGGAACAAGATGAGAAGCCAGGTGTGGAAGATGAGGCTATCACCATTGACCTGCGCTGGTTGGCAGGAGCGGCGTGGCCTGAGTACTGCTGGAGGAGCTGAGGGTGGGGCAGGAAGCAAGCTTGGAGAGAAGGACATGGATGCAAGTCCCACAGCCATGGGAAAAATAGCCAGCTTGATTGCTAGAGAGGACACCTGATGTCCCAGGTGGGGTGGAGCGGAAACCAGCTGGGGATGCTGTGGGGTGAGGACATGGTGTGAGGGAGGTGCTCCAAAGGGAGTTTCAATGCAGACAGAGTAGGGCATAGGGAGGGTTAGGGCTGCAGGCCAAGGTCTGGCTGCCCTTTGGAACATCACCTCAATGGGGCCACACGTTAACAAGTTCTGCTTTGAATTTGGGACAAATTTTGGGAGCACTCTCCACTCATAAATGAGACACACTCAAATCAATCAAGAGATACAACACGGACATTTTCAGGAAAAAAAGATTTGCCTGAGAGTCCATTGTTTATATAAAGTTTTCAATAATACTCTATTTTCAAACCTCTTCTAAAATTACACCCCCAAAATGTCGCTTGACTACTCAGAAACCTTCAATGGCTCCCCATTGCCTTCAGAATTGAAGTCAAGCCCCTAGCATGACATTCAGGGCCTCATTTAATCTGAAAACTCCTCACCCCAACCCCAAATCTAGCTGGAATAGGTACTTAATAGTCACTCGCAAACATAAACAGAGGACTGCAATTTGCCTTTCAGAGTACAGTCAACACAGAGCCTCATCCAAAACCCCTGCTATGAGGCTTTCTATGGAAGGAAAGGGAGAAGTGGGGGTTTCAGCACCAGTTTGCACAGAAGCTAGGACTGGTAAGGTAATTAACGTTCCCTCTCATTTGAGCCTGAGACGCAGGGCAAGGAAACAGTAAGCATGCCTCTCCAAGTCATTGCACTTAAAATGAAACAGTTAAACTCATTTGCCGTCATGGCTGCAGGAACTTCTTGAAAGGAGTTGCTCTGAGGTTAATGAGCATGAGAGGCCAATTCTATGTGTGCTGAAATTCTTGGAATCTGAAAACATGGCAGTTGTAGCTGGTCAGCTTTCACTGAAAAATGTACGTGTGTTGTCTTTGAGGGTATTTACTTAACTAAAGACGTACGTTTCCACAGCTTCTGGACATTTATTTTATAGGAAAAGATCTTTAAAGCTTCTCCAACTCATTTCCCCACCTGCCAACTCTGCTCGCCAGCTCTTTCCTCGTAATGCCTGCTGGAGCCAAAAGAACGTCTCTGTGTTCCTGTCTGTTATAACCAACAAAAATGCATCCAATCTTTTGTATTTGATTTAAGGACACTGTTTCTGTCCTTTCCAGCTGAAGGCTCCTTCTAACCCTGTCTGGGCAACTGAAGTATGTGGCACAAAAATCAGAATATTAGTTTAATCCTTGGAGCTGGGAGGATGACCAGTTTGTGTTTTGCCCATCACAGGCGTTTCCCATGGCAGCTGCATTCCCAGAAACACTTCCAGACTGAACCAGACGAGGCTCAGTACCTGCCAATGAAACAGCAGGCTGGAAAACTCAGTCTCTGGAGTTCCACCGAGACCATTCTGGAGATCAACCTCAAAAAGCTCCCTTCTCTTTTTACTTAAAACTGCAAGGCAAGGGTGTCTGCAGATCTGTGACTCTTCACTTTTCCACAGCAGATCCAGACATGGAAATCGCAGGACAGCAAATGCCCACTCCCAATGCTCCTTGTAAGCAAAGACAGAGACATGGGCAGCTAGTGTCTGGCTGTCCTACAGCTCCCAGAGATCTGATGCATTCCCACGAAGTCCACTTAGGAGATTTGCCTGTGTCAAGGAACACTAAAACCAGCAATAACTTTTGGCAATGCAAACACATTCCTATTAGCTGAATAGGCACGACCAGAGATTATATGCCCCCGTGGTCTTGTTTTGAACTATAAAAGAAGGAGATAGATTTCAAAGGAGATATGATAGAATTTTCTACCCCTGGTGGGTTTTTAACTCTTCTTTATGTTTGTACTGCAGGAGGAGTTAACATTTCAAGAGTTCTGTTTGAGCAAGTTGCAAAGTAGCTCTGAAATGAAATGGCCAGTTTTAATGCAATTTTTAAAAGGGCAAAGTATCTTTATCACTTAGCACAGGGCCTGGCACATGAAGGATTCTCGATAAATATGTGTTGATTAAATGAATATACAGAAAGGACTCAACAGAAAAGCAGGGTAATATCTAATCAGTAACTTCTTCCCTCTCAAAAGTGTTAAGTCAAAACTCATGGAGATAATTCCACCCAACAGTATCCTACACAGGGCCTCCACCCTCAGCAGCTGAGCAGGTTTAGAGCCACTCAACTCTAAGCCCCAAGTTGTGCAGGGCTCAGTTTACATGGCTATACATATAAATTGATGAAAAAATACACCTGGTGAGGTATTCAAGGTGGAAAAATTAAAGAAACTGGTTGGGCACAGTGGTTCATGATTGTTATCTCAGCACTTTGGGAGGCTGAGGCAGGTGGATAGCTTGAGCTCAGGAGTTTGAGACCAGCCTCAGCAACATGGCAAAACCCTATCTCTACAAAAAATAATTTTTAAAATTAGCCGGGTGTGATGGTGCACTGATTGTGCCACCGTACTCCAGCATTGGTGACAGAGTGAGACCCTATCTCAAAAAATAAAAAAAAAAAAAGAAATTGTTAAAAGTCCACAACAGCTAAAATAGCATTTTGCAAGTGGTATAATGTGTTCTCCCATGATAGACAAATACATTTTAAGAGGTATACAGCACACTTTATTTTAATCAGTTTTATGTGTTTGAGAAAAAAAATCCGTAAGTACTTCAAGCATGTATAAGCTATTAATATGATAAGCTATAATATTAATGATGTGATTGCTTTTATAATTAGATTAAATTCACACTGGTGGGACCTGGGTGACTGAAGTTTGGGAAACATGGATGCAAACTACGTTGCCTACATATACAGAAACATCGCTGTGAGTCTGTCAATGATGGGAAGTGCTGTTCTGTACCTGTGATGTTTCTGCAATTGGTGAATCCACCATGGCCCTTCTGAGGAGTCCTTCCTGAGACACCTTTGGGGTGGGACCTGCCAGGTGATGCTGAGGAACACAGCCAAGCTAATGGCTCCCATGGAAACAGGACATCTTAACAGAGACCCAATCCACAACCCTGGATCTCAGTAGCTCTGTGCTCTCACCAACTCTGTTTGGGATTTTGACAAATCTTTAAACAATATGCTTGGAAAACTAGTAGGTTTAAGCAAAAAGAAGACCTTAGTACCTTTGCTGAGTAAAAAGTGCATATGACAATTGTTATGCCCCCAAATGAAACCTTTTTGTGTGCCAACTTTAGAAAAAGGTCAATTTAATTTCAAGTAATTAGCAGAAAGGCAGCCTTGAGGCATGGATCAATGCAAGGAATGTGAAATGCCAGAGCTAGGTCAAATACTGAAGAGTTGGGAATTAATTTTTTTAAAGAAACTTTTTTTTTCCCCAGGGAAAAGAGCCTAATGATTAGGTTTGATTCTCAGTAACTGATTTAACGTACTGAACGTAGCTATTTTATTTATGTCTATAGGTACATCCATAAAGAGCCAAATTCCTGGCATATTTTCTTTTATACCATTTTATTTTATTTTATTATTTTTCAAGATGGAGTTTTGCTCTGTCACCTATACTGGAGTGCAGTGGCATGATGTTGGGTCACAGCAACTTCCACCTCCCGAGTTCAAGCAATTCTCCTGCCTCAGCCTCCCAATTTTATTCCATTTTAAATTAATTATGTGAAAAGGTAGGGTGTGTCTCAGCCATGATCTAGCATTTGAGATCTGTTTCTTTATAATCTACCCACAGCAAACATACACATGTATTTCCCACACTCTGTCAGCTGAGAGGGCCTAGAAGCAATGACTGCCCAGTAGCAGTGAGCCTATCTAGTACCTAGTCTCTAATACCATTCTCCAAGGAATCAGGGCTTGTGGAGAAATGGCTGACTTTAGGACAGGAACAGGAAATATACCAGGTGAACCCAGTGCAGATTGCAGTGCCAGAAAAGAAGGAAGTGCTAGAACACACACACACACACACACACACACACACACACACACACACCTCTCACAGTTACACCATCTCTCTCACACACACTCTGACACGTTCTTACACATTCACATACACTTTCACACACTCAAACTCACACACTAACATACACCCACACACTCACATATACTTTCACACACAAACTCACATACATTCACACTCACTCACATACACCCACACACTCCCAGAGTCACTCTGTCATACACAAATACACACACATTCTAACACACAGATACACTTTCACATACATTCAAACTCATGCAGTGACATTCACACTCACACATTCTCAGTGTCACACTCTGTCACACACACTCATTCTAACACACTTTCACACACATTCAAACTCACTAACATTCACACTCACACACTCATACACCCACACTCTCTCACACACCTTCACACATGCACACATGGGTGTATGTCAAAGAGACACAGGAACCAATGAAAAGAACTCTCAATGGCCAAAGTAGGAACAATTTGAGCAATAAAATAAATAAGAGTATTGGATTACATTCTAAAGTATAAAATAAATATCTGTATTAGTCTATTCTCATGTTGCTAATAAAGATGACCCAATACTGGGTAATTTTTAAAGGAAAGAGATTTAATGGACTCACAGTTCATACGGCTGGGGAGGCTTCACAATCATGGCAGAAGGCGAAAGGGAAGCAAGACACATCTTACATGGTGGCAGGCAAGAAAGCATGGTCAGGGGAACTCCCCTTTAAAAAACCATCAGATCTCATGAGACTTATTCACTATCATGAGAACAGCATGGGAAAGACCCGCCTCTGTAATTAAATTACTTCCCACCAGGTCCCTCCCACAACATGTGGGGGATTGTGGGAATTACAATTCAAAATGAGATTTGGGTGGGGACACCGCCAAACCATATCAATAACCATGAGACCACATTAATGTCGTTAAATGATTAAAAACATAAATAGGGAGCACAGACAAATCTCACATGCATGAGAATTCCAAATAATGGATGCAGCTACCTCCCCCTCCAGGGGTGCAGCGTAACTACCCACTCCTCAAGTGTGGGATGTGCACAGTGACCTCCCTCCAGGCAACAGAGCATGGGAAGGGGAAAAAGGAGCTTTACAAGTGGAGAAACCTAACAAACACAACCTCAGCCAGGTGCTGAAGCATCCACAGATAAGACATATGGACAGTATGTCCCCTTGACATGGTGTAACAAGACAGGGAATTTGCCTTTGTGATCTGCTGCCCACAACAGACAAGTCCAGTCCCATCATGAGAAAAACGCTGGAAAATCCCAGCTGAGGGAAAGTCTATGCCACTCCTGCTCACTACTCCTCAAAACCGTCTAGGTCATCAAGAACAAGGAAGGCCCAAGAAACAGCCACAACCCAGAGGAGCCTTCAGAGACACGACACTGAACATGATGTGGGGTCCTAGATGAACCGTCAGAAAAAGAACACAGAGTCAAAGCTAAGAAAATCGGAATAAGGTACGGACATTAGCACATAATAGTCCATTGATATGGGCTTGTTAATTGTGACAAATATAATAACAGGGGAGACTTGGTGTGAGGTACATGAGAACCACACTATCTTTGCAATTTTTTTTTATAAATTAAAAATTGTTCTTATATAAAAAGCTTATTTTTAAAGATCTAGCGAGAGTAATCTTGGGAGGATGGAAGGGTGGGAATCAACTTTTATTCTTCCTTGCCCCAAATCTCCAGTGGGCAGATTTGTCTAAACACATGCAGTCTCGGGAGACACGTGTTTCCTTTTGACCTTTTACGTGTGGTGCCCACCATGCATTCTCAATGGGGATGAGCAAAATTGGTACCAGGAAGGTGATGAAAATTCTTAGATGTTACAAAGGTTGTTACCCTCCAAAGCTGAGCTTAGCATAACCCAATAAAATCTTAGTCCTTAGTGTTTGAGTTCTCTTGTTAGGGAGAAATTAAATTTAAATTCATTTAATTTTTCTCTTTAGGAGGTAGTAATAAAAAATGCTGTGAAAGCAGCAGTGTACACCACGAACAATGCATGTCTTCCTCACATTCTCAGGGACACATGCAAGACACAAGAGCATGAAGAGTGTGTTAAATACATCCAAAAGGAAATTCTTCCCACAGGGGCTCTCTATGCAGCTATATGTTACATTCTACAAGGGTGCTGTAGTCAAGTGTTAATATGATTTTATATATGTGGTTGCAGGCACTATCAGGATAGGTACAAAAATGTTTCTCACTTTTTAAGGAAAGAATAGGAGGATTTTTAAAAAATCTTAACTTTACATTTTGGTTGAACAAAAACATCTTCATTGCCATCACAACTACTTATTGAGTAATTATTAAGGAACAGTCCTCACTGATTATATGTTGCAACTTCAGAGAAATTCCACAGTAAACACATAGAAGAAGGCTTCCTCAGGTTTCCTGTGACATGAAATTATAAAATGCAACATTAATACACATTAAATCTCTCGGGAAGATAGGCTCTTCAGTTTAAAGTAAGATTTTAGAATCCTAATCCCTTCTGGAAGTTATATGTTCTTCCAAATGACCTCAATACCCAGAATGTTCTCTCTCTTATTAAAAAAATTTCAGGCTTAAAAAGAAAAAAATATTAATTGTCACAAATGAACTACACAGAGGTAATTGTGAGAAATGGGGAACCAAGGTATGCAGTATATAAAAATTATCTGTAGTGTCCTTGCAATTTTTCAATAAATCCAAAACTGTTTTAAAATAAGTTGTTTATTTTTTTAAATCCCACATGTCTGACTAAGTACTTATTTAAATCTCTTACAGTCTGTGAGCTTCTCAAGGGCAGGATTGGGTCCCATTCATCCTTGTTTCCTGGGAACTTGACCTCGGGTCTCAGAGACAGCATTTATACGTCCTTGGGCAAATGTACAACTGAAAACAGAATTCATCAAACTCCTTCTCTCCTAATATCAAGCAACTATAAGCCCTACGTGTTGGTCAAACAAAAAGCATTACTCAGGATTATAAAAATATATTTTACAATTTCTGTCTAAAGAAGGTAAATCATGGTATCTCCTGCATTATCCAAATTTGTTATTTTAAAATATCATTTTTTTTTTCAAAAGGACCCAGTTTAATGATGATGACAGAAGCTTGTAGGGGAAGGAAAAGGTACAGAATCTAAGACAACTCGATTCAATAAAAACAATTTAAAAGTTTGATATTAAGGCCTTGCTAAGAGGTCATAAGAAAAAAGCGGGTGGGTGGTGAGTGTTGTTGGAAACGCAGAGCCCCTCCTTGGTTGAAGGAGAGCTCCCTAGGCCAGGCACACAGTTGAAACAAGTACAATACCTTGGCCTGCTTTCTCCTCTTTGTGTGTTGGCCAAAAAGGAGGAGTGAGCAGGAAAGACCCTGGCAGGGAGCTGGGATGCAACAATCACATCTTGTTGAAGAAAGCCAGATCTCCCTCGGAGGCAAGATGGGCAGGGAGGGAGCTCTGGCAAGTGCTCACCACGTCTGCCCCCCTGAACCGTGACCTCAGCTGTCTGGAGTCAAGATTTATGAAGCAGTCCTGATATGATGCCCAGGGGAAAGAAAGTTAAAGATTTTTCTGAAAGGTAGCAGAGCACTATGCAAAGAATACTGGATTTCAAATCTGACAGGCCTTGGCCCAGATGCTAGTCTTCTCGCTTAACGGTCTACCTCAGGGTGGGCTGGGGGAGTGGGGAGCTTCAGCATCCTCATCTGCAAGTGTGCACAACAGCATCCACCTTGCAGGGCTGCTGGGGGCATCCAGTGAGCTGATATCTACGGAACATGTAGCCCAGAGGTTGTAAACTGTGGCCCTTGGGCAAAGCCAATGCACTGCCTGTTTTGGTTCAGTCTGCAAGCTAAGACTGGTTTCATGTTCTAAAATTGTTTAAAAATATTTTTTCATGACACATGAAAATGATACTAAATTCAAATTTCAACGTCCAGTAAGTTTTATTGGAACACACCCATGCTCATTCATTTACGTATTATGTACGGCTGCTTTTACACAACAACCCAGTTGAGTCGCTGCAGCAAGTACCATTATGACCTGTGTTGCTGAACATATTTACTGTTCAGATTTTCCCAGAAAAATCTGCAGAACCCCAGTCTGGCTCCATCCAAGGCCAAGAGGGGGATCCCAGTAACTGCCAGCTTCCTTTCCTTCCTCATCTTTTCTCACTGTGCAGTGGTTCTCAACCAGTGGCAATTTTGTACCCTAGGGGCCACGTGGCAATGCCTGGAGACATCTGTGAGTGGAAGAAGGTGGCACTGGCATCAGTCGGGTAGAGGCAGGGATGCTGCTACATATCCAGGAACTCCCAGGCCAGTGCTCTCCCCCACACACAGCAAAGGCTTATCCAGCCCTGGGGTAGTGATAGGAGGACCCAGTGAGGGACAGGAGAGAGGCTGGCATTTGCTGAGTAGCCAGCATGTGTAGGGCGTAACATCAGGTCACAAGGTCACCATCACCATCTCCTTTACAGCTAAGGAAACAAAGGCTGAGCAAGGGCTAACGACAGGCCCAATGCCACATAGCAAGGCAGAGGGAGTCCAAATCCATTTCTGCAGGCCCCAACATCCACTGTTCTTCTCCTACCATGGATGGCAATGATTCTTGAAACAGGTGAGCTCCCAGCCAAGATACAAGGGTGCCAGCTTTTACTTCTCCAAATCCTCTCCCCATAATGGTGGGTTATATGAGGCCTGGTGCAGGAGTTGGGGCCTCCAGCAGCCTCCCGTGTGGCAGATACAGCTTCATGAGGATTGTCAGGCCAAGGGTGGGGTTGGGGTTCCCACAGAAGGTAAGAAGCTGGATGGGATAGACCATACCCAGGAACCCAGAGAGTCTGGAAACAGTGTTCCAACCATGAGCCACTATGCACGTCCCATGAGGAGATCTACTCCACAGTAGGTATTTTAGTCATTCCATTCTTAAGAGAAAACACCATTGGCTGGCTTGGAAGCTAATGTAAAATAGATGCTTCCTAAGTCCGGAAGGCTAACTATTGAGCCTGCTCAGCCAAGCTGGAGGTGCTATCGTCTAGCCTGAGCAACTCCTGCAATTACCCGAATAATCCCTTAGATAAAGAGGAAAATCATTCTCTGTAGGTCTGGCTATGTCAACCCACCCATGTAGAGTAACAGCACTGCTCCTGGCACAGAGCCACACTGGGGGAGGTGTTCCAGGTAAGACACCACATAGCACTAAAGTGAAGAAGGTAGCATTCTATCAGCTAGACGCAGACTCCAGATGATTTTAAAGGACCCAGAGTCGCCAAAAGGAGATAGGAAACATCTAAAAAGTTGTGGTAGTCAGAGTGGTTTGCAAACTCTTCACAGAAATGGGCAAGGCTCAGGATCCAGGCACAGATAAAGTTTCAGAGTCAGTCAACAAGCATCCTGCAATCACTCCACACTGTGCCAAGTACTGCACCGAGGTGGAAGGGCACAGAGCTGTGGCTGCTGCCCTGAGGGAGGGCACAGGCTGGTTGGCAGACGCAGAGATAAAAACCAATAATGATGGTACTGTGTGATCATGCCAGAGAGCTGAGTCCCAAGTCATGCACGGTTGGGGTCGAAGGCCAATATAGAAGGTAGAGGTAGTACCTGAGGCACAGTCAAAATTAATCTTCGAAAGCCTCACAGCTTTCATGCTTTTATACAGGTTCAGCATTTCTTCTCCACAGAGCACTGGGGCGTTGTTTATTGGGTTGAGCACAGTTGAGGTGGCTTATTTTAGGGGTTGTGCTATTTCATGATATCCAACAGAAAGAACTAGAACTGCTCTTAGGAAGTAAGAAGCTTGCCTCATGAGAGGCAGAAGGAACCAAGAAAACAGCAGATGCCCACATGCTCCTTGGGGATCCAAGGGGATGTGATCACCTATGTCACTTAAGTTGCATCTTGCAGCATCTGTTTCTGCCATGTGCAAGGCTGAATTTGCATGAATTAAATGTGTGCATGATGTGATTGCATATCACAGAGATGTGTACAACTTATAAAGACAAAGGTATGGGAAGGAAGAATTTGGCCAGGAGGCCAGGGGTGCAGGACGGGTTTCACAAGATAAGGTGCCATTTAAGAATGAGTGCTTAAGTGGTGCTTCAAGAATGAGTAGGGCTGAGGGAGTCAGGGGGACATGGGGATAGAACATAGTGCAAGCATGGTGGTAAAGAACATGGCCTATTTCGGCAACTAGCTGCCCTGACAAGCTTCATGGCTAAGATGTAGGAGTGGGGACTCTAGAGTCCAGATGGCCCAGGCTACCCAGTCCCATGGGCATCATGCTAAGAAGCCTGGCTTTGAATTCAGGTGTCATCTGGGACTTCCAAAGGACTGGAAAGCAGGAAGGGAACAAGCTCTATCTGTGCCTTAGACAGAGCACCCCGCCTCCTTTTATAGAATGGAGGAAGACTAATGCAGGCAGGGGTAGAGAGCAGAAAGAAAAAGCTCATGTCAGGATACTGGGCCAGGAGAGTTAAGAAGTGTTTCAAACCTTACTATTTCAGGGGAGAAGGAAGATGACAACCCTATCTTCTAGGGACAATTAAGTGGGAGGCAGAGTCTACCGTGGGGGACAATACATTTGCATAATTGGGAACTTTCAGCTGGGGGTACCTATAATTGATTGGAAGCAGAGGATTAGATCTCAGGGGTCAAAGCAGAATGAGAGGTGTGGATTTTAAGTCAACACATGCTAGATGACAAAAGCCGAAGTTATCGTTCGTAACACCTGACACAGCGTTTCACACAATGGGAACTCCACATGTGGTGGCTCTCACTGCCACTGCCACTCATGCGAGCCCCCAGGTACAAGTAGGCCATGAGGTCACAGTTGAAAGGGACATCACCAGCGGGACCCTTCTTCAGAAGTGGGGCCACAAAGAAACTCAGAGGAGACCAAGAGTGAGGGACAGAGCCAGTAAAATGAATGAAAAGCAAGAACAAAAACATACGAGAAGAAACAAGAGAATGGGGTCTCAGGAGCCCAAAGAAGAGAGGATTTCAGAGGAGGAGAGGGAATGGGTGTCAAGATACGTAAGACAGAGAGTGAAAGGTGTGTGCTGGCTTTGGAAACTAGGAAGCCATCTCTGACCTTGGCAAAGGCCGTTCCAATGACATGTTGGGAATGGGAGCTGCTACCATGGGTTGGGAGGGAACTGCAGGGCGGTAAACCAGTGAATGCGGACCACCTTTCTGGGAAGTCTGGTTGTGAAGGAAAGAATGGGGATGGCTGTTGGAGGGGAGAGCAGGGCTCCATTTTCTCAGCTGTAAAAAAAAAGGCACATGGAAATGTATAGAGTAGAATGTGCCTCTGTCATTTTAATTAGTTGCTATTTGATATTTGAGAACTGCCATATGCTAAGGGAAGCTTTAGTTTCATGTTCTAATGGGTTTGCCTTCTATTTTCCATTTCGCATACTCTTTCTATAACTTCATTCTCACTCAAGAAAGCTGGAAATTGGACATTTCCTGGAGTATTCAAAGGCTGAGCTCAAGTGAGGTCATCTCACGATCAATCACATTTTGACACGTCTTCGCTGGTTCCGCGGTTAATTTTTTCAAGACATGAAATTGGAGTTTGGTTCCTAAAGACACTTTAAACTTTTAGCGTCACCTTACATGTCTGTAGTAGTGTTAAGTTTCTAGTGTATTTTACAGCCACTGTTTCATCTCATTCTCACAATGACCCTTAGAGGGAGGGAATGCAGATAAGCCTATCCCTACATTATAGACAACAACCAACGAACAAAAGTGCAAGCTCTCCAACACACACGAGGTGGCATCCTTTCCTGTCCCTCTACTCCTTCCACTAAATTCTCAGTGGCAGTGATGGCTCGATTCTTGATTTGGAAAGGACATTCTAACATCCCATTCAGAGAGAAAGAGAGGGAAAACTTGACAGTAATTTTACCTAAATCAGCTCAATCGACTTGACTAGCACTCTGGCATTGGATGCAACATTAATTTCCCCAAGTGGATCTAAGCCTTGGGTGCTCACTAAAATCACCGGGGAGTATTTTTAAAAAAAAAAAAAAAAAAAAAAAAGAAGAAGAAAGAAAGAAATCTGCGTGGGCCCGCCCCAAGACCATTTAAGCCATCTCAACAACTGGAGGTTGAACACTGTTACTTGTAAAAGTTTCTGGGTGATTCTAAAATGCAGCTAGGCTGAGAACCAGTATACATAGTAAGTCAATGACGTGGTGAACACCAAATTAGACAGGGGGTCCTTTCTCTCTGGGGGTGTATATGATGGAAGCTCCTGCCACCTACATAGCCAGGGCCAAAACACAGGAGTTGTCCTTAACACCTTGAATCCACTGGCGAGTCCAACAAACTTTCTCTTCAAAATACGTCTCCAGTCCAGTCGCTTCTCGTGCTCTCCATGGTCAGTGTGGACGCCTCCCTCTCCTTCCTGGACAGTTGCACTGGATTCCCCATGGCTCTCCTCGTTTCCATTCAGGGCCCTACGCTGTAGTCTGTGCACAGCTGTCACAGATCATTGTTAAAACTCACTTGCACGCCCTGCCCCAAGCCCCCAGGAACCTTCCCATAGCTGTTCTACCTTCTCAGGGCCCTGCTCATCTCTCTCCGCGCTCCCTCTTTGGCTCCCTCTGTCGTGGTTTCCTTGGCCTGGATGCTCTTCCCCAGAACTCCACATGGCAGGCTCACCCGTCATGTCATTTAGGTCACCCTCAGATGTCACCTCCACAGAGAGGCCTTTCCTGACCACCCTCGGGGCAGGGACGCAGCTCCAGCACCGGGTGCACGGCAGGCACATAATCCAGATTTGGGCATGAGTGACTGAACCCCCAGGAACTTGTTACCGCTTTTTAGCCCAAAGTGCTTTGGGACAAAGCACAGCGGGGCAGGTGACCAGGCTGCCTGAGGTCACAGGGGTGGCCCCATGCTATGGCACCATGGGATGAAGAAGAATGCACATGAGGAGAGAGCGGAGGGACAGTCAGAGCCCCCGGCCATGGGGTGGGGCCGTGGTGAGTGCCTCTGGGTCATAGAGTAATGTGCTTTTCATGCCAAGCCTAGAGTTTGTCTTCACACTCTAGGATGTGGATGCGAGGAATACCTCAGAGGTTTTCAAGGAAAATCGTGATGAGTTAGATCTTCATTTTAGGAAAACAATTGTGGAAATCTGTCTGGAAGAAAGCCAGAAAGGATGTGACTTGGAATTTGAGGCCCCCTGTCTTTAGGTTCCCATGGCATTCCCAGCCAGAAATTGCGGGCTAAACTTCCAGTTCTGGCTTACTGGACGTGTCACGGCCATCTGATAAAATGTTTAAGAGCTAGAGATTTCTGGCAGGGCACAGTGCTTCACGCCTATAATCCCAGCACTTTGGGAGATTGAGACAGGAGGATGCTTGAGCCCAGGAGTTTGAGACCAGCTTAGGTGACAAAAGAGGCCTGTCCTCTACCCCCTGATTCCCTCATCTCTACCAAAATAAATAAATAAATAAGAAGAAGAAATTTAAAAGCTAGGCATTTCTATATAAATAAGGAACGTGCTATACGGTTGTGAACACTGCATGTCACCTCTGGGGAAAAAGAATCACAAAAGAATTAATGTTACGATTTGGTAAGTCATAAAAAAACAGAATATTTATCAGAGAAAGAAGGCCACAGTTCATGTCATCATCTCAGGAGGAATGTCTGTTTCCTACAGGCTACTACCTTCCACAGTGAGGTCACACGTGGGAGGAGCCCTGTGGGGAGGCTTGGCCCCTGCTGCTCCCGCATCACTCCAGGTCTGTCTTATTTTCCGTGCTCTAGACACACCTGCCTCCTCCCTGCACCTCCAGCTTCTTACACACTGGCTCGTCTCATGGCTGGTTCTTTAGAACTTATTGAAACAATTACCTTTCCTTCTTAGAAAGGGTTTTCCTGGCCAACCTATCACAATCCACCTCCTCTCCTGGCCCCTAGAATACTTTGTTGTTTTTTTCTTAACACTTATCACAATGTGAATTTATTTAATTATGTTTCCCTTACTGTAATGTAAGCTGCAGGTGGCAGAAAGTGTGCCTGCCTTCTGCATTGGCTGCATGCCTAGCACCTGGCACATAATAGGTGCTCGGTTAAAAACTGGCCAAACAGAAAGAGGCAGGGAGCGAGAAGCCAATCTAAAAGTCTATATTCTGAGGCACAGCAGGCACCGTTGTTCTGCAAAAAATATTCTTAACGTGAGTATGCTTTGCATACTGAAGATACACGGCATGATTCAGTTCAAAATGAAAATCTTGACTTACTGATAATGAGGACAGACACACACATACACACCTTTGGCCAGAATGCCTATTCCCATGGCATGTATACACGTCCTCCCCATGGGGAACTCCTGCAAACAGGTACACACACGTAACAGACATTGACATGCACCACTTCTCACACAAGCTTTCGGGGTTACCCACCAAATATGAGTACATAGTGTAATTTTACGGCCATACACTGATGCCATAAACTATATGTTGAGATGAGCCCACTGGTGTTACAACAAAATGCTGTCTCCAACTCACCTAGGTCGTCATGCCCCTACATAATGTCACTCACCTGGAATTCTTTTAGTGCAGTGGGCACATGCCCGTCACCCACAGGGCTCTCATTCTGGAGGCAGAAACCCAGAAGAGTTGGGACAGCTACCTAATAATCATGGTTTTTCCTAGTTTTCTAAAAGATGATGCTTGTGATCCACAATTATCAGGTGGTATGCTTGGCCAGCAGCAGATGTGCCAGTTCCTCCTCCAACACACCTTGTGATGTCTCCCAGGTGGCTGGTGGGTAGGAAGGAGGAAGCTGGGGGTCACAAACCAGAGAAGACCTGAACTGGTCCACCCCAGGGGCAGGCCCATAGCCCTCAGGAGCTTGTCCCTCTGATCCCCTCCAGGAAGGTTGCCAGACACAAGACAGGACACATCCAGTTAAATTTGCATTTCAGATAAGCAACACATAGGTTAAAAATGAAAGTATGTCCCAAATATTGCATGAGACATATTTACACTAAAATTAAATACATTGTTTATTTGAAATCCAAATTTAATCAGGCATTCTGTACTTCTAACTTGCTAAATCTGGCAACTCTACCCCCAAGGAAAGTCTATATAATGGCTCCCATAATCCAAGAACCTTTAGAATATTCCATGTTTTTCTATTATTCATGTCTCTAAATATTTTAAATCAACTTTTTAAATAATGAAAGCCCACTCCTCTTTTACTGTATCTATTACGTTGTTTTTAATTTTGCTGACCAATAGCATGATGGAATTTTCTTTAATATCTTAAGTTTTCCTTCCAGAAAATATCAACACCACTATACTTGACTTGTACCTTGTATATTCAATTTGCAACAATGTCCATGAAACAACAATGTTAGAAATACGTGCACATTTGGCATTTGGGTCTTTTAATCAAACCACCAATCTTTCTAAAAGCTCAGTTTCCAAGGTAAGTTCCCTAGATGGAAATCACCTTATCATTACTCACATAAAGGCGGCCCACTGCAACCATTCCAGAAAGTGACAGAGGATGTTCACAATCTCAACTGCTCTTCAAAAAATCTGCTTTCTATTATGAAAAATGATCTAAAAATAGTTCTATATAATACAAGGACCAAGCCATCTGTATGATCTCTTCAAAGAGCTCATATTTCCACAGATTTTTATCACTTTCCAACTGTTTCTACAAGCACTGAAATTTAAGGAAGTCATGTCAGTTTAGCAGATAAAATGCACCAAGATATTAAATTTAATCACTATTATTTCAATCATTTTATATTATTCTTTTACATCATAAAAGGCTCAAATCAAACATGTCAAAGTAAACAAAGTTTAGACTGCATTAAAACTCATGACAAGTGGGTTTTTAAGTTGCATAAATATATTTCTAGCAATAATCAATTCAAGGAAATCAATGTTAATTAAATAGACATAAATATAGAAAAATGCCCATCATTCATTCAGTTAAACTGAACATGGAAGTTGTGTATCTGGGATTGTAACCCCTGGTTTTTGTTCAAAAACTAATTTTCAGTAGATGCAAATAATGTTGGATCCCTCATCAGCACTGTCACATCAAAATTGGTTTGCATTTCATCTTCTTAAGAATAAAGCTTCCATTCTATAAGGACAGAGTTAGCATTAAAGTGAGTAGAGGCAACCCTTGAATGAAAGAACACCAAAGCAGCTAATGTGATTTAAAAGCTTCGGCAGTCTCAGAGCGGAGAGAAGAAGGAAAGGAACTCACCTTGGAGTCAAAGCTCTTCTCTGGGATCCAGAGGCCTCCACTCCAAACAGAGACACTGACAACTTCATCAGCTCCTCCTTGGTCCCATAAGCTCACCCCTGAATCAAAAGGAAAACAGTCCCATATTTCACCCTAGTCAGGAAAAGTTTGGCATCAGAAGCCTATTACATAAATGACACAGTGAAAATATTTGGAAGTTAAATAAGCCCAGGGAAACACTAGAACCCATTAAGTCATGATAAGTGTTAAAACTGCTGAATTCTCTGTCAATCTAACCATGAAAATTTTGTAACTTAAAGAAAACAAAAGTTAATTAATTTGTTCCTTCAAGACCTATAACATGTGCTGGGGTATTATCATAGACAAGATATATAATTCAGTCCTTAGACAAGCAACAAAAATGCAAAAGTGACTTTTTTGAAATGATGAATTGATACTTATTTAAGATCTGCTCTGTATTAAAAGTCACAAGGCTTTAGCTGTATTAAGACTAAATCCATTTATTTTTAAGTCCCAGCGAATCTGTTAAACATAATGCCAATTCTCCTCTCTGCACTTACGGAGTCTAATTTTATATGCTTTAGTAAGTGATTCTATAGACAAAATTAATTTTCCAGTTCAGACTGACTAGACCGGTTTATGTTTTAAAAAAAATCAAGTCATTCAATAAACTATTATACGATCTTGTTTCTTGGGGTCCTGTCTGTTGAACCAGTTAATATACCGACACAGGTTCAATTTAGCCCCATTTCCATAAACAATCCTAATGGAAAGTATAACATTTTTCTCTTCTGGAGGGTGTATCACTTTCTCAACAAATACGCTAATTTCTCTGGGCTTGCTCTCCTATGAGGTCATGTTCCTGCTATTTGGTTTGACCACAGTATATCCCTCAAGGTGAAGGATGGGACCAGATTCCCTCACATGTTATTCCCATTTCTTCAAGCAGGACTCATAATTTTCAGACCTGAGTCATAATAGCACAGTTTTAAGTTACTAAAGAGTTCACATTTATTGGGCACAAATGGTATTGAAATTTTAATCCTAGACATTTTACAGTTCCCCAAATACTTTTAAATCCACACCATTTTATCATGCTCAATGTGGAAGTCTGCAGTTATATTCAGGTTACCAAAGGATTACTACTCGCGTAGTCACTGTCTGAAACAGCCTCTGAGAAATTCTCAAGCTGGTCACAGAACATTTAAAACTCTCAGGTGCTGAGGACCAAGGGGACAAGGAACAGGAATGAACTGAAAGTCCGAAACACAGCCAATGGGAGAGGGCTGAGCTGCGCCCCTCGGCCGCATGGGGAAGGAAGGAGGGAGGGGACTATGGGCCCAGGACGTGTCATCTTCAGTGTGGGGATGGGCTGAGTCTTCAGGGATGAACTTGCATTCAAGCAAGAAGGGTTCTGGTGGAGCAAGCAGAGGTGCTGGCTCTGATGGCAATATCTGTGACATCTGTGGAGGGCTGCCTGGAGGTGAAGAGTCGACTCTCTGAATGGGAGGCATCAGAAGTCCTTCTCCTGGCTGCAGGGGTGCAACCACTGGCACCATGGAGATCTTGAGTAAGTGTGTCTCCCTCCTCCTGTCACTTAAGCCCATGCCTTCCATGTGCTCAAAGGCAGAATAGCGCAGGCTTTGGAGGAAGTCGCACCCCGCAGCAGCACCAGCTCTACCGCACATCAGCTGCCGGGCCGCGGTCCAGTTGCATCTCACGTTTACTCACCATTCACCAAGTATTCAACTCTCTACCTGGGGACAGGCACTCTTGTCAGTGACTCTAGACCTGATGCCTTCTGTTAAAAAAGCCCATTCTTTCTTCTTCATGCCAGCAGCCCCAAAGTGAGCCAGCTCCCTCTGTCTATACTACTGACACCCTCATCTCCTGAGCACAGCTTCATCCCAGAAGGCTTGCCTCTCTCTCCATCCTGTGCATTTCAGAGGGGCACGCAGAGAAAGCTACCCTCAGGACTTGCATTCTTGTACTGGGAGAGAAACGATGAAAACAAGACCAGTTCAGAGAGCAACAAGTGTGTGAAACAGCAGGACCACAGCAACTCTGTTAAAACCGTAACCTTCCTGTAAATCAAACATTATTTCAAACTTGAAAAATTAAGAAGAAAACCAGGGAGACAGCAGAATGGCTGGGGATGGTACTTCTGAAGGACAGGTCAGGAAAGTCCCCCTTTCTTGTTAGGAATGGGGAGCTTATAAGCTGAGAACTGACAATGAGAAGCCTCCAGCTCCACATATAGCCACGAGGACAGACAGCAGCAGAGGGAGCGCAAGACTTTCCTTTCCATAAAATGAGGCAGAGCGTGGTGAGCCCGAGGGAAATCACCTGATGTGTGAGGGGCACATGGACCGGTTTCAACGGCACCTTTCTCGAAGCTTTGCCAAGACCTGGGTCTCTTGCTCAGGACCTCACGGGATTCACACATTGGAATGCAAAGAAACAAAGTGAGTTCTGATCCAGCTATACAGCTCCTGCAGAGGCCGACTACAGAGTGCAATTAACTGAACTTATAAGACAGCTGTCATGTTATTGGAATTGGATTAAGGCAGCTTTAAAATGCTAGCAATTATGGAGTGAAAACGGGAGATCCATCTGAACTTTCCCTTCACCTGCCGAAAACCACACCACGCGGTGAGTTACCATGGGCATCGGTGTAGTCTTTGGAAAGTCAGCTAAAACTGTCAAAAAAGTGATCGCGAGCATTTTAAAATATCCTCCACATAAACAAACCAATTTAATTATAAGGTACTCCTGGCAGTGCTGAGTTTCCAACACAAGTGAATTGTGAAATTGAGTAACCACGAATCAATCCTATTGCCAAGGGTCTGTTAAATTGGGCAGAGAAAGAGTTCTAAAACTAGAATCCTGTATCACCCCCAACCCAACCTCAGCAATGGGGAGGATGGGATGGTTTCCATGGGTATTCCAGCCACACTTCCAAAAGACCTGGAAAGTTTTCTCCCAGGCCTCAGATGCCTGCAGGAAACATCTTTGCACTTAATAGACTTTCCTTGAGAAGCTGCATGTGTGAGGAGGAAGGAGATAATGCGTGAAATCCGGGTCTTCTAGTCGAACCGTTTGCAGGTGCTCCTGCAGGGAGAGCTGTAGGAGAGGCAGCAACTCCACATCTTGACTTTGGGGAAGTTCAGGAGGTGTTGGTGGGGCCTCCTGTTGGATAATCAGGGCGAGGCTACAGAAACCAACTGTAAAGAACATCTTCCATCCTCTGGACTGTTTCTTCCAAGGCTCTTAGTGGCTGAGAAAGACACAGTTATTTAGTTTCCTGAAGGCAAAATATTCCAACCACTGAAACATTTCCTGTTTCACCTACATACTCCAGTATCTTAATCCAAAAGGAGCCCTTTTTGGCAAATATGTTTTCCTTGAAGAGGCTTTATTTCCAAACATTCGAAGGAGAATTTAGAAGCAGGCTGTGGCAGCCTTGTAGAATGTGGTGCAACCTTTTTGAGAAATTGAGTAACTGCACTATTTGCTGAGTACAGTATTTATTATCTATGTACATGGATAATGAAGCCATCTCTCAGCTTTTTAATTGGCTGCACAACATCCCCTCAGCAGTATCTGTAGTCAGAAGACCGTTTCTTATGAGCTTTTCTTATGTATTTATACATTAGTATTTCCTTTAGATGATGCAAATAAAAATTTTATTTCTACTGCACGGATAGACAGAATAAATTATACACAGCTGTGAGGCATCAGAATATATTTTATAGAGTGATCTTATTGATAAATTATAAACGCGGGAGCTGAATGATGGATACATTCAAGCCCGAGAAACCCGGGGAAAAAATATGACCCTATAAAATACACAGTTTGCATATATTTTATTTTTCATAATATATATTTGGGCATCAATAGAACTCATAGTTACCTAAATAAGAAATGTGGACAGATTATACTGGGCAGGAAGTTCCAGGTTTTTTGCCACTGGGTAACCTGACACACTGCTTGCAGTTTTGATAAAATGGCCAGTTTGCTTCAGCCTCAGAGTGGAAAAACACATATTAGATTGTTCGTCTCTGATGGTTATCTGCTGTGATCATCAGCTGTGCTTTCCCATGGGAAGTGTGTGCCTGCTTTGCTTGTCTCCTCGTCTGAGTTTGTCATTTTCAGATCTGATTCAGGCTGGTCAAGATTGCAATGAAAGTTTTTAAGGTTATGGGAAACCAGGCAAAGAAGAAACCTCTCAAAGTGACTCCAGATCTTCCCCTCACGTCACCCAGAGGCTGGCTGCCTGCATGAGTCCTGCCCCATCCTTGCTCTAGCCAACCTTCCTTTGGTAGCTTATGAAGGGAAACAGGAAAGGCTAACCAAGTCCACACCACCCTGATGCCCACACCCGCAAGCTTCATTTCACAAGAGGTGGAGACTGATGCAGTAGCTCGAAGACACATACAGTGAAGAGGAGATGTCTTGGAGCCACAAGACCCAACCCTGGTCCTGACTCCTTGATTTATTTCCATTTGTCAAAGTCTGACATCTGAGGCTCTACCCTCCACAAAATGAAAACTGTACTCTCTCCTCTAAGATTCTCATTAGGTTAAGGAAGCTCAAATGCGTCAACATAGTAAAGGGATTTGAAAAGCTTAATGCATGAAATCAGTCTCAGATATCAGAATCCAAGTTTCTAGACTTTGAGGCCGTGTCCGTTTAACCAAACCACACTATTGGTGTGAAAATCACAACTCCATACTGATTGTTTGAAAATGCCAGTGTGTAAGTGGGTGCCAGTGGGAATCGTCCTAAGCCACCCAGTGGGCCATTGAGGAAACAAACTCTGATGAGATCATTAGTCAAGAGAAACTTAAATATCACACCTGGAGTTCTGGTTTGAAAGGGAAACCATTATCAACACCTACGTGAACTTTAAAATGGAGAATCAATCTGAGATGCAAAAAGTAGAATTAAGATAAACATTATTTTGAAAAATCTAAGTGAAAGCAAAAAGTTGAGGCGGCCATTTGCAAAGAAGCCAGGGACAAGGTTTCGGAAACTGATTAAGCAAATTTTTTTAGCCCCTGAATATCCGAGACCTAAAGAAAATCTTACAGAACTAAGCAACTCCTTGTCTCAGGGCAATATGTTGGTGATGCTCCGATAAACAACAGCAAGATTTCCTTGGTTCAGATTCACATTTTCCATCTTAACCAAATAATGATGTAGTTCTTTCATTTTAGCTGCATGCTCCCTACATGTAAATTAGTGATGCAATTTTAAAATAACATAAGTGAAGGATCCGCAAAAGAACCAGTGGCAAAAGTTAAGCTGAAAAGAGTTGCTTTATAATGGAGAAACCTGACAAACCCTGCTTTAGCCAGACGGTCAAGGTCAACATCAACAGTGATAAGTCCTGTGGATGGTACGGCCCTTGACGTGATGTGATGATAGTGACGCTTCCATCTGTGATCTTCTCCTTCAAAATCCACAGCCCCCGTCTAACCATGAGATAAATTCCCAAAGAGGTACACTCTAAAATATACCAACCAGTAATCTTCAAAACTGTCAACATCATCACAAAAAGGACAGTCTGAGGTACTGTCACAGATAAGATGAACCTAAGGAGACATGACAACTAAATGTAATGTGGTATCCTGGATGGGACTGAGCAACAGAAAAAATGCACTCAGTAAGAACCAATGAATAAAGTATAAACCTAATTTAAACTATGCTAATATTGGTTTACTAACTGTAACAAATGTACAATACTAAGGTAAGATGTTAAGAATAGGGGAAATGGGATGTGGAGTGTCTGGAAACCATCTGTTCTAGCTTTGCAATTTTTCTGTCACTCTAAAATCGTTCTAAAAATGAAGTCTACTAAGAATAACTTTTAAAATGTAATCGGAATTTTGCAAGAATAATCATGTCATTCTGGAGCAGTTCAGTACATATCAAAAGGCTCAGGGATGACTGGTTATCACTGGGGGCTCTGAATACCAGAAAGTTGGCATGTTTACCATTCACTGCTCTTCCGACATTGCTATTTGCTTAGACAGAAGATGCAGTACCTGCAGGCAAGCTAAAACCTTGTCACTGACAGGGTTTCCTGGAGTAGGAAAAGGGAGGCATGTGAAAATAATTGATTCTCAAGCAGCTGAAAGGGCCTTCTGAGTACTCCAGCATATTCTAGAAAACACAGAAACAGCAAGTTGAAATAAAAACTTAAAATTTTTTGCATCATTGGCTACAAGGGTCCAGGATGGCAGAAAAGTGAAAGGGAGAAACTGACACTTGGTTTGGGAAGGTGACACCAAGTGACACATGCATAAACACATTGATAAAACCGTGTCAAGACAGAACACAGCTTCTCTCAGAGTCTAAGATTGTAGCTACCATGCTGGCAGGCTGAATTATGAAGATGTAGGCAGATGTAGGAGAAGCAGCATAGTATTTTGAGTCAGAAGACACGTCCTGCACCCACCACACACTCTCAATGATCCTGGGCAAGTTACTCACATTCCTTGCGATTCAGATCCTTGATGAGTGGAGCTGAACTATGGAACACCATCTGCCACAGAGGGCCGGCAAGAGGATCAAATGAGATCATGGATGCAAACGTGTACATGGTGTATTAGTCAGGTTTTCCAGAACCAATAGAATACGTGTATATAAAACAGGGAGTTTATTAGGAAGAACTGGCTCACACAATTACAAGGCGAAGTCCCAGGACAGGCCATCTGCAAGCTGGGAAAGACAGAAGCTGGTAGTGGCTCTGTCAAAGCCCGAAAGCCTCAAAACCAGGGAAGCCGACAGTGCAGCCTTCAGTGTGCAGCCAAAGGTTGGGAAGCCACTGGTATAAGTCCCAGAGTCTGAGGTCTTCAGTCCCTGAAGTCTGATGTCCCAGGGCAGGAGGAATAGGAAGAAGAAAGAGAGCCAGAAGGCTCAGCAAGCAAGCTTATCCCACCTTCCTCTGCCTGTTTTGAAGTCACTGGTGCAAGTCCCAGAGTCCAAAGGCCAAAGAACCTGGAGTCTGACGTCCAAGGGCAGGAGGAGTGGGAGGAAGCATCCGGTACAGAAAAAGAAGGAAATCAGAAGCCTCAGCAAGCCAGATCATCTTACCTTCCTCCACCTGCTTTGTTCCAGCCGCGCTGGCAGCAGATGGGAGGCTGCCCAGCCATCCTGGGAAAGGAAGGGTCTACCTCTCCCAGGCCACCAACTCAAATGCCAGTCTCCTCTGGCAACACCCTCACAGACACACCCAGAAACAATACTTTATCAACCATGTAGGCAACCCTCCATCCAATCAAGCTGACACCTAATATTAACCATCATAGATGGATATCGTTTAGTTTAGGTTGTTATTTTTGTTTTTTCCTAATCCGTCATTGGAAAGAAACACACCAAAATGCTCTTGCTGGCTTTCTTTCAGTGCTGGGGCTATGAATTCATTATATTTTTCTTCTTTATGCTTGTATGTATTTCTGGCTTTTCTATAATTGGCACATATTACTTTTATGATGAAAAAATAAACTTAAAAAAATCATTTGGACTCATGATGACAAAACAACAGTTCTCCTGGCACCACAGATACACAGCCTCGGGCGTGTTAGAGGACAGAGCCATTTGGAAATAAAAGCAATCAAGTGCTATGGAACAATTACAATTTGGAAAAGATGTTTTATATGTCATTCTGAAATTCAAAGAAAGCTAGTTACGGCTTCTCATAAATGTCTAAATAGATTCATACACCAAGCACGAGCTGTCTCTACTACACATAAACATAACTGTTCATGCCTATGGTGCCTCCCAGCTGTGGGGAGCAAAGTCGCTTACAACAGTAACTTACATTTTTATACCCCTGTTACTGGTCAGTGGGATACTAATCCCGTTTGACACACTGTGAGACTAAACTATAGAGCTGTATAGGTTTTTCTCAAAGTTGCCCAATAATATAAATGGTGGAATTAATGGCAAAACCTAAGCCCTCTGCAATGTCAAATACATACAATCACTTTGTAACATTTTTGCAGAGGGTCAGAATTCTTCAATGTTTACCTTGCAAGAAATGATGTAAGGGGAAAATGAAACTAATGATTAAAACCTAGGAATAATTTTTGGATCTTGACAGCAAAAGAAGAATGGAATCTTGTATATTTCATTAAGTCTTGCAAACTTATTAAATGGAATTAAACAACAATGAAAAACAAGTCATTCTGCATCTACACTAAAGCCCCAGCTCCATGTAACGGCATTCTCTCACATCCCTCCTGCTTCGCTGGGTATCTGTGACCACCTTCTGCCAAAATACACACCAACTTGGGCAGCACTCTGTGATTCTGGATTTCTTCCCCTCCTCTGCCCGGGTCTTGCCTCCTCCACTTGAACATTCCCCAAGTCTCAGTTCTTGGCCATCTTCCCTCTCTACCCTTACTGTTCCCCAGAGAACTCATTAATTTTTAAGCTGATGTTACCCAAATCAATATTTTCTTCCCATCTGGCCACTTCACCCAAGCACAGTCTATATTTTATCTACAGGACATGTTAATTTCAATGTCTCATCACCATCACCACCTCACATTCAATGTGTTTAAAAATCAAAGGTTTTTAATCTTCACCCCCCAGCGAAAAACCAACACATTTTCAATCATACATGTCTTGTCAATACCCCATCCACATTCATCACCCTTTATTAAGCCATGTGTCTGGATGACTGACTTCTTTGACAGAGTCCTCTTCCTGTAAAACTCCAGTTGGGCGTTTTGTGCTTTGCTTTTGTTCTTTTGTCTTCTAAAAGATGCTCCCAGTTCTTAACTGAATACTTCTAGATAGCCTCATCATCTGCAAGTTCTCCCCTTCCAATCTTAACGGGGAGGGACATTTAACAAGAGCAAACATCTATAACAGGTGTCTCATCAAGAGAACATGAATGTGAAAACCCCAAGGCAGTAGAGTGCTTTGTAGGTTCCAGGAACAGCCAGGCAGTCAGTATGGCTAAGATGGAGTGAGAGAGGGGATGCAGAGAGGGAGGAGCAGAAGTCGAGGTGGTAGGCAAGGCCCAGACTGTGGCAAGCCTTTCAAGGCAGGAAAATTAGATTTTATTTGAGTGAAGTGGGAAGTCATTCTAGGGCTTTTTTTTTTTTTTCTTTTGAGATGGAGTCTTGCTCTGTCACCCAGGCTGGAGTGCAGTAGCACGATCTCAGTTCACTGCAACCTCTGCCTCCTGTGTTCAAGTGATTCTCCTGCTTCAGCCTCCTGAGTAGCTGGGACTACAGGTGCATGCCACCACACCCAGTGAATTTTTGTATTTTTAGTAGAGACAGGGTTTCACCATGTTGGCCAGGATGGTCTCGATCTCTTGACCTCGTGATCCACCCGCCTCGGCCTCCCAAAGTGCTGGGATTACAGGTGTGAACCACCGCGCCCAGCCCCAGTCTAGGGCTTTTAAACAGGCTAACTGTGACCCATAATGGACACGTACTCTGCCTAAGAATGGATTGTATAAAGCCTGAAGAATGGATGAATGAGAACTATTCATAAGGCAAACACGGAGTGTTGAGCATAGATTACATAATCAAGAAATAGTTATTGATTATAATGAATGCTAAATGAACAACTGCTATGCAAGCAAGCCCCATTCTAATCTTTTATAAGCTTACCTTGTTTAAGCCTGACAACAACCCTATGATATTTATCTCCATGTCATAGATGATGGAACTGAGGCACAGAAGTTAAGCAACTTTCCCAGGATCACACAAATCATGAAGCCAGGTGGCTGACCCACACAGCCACATTACAGAATGCTGTGCTCATAATCCTACTGTGTGATAAACAAACAATCATGCTGGTTAGGAAACACTTGAAGTATAATTCACATGCTTTCCTAAGTTCTGGAAAACCTCATGTCCTGATAGCACCATCTTGCTCTCTCTACTGCCACCATACTGACCACCCTCCTGACCCCTTAATAATGCCCAGCTATGTCCTACCTCATGGTCTTTTTTATTTTTTGAGATGGAGTCTCGCTCTGTTGCCCAGGCTGGAGTGCAGTGGTGCGATCTCAGCTCACTGAAAGCTCCACCTCCTGGGTTCAAGCAATTCTCTGCCTCAGCGTCCCAACTAGCTGGGTTTATAGGTGCCCCCACTATACCCAGCTCATTTTTTTTTTGTATTTTTAGTAGAGACAGAGTTTCACCATCTTGGCCAGGCTGGTCTTGAACTCCTGACCTCATGTTCCACCTGCCTCGGCCTCTCAAAGTGCTGAGAATACAGGCGTGAGCCACTGCGCCCAGCCATGGCCTTTGCATTTGTTGTGCCCTCTGCATAGAATACTCTACTGTCAAACCTTCACACGCCCCCAAACCTTGTTATTCAAGTCTCTGCTCAAATGTTACCCCTCAGAGAGTCTTCCCTATGTAAATACTTTTCCTCTCAACCCAAGTTGCTTCCCGGCCCATCATCCTTTATGCTGCCTACAGCAACTATCAGTATCAAATCGTGTTTTATTTATTTACCTCTGTCTGTCTCTACCACCCCTCCATCAAAAATAGGAATAACAAGAAATAGGGGCCTTGTCTATCAAATTTATTGCTGTATCTTCATGTGCAGACAAATATTTGTGCAATGAATTATCATCAAACAAATTAAAATTTCCATGGCCTCATTGTGATCATGATGAGACAGGGATGGGGTCCAGGGCTTTGTTCTCATGAACACTCTGATGGGTGATTGACTTTGAGCTCACCCAGCAATGTCTGGTTCCTCGCAGGTGGATGCACACAACCAAATCCACATGAGCCTTATTTATAAGCCAGAATTCCAATTTGCTTATTTTTAATGAGAAAGAACTGCCAAGTCAACCAGAGTCCTTGTCTAAAACATTTTGTTCATTATCTACCCAGCAGGAAAGCTTCCTTGAGAAGCCAAATTAAGAGAAGAACAGAGAACTAAGGGACCATAATAGCAATTGTCATCATGGTAGCCTGATATTTCCTCCTGTTTAAGGATCCATGCCTGCTACATTAGCCGAGGGGAAGCTAAACCCCAGCACGTACGTGGCTACACACCAGAAGGCAGTGGACACAAGTTGATGATTTGAATTTGAAATGTATTTTCTATAGACTCGGTTAGTTTTTGAAGGCTAGCTCTTAAATGCCTTTTAACTCATATAGTTGACTTTCATATCACCATTTAGAACATTTCATTTTCTTTATGAGAAAAATGCACTTTGACTTCCAATGTGGGTAACAGTTTCTATATCTGAAACCTCATGCGTTTTTATGGGAAAATAGAACCTGAATTCCAAAAGACAACAAGAAGCGGCATATCCTGTGTCCCATGCCCGACAGCAGGAATGTTCATTTCCCCTTTTCCCCACCTGCTAGACACCCAAATGCAGGGACTTCTGTGGCTTGGGCAGGATACAGGTGGGGAACAGGGTGAGATGGGGAATAAGGTGGGACTTCAAGTGCTGTGATGATTGGAATCACAAAGTTAGGGGACACCTGCCTAAGTTCCAATAGCCAAGGAGAAAATGTGGCTATCTAGAGGTAGGTGCTGACATGATTTTTACAACCTTTGATTTTCTAGCCATTGACTTTGGCCATTGAATTTGGAGGACCCAAATGGGCAATCCTAATTTAAATAGTCAAACAGGATAAACAAAACTATTACAATTTAGAATTAGCATCCTGAAGAACTTTTAATTCTATTCAATTTGACAGATATTTATTAGGCATATAGATTGACCCAGGAACATTTTAAATAATTCTAATTAGAATTTTGTTGTTGTTGTTCTCAGTGTTTGAAACTAAGCAGTGTACTTAACTGTTTAAATCCTTGCCTCATCTTACATAGAGAAGAGTAAAGAAAACTGTTCGTTTTAGGAACTTCTAAATAATTTCCTCTCAAGAATACCCACCTTGACTCTGATCTATTCCCACAGACAAGAGAACTGGCCCAATCCAGTATTGGCTGGCAGGTCTCTTATCAGAACAAGAACATTTGTGGGCTGAGAACACTGCCTTGGTTTAAAATCCACGCTAATGATGCATTAATTGTTCTAAATGGATTTTCATTTCTCTGCAAGATGAACACTTAATATGTCAAGCGCCCAGTTTTTCTCCTTTCGGTGTCTGATCGCACAGTGCAGCACCATAAATCAACAAGGTAAATCCACTGATGAGGGCTGGAGGGAGGGTGGAGGGCTGGGGCATGGGCAGGGCTCCCTCCTCCTCTCCGCTGGACCTGAAATGTGACTAGTTTCCCTTCATTCAGCAATGACCAGGCACTGGCAAGTTGACAACTCAATAGCCAATCATTATAAAGAGAAAGCCCTACAAATACTGTTTGGCCACTTATAAAGAAAACAAATTTCTTTGTTGTTTTAATGTGCATTTACTTATCACTGAAATTGAGCCTTCTCATATTTTCATCAGTTATTTTTGTTTCTTAATTTGGGGATTGTTTGCTCATATTTATTGCCAATTTTTAATTAGTCTATTTTTCTCTTATTTGAAACTTTATGTGTTAAGAATATTAAACAGGTTTATTTCTAAAACACACTTCTGGGTCACCCTGAATCCTGCCCTGAGAGTGGAGGCTGGGAGTCACACATCCAGTGACGAATTCTCTACTGCTGCTCAGAAATGGGGTACGGATGTACAGGCTGAAAGTCAACAGCATTTCAGGTTTCCATAGGAGTCTAGAATAACAACTTCCAGTGAGCTCTGCCTTTCACCAAAGGTGGGACCTTCATAGTACAGGGTGCTTAACCCCTGAGGCAATTGAGAAAGGAGAGGATTTGTGGAAAGCCTTTGTCTTAGCACCTGTACATTGAGTGCTCAATTAGAAGCTACCATGCTACCTACAGAGAGAAGAGAAAAAGAGAAACCTCTTCTGAATGTCAGTAGCCTGGAGGCTCCTCCCTGGGTGTTTTCTTAAATTAGACTAGATCCTGCCTACAGGGAGCATAGAGTCTGGTAAAGAAAGGGATAGTGCCTGTAAGAGCAATCGGAGTTGGGCTAGAAACCTGATTGCAGTTGAGGCAGGACGTCTTCACAACATGGATGCCGATGATATCAGGCTTTGAATGGGTAGGATCTGGGCATTCACGTGGGAGGATGGGGAAGGGAGAGGAAGTTTCTTGTATGGAAAAGAGAAGGGGTCCAAGAATGCCTTTCCGAGTTACCCCTTCACCTCCCTGTTCTGCCTATACAACATTGGACAAATGCAAAAGGGGGAGATGAGAGAGAACAAAGGCATATGGGGAGAAAAAAAGTATTCAACGAGCACAGTCCGAAGTGCAGTAGATGCGGTCTATGTCCGCTTTGTTCTAACAGAACACTCTTTTTATTCTGCAGAAGGACTGGACTGAGATTTCCTCCGTCTCTGTGCCACGTGGACTTGCAAACTCACAGAGCCTTCATCACTGAGGAATGTTCTTTGACAGTCACTGTTTATGAGAGTGAACCACAAATTGGGATCCAAGTAGAATGATCAAATTTAGCAAATAAAAATATAGAACTTCCAGTTAAATCTAATTTCAGATAGACAATGAATAATCCTTTAGGATAAATACGTCCCATGCAATCAATACTGAGGATATAATTACACTAAGAAAAAATTCATTGTTTATCTGAAATTCAGATTCAACTGGGAGTCCTGTTTTATCTGGCAACCCTAGGTCCAGGCTTCCTTGAATGGTTCACAGTCCCACAAAGCCAATATGTTTCAATAAATTCTTAGGAAAAACGTTCTAGTTTCAAAATTTGAAGTTAACATGAGAATGCTTTACATGTAATTATTCTAGATAACTTCAGAGTGTACAGCACTATTTTCTGTGGCACAGAATTTGAGACCAAATAACCTAGTGACATATTTGAGGGGGAAAAGGGTCCTATGCTCACTGGAGAACACACCTCATAGCAATTGGATCCTCTTTATCTCCCAGCTTCTCCAACCCAACTGCTGGAAGACAAAGTCTATACACAATAAAGTGTTTCATTCAGGGGCCCACATGACTCCATCTGTCACCAAAGCACATGTTTGGCACGAACTGAAAGCCAAAAGCAGTCTAACAAATATTTCAAAACTGAATTTATATCTTTCTAACACATGGTTTATATAGGAGGTAATACCTAGAGAGCTTTGCAGTTCTCAAATAATATCCTGGCTCAACTACAAATGATGTCTGTAGCAGACCACAATACCAAAATTATTTGCTTTTAAAATATGTTAAAGAAAGCTAAGTTTATGAGGGGGCTGGTGCCGGAGATGCCTGTTTTAGTATGCAATTGTTATAAAATAAGAGATAGGAATCCAAATGTATCTACTATAAACCAAACATTTGCATAATTCCTTATATGAAGAGGAAATTTCCCTCTAAATGTCCAATTGAGAATGAAATTATCAAGGGAAGTAACTCCTATTTTAATAAACTTTCAACGTCCCTTACAGGCTCAACTATCTGCGTATCTCCTCCATCTAGGTAAACCGTTTGGACACCAGATCTATGAGATCTACAACAATGAAGATACTATTACATTTATCTCTGCTAAGCAGAAAAAGATCACATAATGGAATTCTCCGTGTGCAGAAACACACAGGTATGCTGGCTTGCTCTTCAGGCACGGGTTTTCTCCATACGACAAATTTCTAGATGGAAAATGAATATGATTGAAATCCAGATATTTGTCTTTAGAGCCAAGAAGCCACATAGTAGACTTTGTTTCCTTTTCGTCTTTCCTCCAACTCTGTGATTGCACATGGACACAGCTTCCATCGAAGAGAGAGTTGAGGGTACTTGTCACTGGCCGGCCAATGATATTCTCAAAAATATTTCAATGCTCTCCCCGTCCCCAAGAAGAAGCTGGAAAAAAATTGAAACAACTAAAACAAAGCAGCGTCCACACACCGACTTCTCCAGCGTGTCCTAAAGATTACTTTGCATGTCAAGGGCCGGGTGGGGAGCAAAGAAATTGTCAAATTGATTTTCTGTGGAATCAAGCAATTTGTATTTTTCAACTTGACAGTATCAGCATAAATCAGAGCCACATGGAGAGAAACTCTCCTCTTGAAAATACACATCCACACACAGAGTCAGCCAAGCCCGAGTAAAGCAAGTTCTCTACAAGGCTGACTTTGAGAAAGGGAGGAAGAGGGGAGAGGACTTCAGCCCCAGGGACAGAGACAGTTGCCTGGGCATGGCCACCACAACCAGACTCACTTGACCCTGTCAACTCCATCATTCTAGGAGGTTCCTGCTCCACAGCCTGACTCCATCTGTCTCTTGGAGCATTTTCTGCAGTGACCTGCGTGTGTGAGCAGTTGTGTCTGCTGTAAATGGCGGTCTTGTGTTGGATGGCTTCCAGCTGCCAGGCACTTGACAGTTTACAAAGTGCTTCCCACATGTGTCACCTCACGTCGGTGCACAAGAACGCCACAGTAGGTTTGATTCATCCCATTCTATTGAGCAGGAGATAGGGTGGGTGGGAAGTGAGCCTTGGAGGCCGGGCACCTGGCCAGAATGCATGCCTCTGGCAGTGGGCTGAGCTCAGGCTCACATCCGGCGCTCTGCCTTGCCATGGGCACCTCAGATCCAGAGTATCCTGTGACCTGAACTGCTGCCGACCTCCAGAGCCCTGCCTGTTCCCCCGTCCAGGCTCTCCTGCACGGCACCTTTGCTCACGCCGGTCTTCCATCAGTCTGGGCCATGTTTCCCCACTGCAGTGTACCCATATCGGTTACATAGTGAAATGAAGCAGGGTGTGGAAAGCAGGCCATGGCCAGGATTTCAAGCAAAGCTAGGCTGTGGCAGAGGTGCCCATGGGCAGTGCCCTCAGCCCGGAGGCCCAGACCCCACCTGTTCAGCCCAAAGCTGGCACCAGACAACCTGTGCCCCATCCCACCCTTCCCTTCTGTCCCGACGTCCCCCTTCAGTCGTGGCTTTCCTGCAGCTGTCCGGACCTCACCAGATGTGGCCCAGTTGTGACCGGCTTCTGGCAGCTCTGTCTTCTGCCAGTGCCATCCAAATCAAGAGGGTTCCCACTGGATAGGCCGGTTCTTGGCCTCACTGGTGGTCACCACCCTGTATGCTTGAGCTACAATGGATCCCTGTCTGAAGCCTTCTGCAAGAAACGGTCCCTCCTGCTCTGGTCCTCTGCTGCTGGATTTCCCCACCTGACACAGAGCCCATGCATGTCCTGTGCTTACTACGTGGCCACACAGGAGCGGAGCTGACTCCTTGCGAGAGAGGCTGCTGCTTCTTCTCCTTGGATTCCTCAGCATCACACCTTGGACCTCCCACAAGCTAAATCAACATGTTGAATAGATGTGATAGAGAAGCGGGAGGTCCGGAAGCCCTCCAGTGACCTGCATGAAAATGCTCCCTGGTTGATGGGTTTGGATCCAGGATCCAGGAACAAATCTCAAACCTCCTCATCAACAAGGCAATGCCTTCAACTGTGCATTGCTCTCCCTGTACCCCCACCCCCAGTGAGAGGCCCTGAGCCCCCAAAGCCCCCAACTCCAGCACTCAGCCCTCACCCGGCCTTTGGACACACACAGGAGGAGTGGACTGAGAAAGTACTCTCGAGGCACTATAGGACTCTGGCCTCATCCCCTCTGCTTTAGACAAAGACTCACTGAGTTGTTCAGGGCCTTCACTGAAGACCTCCGGCCTTGAGCCTCAGAACCCAGCACTCATCAGCACCCCTCCAAGGACCAGACACACCTAGCGGGCTTGGTGGAGGTGTCCTTGGTGGTGCTGACACTTAACATAAGGTCAAGCGGGGAACAAATTATTCCCTTTTCAGTTTCCTGTCAAAGCCCTCTAATTAGGAAAAAGTCCATTTGGTATACCATGCCTAAAACCTCCCAGCCACTGGCTCTCTGCCCCTGTTCACAAAGAGAACAAGTCTTGGGGCTCAGGGACACCAACAGACACTATTGTCTGGCTGCATTTTAATAACATTGTTTTGTTTTCCTTCAATTTGTCTTTATAGTATTTATGCCAAGTGATACCGGCCTATTTATAATATTGAAGTACAACTTCCTTCTTAAACAAATTTAAGCAAAATGTGTATACTGACTTAAAGTTTAAGAAATATTAAGAAAAGCAAAGCTGTGTACAGCACAGGTGATATACATTTATTAAAAAGTCATAAAAGTAAGTTCTCAAATAACACCAAGTTAGGAAACTTGGTACTATATGAACTGCTTGGACCACAGCTGGTCAGCGTTGCTATGCATGTAATTACCTAATGGCCGTCTTATGTCGGATGTCTTTCAGTTGCCAGGCACTTGACAGTTTACAAAGTGTTTCCTGCATCTGTCACCTCACGCCAGTGCACAAAGACGTCGCAGTAGGTTTTCTTCACCCCGTTCTGCTGAGCAGGGGAAGGGGTGGGTGGGAAGTAAGCCTTGGAGGCTGGGGACCTTGCCATAAACAACAGGAATAAACAATAGGGTGTCACCACTGTGGCAGCGATGTGATCCAGATTCAAGGTGGGGTATAAGAACGTACATTCAAAACGAGCTCCCAGGGAATGGTTTCAATGCAGACCATTTGGTAGACCAGCAGTCTCACAGACCCCAGCCTTTGAACCAACCATCTCTGACCACCACCTAAAGTCAAAGCACAAAGGCTGCTCTTGCTGTGGGGGCAGCCTCACTGTGATCAAAGCAGGCTTCTCTCCACTGCCCCAGAACATCCTTCCTCCCATTCATGGAACATCAGAGCATCTCCTGCATACCAAATGCAGCCCACAGAGTCAAAGGGAATTGCCACTCACTCCCTATACTTAAATGGCTGTAACACCCTATGAGTGGAGACCTGAACTCTGATATCAATGAGCTCACAACCTCATGAGATCATTATGTAACCAGCTAGCTTTTATTTAGCACCAGCTATGTGCTAGGCCAGTTCCTTGAGGTTAGAATCAAAGGTCACATGCCTAGATCTGAACGATGTTACGGTATAAGTGGGGAAAGCAACAGTGTCATACCAAGATGGTGGAGCTCCCAGGGAGAATGGCTTCCAGTATCTGGAGTAAGGAACCAGAGCTGAAGCGAGAGGACAGTGGTGAAGGAGGTTTCCCAAGGGACACGGGCTACTAGGCACAAAGCTAGGGTCTGCAGTAACAGCATTTAAGGTTCAGAAAGCAACAAGCACAGATAGGCACTCGATGATAAACAAGGCAAACGCTGTGTTTACATGAGTTTCTCATTTTTGCCATTCAGTTTGCTGAGTATCTCAACCTGTTTATTAAAGAGTTGAGTTATATGAAGATCTCTGATAGCAAAATAAAAAAGAGATTTATGACTCTTCTAATACTAACCACTATTTGTGAATAGACAAAGCTAATGGAATCCAGGTCTAGCCTGTTCCTCCTCATATATCTTTCAAAAGATTTCATAATGAACTCTCCACAGTCCTTAAAAAGAAGGGAAAGCTCCCTGCTGTAATCAATTGACTGCTCTGGCACAAACAGTCAACTGTAGGCTTCCAGCTGCCCTTATTTTGAAAAGCATATTTTCCAGGGATAATGCCCTTTCACAAGTCTATAAGACCACGTCTTAATCCTGGCCAGGGGAATCATGTTGACAGAAAATTCCATATCCCTAAAGGAAGTTAACCAATTCAAACTTGAGATGCCATATTTGAAATGTTTTTTATAATGATAACAAGCTTTTTTTTTTTTTTAAAGAAAAAGATATTTGCATTTCTTTACTTACACTTATTTTTTCATTGATACTTCATCCTCCCTCCATCAAATCCTGCTCCTTTACTGGTTTGGTGTCTATCTTTGGACAAGTCACTTGGCCTTCCAGACTTGCCTTCCTCATTTGAAAAATTATGATAAATTTATGGGTTGTCACCTGGCTTCTTGGGGTTCCAAGAATATGGTACTGCAGTTCCAGGAGTCATTTTTATTAGAGTAAAAGCCCTAGAATATATTTTGCAATGATTTTAATTTAATGCAGTTGGCTCCAGCTCGCAAGTAACTCATAGTCCTATGTTCTGGAAGTAGGGGGATGAGAGGATTCAGAAGTTACTGCACATGGTATCTGGCATGCAGTAGGCGCTCAATGAACATCTGCGGGAGACGTAGAAAGGTTGGCAACCACAGGATTGGGTGAGTTTCTAGGATCTGCTGCATCTCAAAAATTACTCAACTGTTTATGTTTCATAGTCCTTACTGACAACTGTACATGCAAATTACATTTAAATTATAACTAAAATTTTCATCATTAGCTTTTTAAAAAAAATTAGAGCTTTAATGGAAAAAGATAATGTTTAATGCCAAGAATAAACTGGTTAGTGATTGAAAAAGAAAGCTCTACCACATAGACTTTAGGGGGAAATAAATTTTGATAAAAATCTAAGTCTTCTAGTGAATACTGCAGAATTGACTACAGCAAGACTTTGAGTAACCACTGCTAAAGTTTTTTTTGAAAAATGAACACTCAGAAGATGTATTTAATCAATGAAATTCTAAATCTGTACTCATTTTATGTTGGAGGGGAGGCAAAATAGGGAGATGGGAGCTTTTCACCTATTTATATTAAAACTTGCAGTGATCTTGGAATTCATAGTAGTTCACAGAAAACCTGACCCACAAGAGTTCTTATGTCAACTGTCAAATAGCAATTCCCCACAGCAAAAAAAAAAAAGTTAAAAGGTAAAAAATTTTTGTAATTGTGTTGAACGAATTTATACATCAAAATATATGGAATGAAACCAAAACTCCACTAACAAAAAATGTATAGCTTTAACTGCTTTTGTTATCAAGAAATATGAACATAGATGAACTAAGCATTCAGCCAAAAAGTCAAAACAATAAAAATTAAGACAAAGGAGTTAAGAAATAAAACCAGAAATGACTCAATTAAAAGCTATGAATGAAAGGAATAGTGTTGATTAATAAATCCAAGATTGAATTCTTCTGACAGGCCAAACACATACCTAAATCTCTGACAAGTCTAAACAAGTGCAAAGATAAATTGTAAATAAAGAGAAGTGGGCAAACATAATGGAACAGGTGGCCCCAGGCTTTACTATCACCCACTGAAATTTCAACTAGCAATTATCTACAGACAAGAACATGTGGGTCAAAACCCCAAAACTTGGGAATAAGCCTGAGAGGCCTGCCTAGACTACAGAAACGAATGAAGTCTGCATTGGAAGGGTAAGAGAAATGGTCTCACTTTGACCACACTGCTTCTCCCCTCATCCTTTCATTCAGCATGGTGCCGCACAGAAAGGATGCCTCAGTGCCCATGGCTTCTGCAGTGGGCAGGGAGAACCAGAAGCAGACATCTAGCTTCTCTAGCATTCTGAGATGCTTTCCAGGAAGATCACCCCAGTCTCACTTCATAAAGAATGCTCGCGGTGGTAGCATGGTGAGACCAGCTGGAGTCAGTTAGAAACAAAACAAGCAGAGAGGGCCCACAGCAGATACTGCTGATATCTCTGTCTATCTGCCAGTGGCAGCCCCCAGTGAGAGGTACCAGCAAACAGCACAGCACACCTGCAAAGCCAAGATGGTCACTCGCAAGTGGTGAAAAGTTCTGCCTGGCTTGAATCCCAACAGCCATCTTCCAGGCCCAGCCTTAGGCTCTACTTGAAGGCTTCACCTGGGGAGAGAGCTCCCCACCACTGCACATTTTGGTAAAGAGCAAAAGCTAGTTCTGCAACACCCAAAACTTCAAACAGCACTCAGCTTAACCTCAAAGCCTACCCTAAGGCCATGGTTTGGCAAAGAAGCAAACCTCAAGCATACATTTCTACTGAAAACACCAGCTCATCCCAACCTTCCTGAGCAATGACTCTACCTGACCCCAGTGAACCTCCTGCAACCCTGTACAACTGAAGAATTCAAGTAACAGTACCACCTGGCCAAAGAATACACCCTGCAGCCCAGCCCAATCAGAGTAAATTGCAATGACCAGCCAGTAGTTCTGCCTAATTACAAAGTTCAGTTAGTGATCTCACTTGACACCTGAGCCCAGCTAGCTTAGCTCTACCCAAACTCAAAGCAAAGGCAGCATTCCAGCCATCTAGATAACAGAAAGCAAGCTCTGCCTGCCTGGGGTCATTACCAGTTGGCCTATCCAGAATCACAGGCTAAACTAAATAGTAAAAGTGTATTTCTGCCAAAGAGCACCTGTAACATCCGAAAGAGGTGACTGTCTCACCAAATGCACAAAAACCAGTGCAAGAACATAGCATCACAAAGATCCAGAAATCATGACAACACCAAAAGAAACTAGCAAAGCTGCAAAAATGAACCCTACAGAAATGGATATCTATAAAGTGACAAAGAATTCAGAATAATCCTCTTAAAGAAATTCTGTAAACTATACAATATTACACATTAAAAATTAAATAAAATTTGGAAACAATACATGAATAAAAGTTTGACGAAGAAACAGAAACAATCAAAAAACAAATAGAAACACTAGAGATAAAGAATACAATGGCTAAACTTTAAAAATGCTCTAGAAAGCTTCAACAGTAGGCTTGAGCAAGATGCAAAAGAATCGGTGAGTTTGAAGTAGATAATTTAAAATTATCCAATCAGAGGAGCAGAAAGAAAAAAAAAAATGAAGGAAGCCAATGGGAATTATGGAATACCATCAAATGACCTAACCTTTGCATAATAGAAATTTCAGAAGAAGAAAGAGAAAAGGGACCACAAAATATATTTAAAGATATAACTGCTGAAAACTTCCCTAACCTGGGGAAAGATGCCAACATCCAGGTCCTGAAAGCATAGAGGTTTCCAATCAAATTCAGCCCAAGGAGGAGTCCACCTAACACATATTAATCAAACCATCAAAACTTAAACACCAACAAAAAATTCTGAGGGCAGCAAAAGATAAAAAATACATTATATACAAAGAAGTCTCAATATGACTATCAGTGCATTATTCAGCAGAAAACCTGCTGGCCAGGAGAGAGTGGGATGATATATTCAAAGTGCTGAGGGAGGGGGAAAAAAAATACCCTGTCTACCGAGAATACCTTACCCAGCAATGCTGTATTTCAGAAATAAGGGAGAAATGAAAACCTTCCTAGACAAACAAAAGCTAAGCAGAGATTGAATGCTTAACAAAAAGTCTCCCATCAAAGAAAAGCCCAGAACCTAATGGTTTCTGTATTAGTCCATACTCACGCTGCTAATAAAAACATACCCAACAATGGGTAACTTATAAAACAAAGAAGTTTAACTGACTCACAGTTCAGTATGGCAGGGGAGGCCCCTGATCATGGCAGAAGGGGAAGCAAGGAGAAGTACTGAGCAAAACGGGGAAAAGCACCTTATAAAAAGACCCATCAGATCGCGTGAGAACTCACTCACTATCACAAGAATAGTAGCATGGGAGTAATTGCCTGCATGATTCAATTACCTCCCACCAGGTCCCTCCCATGACACATGGGGATTACGGGAACTACATTTCAAGATGAGATTTGGGTAGGGACACAGCCAAACCATATTAGCTTCACTGCTGAATTCTACAAACATTTAAAGAAGAACAAATATGAATCCAAACTTTTCCAAAAAATTGAAGAGGAAAGAATACTTCCAAATGCCAGCGTTACCCTGATGCCAAAGGCAGACAAACACATCAAAAGTAAAGAAAATCATGGACCAATATCCTTGTTAAACATACATGCAAAAATCCTTATCAAAAACCTAACACACCAAATTCAAAAACACATTAACAGCATCATTTATCATGATCAAGTGGGATTTACCCCTGAGATGTAAGGATGTTTCAACACAGACAAATCAATAAATGTGATACATCACATTAAGAGAACATAGGACAAAAACCATATGATCATCTCATTAGATGAAGAGAAAGCATTTGACAGAATTCAACATCCTTTTATGATAAACTCTCAACAAATTAGGCATAGAAGAAATGTACCTCAACACAATGAAGCCCACAGCTAACATCATACTCAATGGTAAAAAATTGAAAGCCTTTCCTCTAAGATCTGGAACAAGACAAGAATGCCCACACTCACCACTTCCATTCAACATAGTGCCAGAGCAATTTTGCAAGAGAAAGAGATAAAAGACACCCAAATAGGATAGGAAAGGAAGAAGTAAAATTGTTGCTGTTTGTTGATGACATGTTTCTTTATGTAAAAAATTCTAAAGAGTCTCTAAAACAACTTTTTGAATTTAGAATAAACGAATTCAGTAAAATCGCAGGATACAGAATAAACACACACAAAAAATCAGTAGTATTTCTACACACTAAAAAGAGACTCTTCAAAAAAGAAATCGAGAGAAGAATCCTGTATTAGTCCATTTTCACACTGCTGATAAAGACACCCAAGACTGGGCAATTTACAAAGGAAGGAGGTTTAATTGTACTTACAGTTCCACATGGCTGAGGAAGTCTCACAATTATGGTGGCAGGCAAGGAGGAGCAAGTCACGTTTTAAATGGATGGCAGCAAGCAAAGAGATAGCCTGTGCAGGGAAACTCCTGTTTTTAAAACCATCATATCCCATGAGACATACTCACTACCACCAGAAGAGCACGGGAATGACCTGCACCCATGATTCAATTACCTCCCACCAGATTCCTTCCACAACACATGGGAATTCAAGACGAGATTTGGGTGGGGACACAGCCAAACCCTATTATTCTGCCCCTGGCTCCTCCCAAATCTCATGTCCTCACATTTCAAAACCAATCATGCCTTCCCAACAGTCCCCCAAAGTCTTAACTCATTACAGCATTAATTCAAAAGGCAACAGTCCAAAGTCTCATCTGAGACAAGGCAAGTCTTTTCCAGTAAAATCAAAAGCAAGTTAGTTACTATGAGCCTGTAAAATTAAAAGCAAGTTAGTTACTTCCTAGATACAATAGGGGTACAGGCATTGGGTAAATACAGCCATTCCAAATGGGAGAAATTGGCCAAAACAAAGGGGCTACAGGACCCCTGCAAGTTCAAAATCCAGCAAGGCAGTCAAATCTTAAAGCTCCAAAATGATCTCCTCTGACTCCATGTCTCACATCCAGTTCACTCTGATGCAAGAAGTGGGTTCCCATGGTCTTGAGCAGCTCCACTCCTGTGATTTTGCAGGGTACAGGCTCCCTCCTGGCTGCTTTCACAGGCTGGTGTTGAGTGTCTGCAGCTTTTTCAGGCACACAGTTGAAGTTGTCAGTGAATCTACCATTCTAGGGTCTGGAGGACGGGGTGGCCCTCTTCTCACAGCTCCACTAGGTGGTACCCCAGTAAGGACTCTGTATGGGGGCTGTGACCCCACATTTCCCTTTTGTGCTGCCCTAGCAGAGATTCTCCATGAAGGCCTCGCCCCTGCAGCAAACTTCTGCCTGGGCATCCAGGCATTTCCATACATCCTCTGAAATCTAACTGGAGGTTTCCAAACCTCAATTCTTGACTTCAATGTACCCATAGGCTCAACACCACATGGAAGCTGCCAAGGCTTGCGGCTTCACCCTCTGAAACAACAGCCCAAGCTACACCTTGGCACCTTTTAGCCATGGCTAGAGCAGCTGGAATGCAGGGTACCAAGTCCCTAGGCTGCACACAGCACAGGGACCCTGGGCCTGACCAATGGAACCATTTTTTTTCCTCCTAGGTCTCCAGGCCTGTGATGGGAAGGGCTGCCATGTAGATCTTTGACATGCCCTGCAGACATTTTCCCCCATTGTATTGGGATTAACATTTGGCTCCTCATTACTTATGCAAATTTCTGCAGCTGCCTTGAATTTCTCCTCAGAAAATGGGATTTTCTTATCTATTGCATTGTCAGTCTGCAAATTTTCCAAACTTTTATGCTCTACTTCCTTTTTAAAACTGAATACTTTTAACAGCACCCAAGTCACCTCTTGAATGCTATGCTGCTTAAAAATTTCTTCCTCCAGATACCCTAAATCATCTCTCTCAAGTTCAAAGTTCCACAAATCTCTAGGGCAGGGGCAAAATGCCACCAGTCTCTTTGCTAAAATGTAACAAAAGTCACCTTTACTCCAGTTCCCAAAAAGTTCCTCATCTCCATCTGAGACCACCTCAGTCTGGATTTCATTGTCCATATCACTATCAGCATTTTGGTCAAAGCCATTCAACAAGTCTCTAGGAAATTTCAAACTTTCCCACATTTTCCTCTCTTCTTCTGAGCCCTCCGAACTGTTTCAACCTCTGCCTGTTGCCCAGTTCCAAAGTGGCTTCCACATTTTCAGGTATCTTTTCAGCAGTGCCGCTCCAGTGGTACCAATTTACTCAGTTTGTTTTCATGCTGCTGATAAAGACATACCTAAGACTAGACAATTTACAAAAGAAAGAGGTTTAATTTGGACTTACAGTTCCACATGGCTAGGGAAGTCTCACAATCACAGCAGAAGGCAAGGAGGAGCAAGTCATGTCTTACATGGATGGCAGCAAGCAAAGAGAGAGGTTGTGCAGGGAAACTCCCATTTTTAAAAGCATCAGATCTCATGAGACTTGTTCACTATCACCAGAACAGCATGGGAAAGACCTGCCCCCATGATTCAATTATCTCCCATAACAGGTGGGAATTCAAGATGAGATTTGGGTGGGGACACAGCCAAACCTTATCAAATCCCATTTAAAATAGCTATAAAAATTAAATAAAATATTAGAAATAAATTTAAGCAAGGAATTAAATAACTTGTATATTGAAAATTATAAAATGTTAAATAAACTGAAGAAAACATAAATAAATGGAAAGATAGTCCATGTTCACAGATTGAAAGAATTAGTATTGTTAACATGGCCATCCTACCCAAAGCAATCCACAGATTCAATGCAATCTCTATCAAAAGTCCAATGTGATTTTTTGTAGAAATAGAAAAAACAATCCTAAAATTTATATGGAATCACAAAAAAACCCTGACTCGCCAAAGCAGTACTCAGCAAAAAGAACAAAGCTGAACACAACACAGTACCTAATTTCAAACTATACTACAAAGTGATAGTAACTAAAACAGCATGGTACTAAGCCTAAAAATAGACACATCAACCAATGGAATAGAACAGAGAGCCCAGAAATGAACCCAAAAATATACAGTCAATTGATTTTTGACAAAGGTGCCAAGGATACATGATAGAAAAAGTGCAGTCTCTTCAATAAATGGTGTTGGAAAAACTGGATAATCATAGGCAGATGAATGAAATTGGACACTTATCTCACACTATATACAAAAAAGCCAACTAAAACTGGAAGAAAGATTTAAATATAAAATCTGAAACTAGATTGCTAGAAGGAAACAAAAAAAATCTACATGATGTTGGTCTATAGGCAATGATTTTTTTAGATTTGTCCCAAAAGCAGAGGCAATAAAAGCAAAAATAAACAAATAGAATTACATCAAACTAAAAAGCTTTTGCACAATGAAAAAAAATTAACAGAATGAAAAGACAATGTATGCATTGGGAGAAAATATTTGCAAGCCATTCATCTAATAGGGGTTAATATCCAAAATATATAAGGAATTCAAACAATTCTGTAGAAAGAAAACTATTAGCCTGATTTTAAAATGGGCAAGGTACCAGACTAGACATTTCTCAAAATAAGACATACTCCAAATGACCAATAGATATATGAAAAAAGTCCAACATAAATAATCATTATGGAAATGCCAATAAAACCACAATGAGATACTATCTCACACCTGTCAGAATGGCCATTATCAAAAAGGCAAAAGATAACAAATGTTGGTGAGGATGTGAAGAAAAGGAAACATTTGTACACTATTGGTGGAAATGTAAATTAGTATGATTATGAAAAACTCTGTGGAGGTTCCTCAAAATAATATTACCATATGACCCTGCAATATTACTATATGACCCAGCAATTCCACTCTTCAGTATTTACCCAAAAGATTTGAAATCAGTATGTCAAAGAGATGTCTTAACTCCCATGTTCATTGCAGCAATATTCATGATAGTCAAGTTATAGAATTAACCCAAGTGTCTGTCAACAGATGAATAAAGAAAATGTAGTATATATACAAATGGAATACTATTCAGTCTTTAAAAAGAAAAAACCTCTGTAATTTGCAACATGTTTGGAATTGGAGATCATACTAAGTGAAATAAGCCAGACACAGACAGACAAATACTGTGTGTTTTCATTTACATGTGGAAACTAAAACAATTGAACTCACACAGAGAGTAGAATGGTGGTTGCCAAAAGTTTGGGGATGGGGGAAGTGAGGAGATGACGGTTAAAGGGTACAAACTTTCTGTTAGACAGGAGGAATAAGGTTGTTTGTTTGTTTGAGATCTATTGCACAGTGACATGAATATAGCTAATAACAGGTGTTGTACATTTCAAATTCGTGAAGGAAATAAACTGCAAATGCTCCCATCACAAAAAAAGCTACATATTTGAGGTGATGGATATGTTAATTCACTTGATTTAATTATTCCATGTTGTATTCATAAATCATAATATCACTTTAGGCCCCATATAATTTGTCAACTCATAATAAAAATAAGTTTTAAAAAAAGAAATGAGTATAATTATAGCTACAAAAATTAAATTGTAGTCAAGTATTACATGTTCTTTATACTAATAAATCTGAAAACATGGCGACAATAAATAATTTTCTAGGAAAAGATGTTATCGCAATTGGCTCAACAAGAAATAGCAAAACCAGTATGTCTGTAAAAAGTTCAAAAATCTGTACGAGATTTATGTTCCATGAAGATGTTGGGGCCAAATAATTTTAAGAGAGAGTTTTTAAAAGCCCCATATATGACAGATTATTTTCATATAATTTTTACTGTCCCAAAAACACACAGTAAAAGACTGGACAAAAGAAACTTTAGGATTATAGCTGATTGCTAAAATTGCCCTAATACTTTACCATCCCTCTATCTGAGCCCCAAGGAATCCCTTGGCTGGGAGTGGGATATGGCTTTTCCACTCCTCTTCTGAAGAGGTAGAACCTACCTCCCCAGTTTGCCTCCCTGACAGGTCAATGGAATGTTAGCAGGTGGGTCCAAAGCAGATGCTTGAAATGGGCTGTGTCTAAGGACATGTCTGTTCTTATGCCTCTGCCTTCCCTATGAGAACATGCTGGGCTAGCCTTCTAGGGAGATGGGAGAGACATGGAGAAGAGCCTGGTCACTCCATTATACTCAGCAAGCCCATAAACACGGCAGCAAGCCTAACGGAGACCAGAACTGCCCAGCCTAAATCCCAGACTCACAGACACATGAGCTAAAGATGTGTTTTACTGTTTTAAGGCCACTGAGTTTGTGTAAATAGAGAACTAAGACCACTTTCCTTCTTAATATAGATGCAAACAATCTTAGAACACTAAGGGATTAAATTCAGCAGCATATTAAAAATATGATATGCCTTGACACAGCAGGATGTATCCCAAAAATATAAGAATATTTTGATATGGGGAAATCCATGAATGAATATTTATATCAATAAGTCAATTAATATTTTTATCAGGTCACAGGATTTAAAAAGAGAAACACAATATGGTACCTCTGTAAATGTCTTTAAAAAGTTAATAAAATTCAATATCCGACACTGTTTTTTTTTTTTTTTTAAAAAACTATTTGAAAACTAGAAATAGGTTCTTTCTTAAAATCATAAACTCACATCTTAAATCAACAGTCAATACTAAAATCAATGATGAAATATCAGGAGCCTTCCATTAAAAAACCAAAACAAAAGAGGAATTATTGCTATTTGTATACATTTTTATAGCAATTCTTTATGTTTGAGACACTGCAATAAAGCAGTAACAATTCAGGGAAATAAATGTTAGAAAAGAAAAATTATTTATAAGTGATATGATTAGTTACCTAGGAAACCCAAGAAAGTCAACTGAACATCTACTAAAACCAGCAAGATATTTTAATAAACAGGCTAGTCCCAGAATGAGTGTATATAAACCATAAACCAATACAAGAAATATCATTACTAAAATAAAATTGAAAATTGGACTCCATTTATAATGACAAGAAAAGAAAAACAACCAGAAAAATAACACCTAAAAAATACTTTGTAAGAAATGAGTGATATGCTGTTCATTCCAAATTATGGCTCACAAAAGGGTAATGCTGTCATATATAAACAGCACTTAGCAAATCAGTTAAAGGAAGACAAATCCTCAATAACAAAGTGACCAAAGGATATGAACTAACAATTAAAAAAAGAATCACAAATTGTTGATAAAATAAGGGGGGGGGGGAATTAAACTGCATTATGAAGAATTTAAAGAGAATCTCCTTCCCTCAACTCCTCCATCACCATGCTACCTTTGTCCTTGTTTTAGTGTACATGAATTTCCATTAGATTAATATTCCTGGCCTCTCTCCCTTGCCCTAACTCCCCCAGGTAAAGAATAGTGATGTATATAAGAGTTTCAAAGAAGGAACTGAATTTTGTGGCTCATTTCTTCTGGGATCTCCCTGTCACCTTGGATCTGTCTACAGCACACTCACTCTGGTCTGCCCTCTGCCATATGTTAAGGGATATGACCCTACTGGGCAAGATGCTACATTTTAATATTATCCAGTATAATTGGTGACTCTCAAATTTGGAAGTAAAGCAGTAATAAGCCTACTCAGCCAAAGACCTAAAGCCAAATTCTACTATCAGCTGTTTATTAATAACAGATAGTTTGTTCTCTAACATTCTGCTTCCTATGCCATCGTTTACTTCTGAACCTAACAGAGGAAGGAAGGTGTTGTTTAATAGACAACTAAGACCCCAACAATAAATTTAAAATGCAAGTTAGAATATTTTAACCTAGAAAATTGGCAAAGAAAATATGATAATAATTGGTAACAATAATTCCACTAGCTAGGAATTAAAAAGCTTCAGAGACACAGGCCAGGAAGAACATAAAGGGGTGTATTAGTCTGTTCTCATGCTGCTATGAAGAAATGCCCAAGACTGGGTAATTTATAAAGAAAAGAGGTTTGACTCACAGTTTCACGTGGCTGGGAAGGCCTCAGGAAACTTGCGATTATGGCAAAAGGCAAATGGGAAGAAAGGCACCTTCTTCACAGGGAGGCAGGAAGGAGAAGTGCTGAGCCAAGGGGGAAAAGCCGCCTTATAAAACCATCGGATCTCATGAGAACTCATTCACTATCACAAGAATAGCATCGGGGTAACTGCCCCCATGATTCAATTACCTCTCACCAGGTCCCTCCCACAACACATGGGGGTTATAGGAACTACAATTCAAGATGAGTTTTGGGTGGGGACACAGCCAAACCATATGGAGCAGCATAGCCATTGGAAAACCAATTACAACACATAGCACAAATGTTAAAGGTGCTTACTCCTCTCTGATATCACTTGCTTTTTAAGTGCAATCCTGCTCACATTTATTGTGATTTCTTTTAGATTCTAAAGTTTATTTATATGGAAAGTAATCAAGAAGGTACAAAAATTCTGAAAGAATATTCTGAAAAGAATATTAGATCTACCAGGTGTTAGAGTTATCAAATAGCAATAATTAAGCATAGAGTCCAAGAGTAGACAGATCAATATAAGTGAATGAAAGTGAGAAAAATTGACACAAATATGTATAAAACTCTACCAAACAAGGTAGTATTTCAAATCAATGGAAGTAAAATAGGCAGTGGTTATAACTGGGTAGTCATCTGAAAAGAGAATGGATTCCTATCTTCACTTTTTATGTAAAAATGATAGATGAATGAATAATTTAAATACAAAAACTAAAACTATAGAACTACTGTATGAAAACACTGCTTCCATATTAATTTTATGCAGCCTTTTTGGATGTCACAGCAGGATGCATGATCCTTTCTATAGCTCTCTAAGTTAAAGATACATATTCTAATCCCTATGGCAAGCACTAAAATATAATAACAACATGAAGAACTACAGCTAAAAAAGGGAAATGTTAAAACTACTCAGTACAAAAGAAAACGGGAAAAGAAGGGAAAAAAAACCAAAACCATACTGGGCAAATAGTAAAAGATAGCAAGAAAATGAACGTAATTCTCCATAAGAATAATTAAATGTAATTGGATTAAATATTTCAATTAAAAGGTAGTGACTCTCAGAAAACATTGAAATGCAAAGCGAATATACACTGTTTAAAAGAATGCACTTTGAGCATAAATATAGATACACTGAAATTTTTTTAAATGAAAAAAGATGCTCTGTGCATATATACACAAACACTAAGCATAGGAAAGCTGAGGTGGCCATATCAATGTTAGTCAAAGGCCATATCAATGTTAGTCAAAGTCAGTCAAAGTGTGGGACAAAAATTACTACCAGAGATAAAGAGGAAATTTCATCAGGATAAAGAAGTCAATTCATCAAGAAGACATAACAATCCTAGATGCATATAAACCTAAAAAGAGTTTCAAAATACATCAAAAAAACTGATAGAACTGAAAGCACAAATAGATAAATTGGCACTTCAGTTAAAGGTTTTACTCCTCTCCCAATAATTGATAGAAATAATAAACAAAAAATATTAGTAAGTAAACACCATCAACTATGCTATTTACAGGACATTACCCTATACAATAACAGCAGAATTTACATTCCTTTCAACCATTCATGGAATATCCATCAATAAAGACTATGAGCTAGAGTATAAAACAAGTCTCTAACAAATGTAAAGATAAAAGTAATAAAGAAAACAATCTGATTATAAGAAAATAACATTAGAAATTAATAACAAAAATCTTAACATCTCAAATATTCAGAAATTTAAAAACATTTCTAAATAAGCTACAAGTCACAGAAAAAAATTACAAAAGAAATTTTTAAAATATTTTAAACTAATGATAATGAAAAAATAACCTACACAAATTTATAATACTCAGCTAAAGGAGTACTGTACCAGGGATATTTATATTTCCAAATGGCTGTACTAGAAATTGAGAATGTTATGTTAATATTCAAAGTAAGGATCAACTAAAAGCAGCTAAAGAGAAAATCAAAGACAAACTAGAAGGAAAGCAATAATAAGTAGCAAAAATTAAAAAAATAAATAGCAAAAGAGAAAATCTTTGAAACCAAAGCTGGTTGTTTGCAAACACTGATAGAATTGTTAAATTCCTAGCAGGATGAAAAAAAATGAGAAAAAAATCATAATTTACCAATTTTAGGAATTAAAGAGGGGTACATCATTACAGATAATACAGGCATTAAGTGATAATAAAATATTATGAAAAATGTTATGCCAATACGTTTGTTAACTCAGACGACATGCACATATTTTTTGAACCTCCAGGCCCAGATGGCCACACTGAATAATTCTATTAGACATTTAAGAGAGAAATAATAACAATCTTACATTAACTTTTTCACAAAATACAGAAAGTTAGAAAACCTTAACTTATGAGGCCAGTATAACCCTGACACCAAAACCAGACAATAATATAACAAGAGAAATAGCACTATCTCTTATAAAAACAGACATAAAATCCTTAAAATATTAGGTAATAAACCCAGATCCCTCTCTATATGTACATAAATGTATATGTGTGCATGTGTATGTGTGTGTGTATAAACGTGTGCATATATGTATATGTGTGTGTGTATGTGTATATATAATATAGGATAAACAACAAATGAATGGGCATGCTAATTTGTGAAAACCTAAGTAGGTCTTGTAGTCCATATTCCCAGGACTATAACTAATCAGGCTATCCAGTTGTTATTTATATTAAAACTCCTCAGAAACATAAATTTCATTATTCCTTTGATAACTTAATTCACTGTTTTATGATCCCAGGTTAGATTTTGTGCTTTTTTTTCTTCTTCTTTTTTTTTTTTTTTTTTTTTTACAAAGGACTGAAGGCAAACCACCAAAAGAAAACTGTATTGTAACAATAAATACGGTACAACTTTAAGAAATGTACTTTTAAAATTACTATGAGTATCAATAACAACTTTTCATGTTAAGTCTTCCAATTTTTGCATATAAAAATGATTTTCATCAAACCACTGAAACTATCCACTGTGGATGTAAATAAAATAACCAAGTTCAATGTAAGAAAGCAGCATAAAACAAAGTAAAACTTGTGATTTGCAAATTAGCCTGATGTAAGTTTTTTGTTGGTTTATTTGCCTTTGTAGTTGCAGAAGGTGAGCTCTGTTTTAGAAGGAGTCATTTCATTCCCCAATTGAATTTTGACTCATTTAGGTTAAAATCACTTCAAAAGTTTTAAATGAGGGTAGAGAAAATAAAAAGGAAAAAAAGTAAATATATAGTTAAGTTTATCATCACCAGGTCACTAAATGCTAGCTATAGAATATCCAAACCCAAGCAAACGCATAGAGTTCTTCATGCCCATCCTCACATCTGTACATTTCTCAGGCAGATCAGAAGAACAAGCTAAAATTAATAGAGACCTCTTGTGATTTTTATTAAACTATCACCTCACATTTTCTACCCAATATAAAAATCAGCATCCATAACAGCATCACAGTATTTCCAAAAGATGTTCCTTTTGTATCACTAATATTTACTAACTACCTTTTCCATATCAAATATTTGGACACATGGTCTTTTTTTCAAAAAGACTTTCCAAATATGCAAATTCATTTACATGAAAGGTTGTACAAACACAAAAAATTTAAGAGTAGAGCTTTAGTGAATCAAATTTGTTGAAATGAAAAAGCAGCACATCAAGTGGGACTATTTACTCATCATGCCAATAATTATTGAGCAGCTGTGATGTGCTAGGCATGGGGGACCCAACAGAGAATAAGATGGATGTGGTCTGTCACCACAGAGCTTAAATTCTAAACAAGAAGACAAACTGTTGATTAGAATGTGATAAGTGCTCTGATGGAGACATAGCATTTTGAGAACATTTAGCAGGGGGACCTTTCCTTGACTGGGGTTGGGTGGGAAGGTCCAAGAACCAGCTGCCTGTGAGGAAGTGAAGTCTAAGCCAAGGAGGAGTTCAGCCAAGTGTTGGAGTGAGAATGGGAAAAGAACTGTCAGGCAAAGGTAATGAAGATGCTGTAGTAAAAGGACATGAAACAGCTAGGGAACAAAAATGCAGAAACCGAGCCACCTTACCAATCAGATGCTGCTGCCAGCTCCAAGACCTGTACATAGTGAGTGGACACCTCTGAAAACAGAAGCTTCCACCTGTCAAAGCCATTCCTGATATTTACAATGCTGACTATCTAATTAACTCACTGTGGTAGACTGTTGAGATGGTTCCCAGTGCCCCCGCCTTCTGGTATTCACTTCCATGTGTAACCCTGGTAGGGTTAAAATAAAGCAAGTCACTAGGTTTCTTAACCTAGTGACTTGCTTTTAACCAATAGACTATAGCAATATTCACGGACCATGATTAGATTATACAACTTGTGATTTTGTATTGTTTGCAGATTCTATTGCCTTCTCAGTCTGCAGACCTTGATGAAGCAAGCTTCTATACTGGAGAGAATACTGATTAGGAAAATGGGAGCCAGCTAGGAACTGAGACCTTCAGTTCAGCAACTCAAGGGACTGAATTCTGCCATGGTTCTGTGAGCTTGAAAACAGATCCTTCCCAGTTGAGCCTTCGAGTGAGACCCAGTCCTGGCTAACACCTCGACTGAAACCAGTGAGAGAAGCTGAATTAGAGGACCCAGATAAGTTGTGCCTAGACTCATAAACCACAAAAGCTGTGAGATTGTACACGGGTGTGATTGTAAGCCACTAAGTTGTGGCAATTTGTCATACAGCAATAAATAACGAATGCACTCATGCATGTGTGTTTATCATGTTTACAAGTATTTTCTATAGCCATCATAGGTAGAAGTTATTAGGTTCAGTCCTGCATTTTATTTGGGAGAGAAAACAGAAGATAGTGTACTTAATTGTTAAACAGTAAGTTTCTCCTTCAAAAAGAATACATTTTAGCTGGTAAGCCCACATGCTCCTTTGATGCGAAAATGAAAGGTCAGAAATACCAGGCCCTGCAAATGGGTCTCCAGTCCCGTTTTTCCTGCCAGTCCTTGCAGGTCAGAGCCCACAGGACAAGTTCCTTGGATTCACACAGCTAAAAATTCAAGTATTGTTCTATCTCAGTGTGTTCCTAAGGTTCTCTCCTCAAATCCCAATGTCCCAAGATAAACACAAGCTGAGATAGCTGCAAATGGTTTGGAGTACAGAAGAGTTCCTGGACATCATAGGTCTTCGCTTGGCAGTCCAGTGGTTTAGTATGTGGGCCCTGAAATCAACTGCCTGTTTCAATCCTGGCTCAGCCTCTTATAAGATGCAGAGGCTAAGGCAGATCACGAGTTCTCTATGCCTTAGTTTCTTCATCTGTAAAATGGAAATAATAATGGCTCATACCTCTAAGGGCTATAAGGATATCTTAACCACATAATTCATGTAAAGGGATTAGTCCAGAGTCTGCTGAATGCTTTGTTAACTGCCGGTGTCATCACTATTACTGTTATTCGTGTAAGTCCCATGTCTAGTACATTCCCTATTTGTGCAGTAATTCACGTGCATAATCTCAGCTGTGCTACCTTGTAGCTGCATAACTGCACAAGCTGAATGTCCTAGCCTTGGCTTTCCTATTTGGAAGAAAGAGTGGTCATAGTGCCTGCCTCCCAGGACATGGTGAGAATGTATGAGAAGCCCTTGGACCAGTGCTAGCACAGAAACCACACAGGCAAAATCCCTTATGGAATTCCTCAATTCTATCCTATAAAGAAAGAGCAATTACCACTCAGAAATGTGATTGTTCTCCAGGTACACAGATAAACCTGCAACCAGGAGCCCTTGGGTGTTGTCTGATCATGTGCTGAACTAAGACTGAGTAAACATTTTAGAAAATTCATTTGCTGCTGTGCAAGTCAGAAGATATGGTAGCTGCAATCCACAGTTTCAGAAAGATTCAGACGAACAATCTTAGTAGTGTGGGGGAGATATTTCCAGTCACTTATGTTTTGCTGTCAATTGGGAAAACACCACCAATATTTGGTCTTAGAGTGGAACATTTCTGTCAGATTCTGGATGTTCTAAATTTGTATTGTTTGGAGCCACAAGGATGCAGAGTGCTTAATGGGCTTCACTGCTGCAATCACATGCTCTAACTGGTAATTAACACATAAGTCAAGAATTTATATGTCTGCTTCATCCACAAATGTGAGGTTCCTATTTCTACAGCAATTCTTATTCATGCCAACCCAATACCCTGAGAGGCATGTTAAATTTTATTTGCCTTGCCATTCTACGTTTATCCTCCCTCCCACACCTCTTTCTCAAGAAGTCAGTGGAAGTTGAAGGCCAGGAAAACTCATGCCCCTGGCCTGGGCATCTGCCACCATTCATTCTCTGCAGCCTTTATGCCCAGTGCACAGTGTGTCCCATACAGCAGAGAAGAAGGAAACTAACGACCATTTTGTGTGCTATAAGTAAATGATATTTGAAAGAGTTCACATTATTAATGCAATCTCAAATAGTCCTGGTTAACAGAGATGCCCCTGATGGTAGACTGATAAATAACAAAGATGGAAACATGAGATTTAAGGTAGGAGAAAAAGGAATAGAAACTGCCCTCCTCTCCCAAATCTCTGCCACCCCCTCTGCCAAACTTTGGGATTAACTTGGACACTCATCTACCACGAGCAGGAGGGGACGGTGGCTCATGGATGCTGAGAACTTGTGCCGTCCAAGGCATGAGGGCAAACCTCAGCCACTGAATGAACAAATGAACAGTGGTACCATGTGTCCCCCTGTACCATCGAAAGAGAAGACCTTAAATTACAAAACACATCCCCCAACATCTCCCTCATTTGATATTCACCACAATCCAGGGAGGTAGGCTGCATCCTTGTTCATTGTTGACAAAGAAACTAAGTTCAGAAAGATTTAGTGGGTTCCTCAAGGTCACACAGCTATAAAGAGGCCAAGCCGGAACTCAGAGCCACTTCTCACTCCAAGTCCAGAATTCTGGCCATGATCCAAGCCACCTGTCAATTTTATAACTACAATGCCAGAATACACAGCACTCTTGACCCACTAAATCCATAAGGAAGTAACATCAGGAGAGATAAGCTGAAGAAATCTCATTATTTTATGTCACTGAAGTTCATAAGAGAAGCAGACGCTTCTACTAGGAGCTTTTGTGCTTGAAAACAGTTGTCTTGATTTAGCTTTTCAAACCATATCCTATCACAGCCCTTTCTGCCTCCCTCTTTTGAAATTGCTTCCTCACTGAGCCTCTGTAACCAATGGCTTAGTCTTCAGCAGTGCTGAGAGAGAAAGAAGGATGACAAGCACCTTTTTAAAGGAGAGCAGAGACGAAAAACAGAGAAAAGAGACTAAAATATGTGAGAAAAAAGTTTCAAGAGAACCATCTATTGCAGCTGAATAAATTATGCTCCAAGGAGCAGACTCTCCCTACTAAGAAACTGGAAGTAAAGCTTAGTGAATTGAATAGACTAAATCTGACATGTCCAAATTCTAGTGGCAAATCAGGCATCTGATTTTCTTCTAGATAAATCAGTGGAGAAACCAATCTATATGGAATTGTAGCATTCATTCTGAAGGTTACAAAAATATACAAATGAGTATTTCCATTGTCAGCTTACTCCATTGTACAATCTTCTCTGTATACTAGAATGTTTAAGTATGGGATGAATTCACTATACACTCCTGGAAGGCTCACATGACTGGAATTCTGTTGACACCTCTGCTGGCAGAGCAGCGGCTTCTGGGAGTGTATGTTGGCCTTGCTTCCCAGCTGTTCTCATTTTGCCTCCGCCAGAGGGAGATGGGAACAGCTGATGGCTTCACCCCCAAAGCTCAGCTTGGCCCCATCATTAGCACATCTCACCCCGGCAGCTGCCAAGGCAAAGACTAACATGCCAGCAGGAAAGCAGCTGACTGACTTTTCTGACTGAGTGTTTGGAGTACTGGAAGTTGAGAATCAAGCTGCCAAGCGGGTTCAACTCATTTTCTGTACGTTTTTACGATCCACTCACTCTAGAGGCCATGAAATGAGGGTGTCTGTTCTTCTTAACACTGTATCCCCAGTTCCTGGCATAAATCTGGGATTACAATAGGCAGCAAACAAATGTGTTGACTAAAAGAACCAAAGAATCAATATTGGAGATGTCCAGTTCTGAAAACACAGTGGACTGAGCTGACACAGCTAGAAAACCTTTCTACTACAAACACAGAAACATGTTAAATAAAATGTGACAACCTGTATAACTGAACTAGAAAGAAGAGAAAGGAAATTATCAGGGAATGAAGGAATTCCTAGCCAGAGCATCCACCCACTGCCAAAGTCATGGAATCCCAGAGGCCTGGCAGATACAAGCCTTCAGCCTGGAAACCATGAGTTTAGTAACAGGAGGCATGATCTTGAACACCATGAGTCAGAGAATTCTAGCTAAGATCCTTGAGTAAAACCAAGCCCAGACAGGCCGCCCTTCCCAAGTCATCAGGGCTAGAAAACCTCTACCAAATGCCACAGGGAAACTTCAAAGTGACATGTCTCCCCAGAGATCTGGTGAGGGTTAGGGAGTTTTGCAAGAGAAACAGAAACTTCAAGCCTTTGCCACATGGGTATGGAGACCAAAATTAGAATAGCCATGTGGTGTAAAATTCCCACAATAACTGGGCTTAGACAAGGGAAATCCCTGTGGCATCTGTCACGAGTAAACAGATTCTGCTCCACAGGAACTCTCCTAATCCAGGGTACATAGGGCTCACATGAAGTGGGTAGCAGTGGAGGGAAAAAAAGCTGAAAATGAACTCACAGTTTAAAATTGTAAGGCATTGGAAGAGATAATCCACGGTAATACAGAATCAGCATCCTAAGAACTTGAAATAACCTGAAATGGATAACAATAAATAAATCCCAAATTATTAAAGACATGTAGGAATACAAAGAAAACAAAAGATAATTTTAAAATATTACATTTTAAAAAGATCTGGCAAGTTTGAAAAAGAGCAAAACAAAGCTTCCATGAGTGAAAAATTAAAGATATTGAAAAACGTTAAGTCAATAGACAGTTTAAACAGCATTTAGACACAGCTCAAGAGAGAATTGGTAAACTGAAATTTAGACTTGTAGACATCACCCAGAATATAAAGCAAAGAGTGATAAAGAGATGAAGACAAGCTAAAAACAGGATGACTGAATTATAAGGCCCAACTACATACAACAAAAGTTCCAAAGGAAGTGATGAAGCAAAAAGGGCAAGGCAGTAATTAAAGAGATGCTTACTAAATTTTTTTAAAATAATTGATTAGATTCAAGAAGCACAGCAAGGCCAGAAATACACAAATTTAATATGAAACCATATAAAAACACATGAATAAAATACAGAACTACACATACACACATACTCCACCACCACCAAAGAACTACCTTAAAAGTAACCAGAGAAAAAGGCAGGTTTAGTGCAAAGGCATAGTCCTTAAATGAAAGACTCCTTAACAACAACAGGAGAGGCCAGGATACAACAGGTAATATCTGATAAAAGAAAACAACTGCCAACCTTGGTTTGGTTATCTATACATAGCTAAACATTCATGAAAAAAAAAAAAAAAAACATTTTCCAGGCAAACAAATATAGGGAATTTGCTACTCAGAGACCTTCGATGGAAGACTACTTCAATAAGAAGCAACTGGATCCAGAAGTGGAAGTGGTTTGCAAAAAACCATGGAAAAAAAAAAAAGAAAGAAAAGAAAAAGAAAAAAAACTGGTTGCATTGGATAAATCAGCATAAGCCTGGACTGCTCAGCATAGAACAAAGCCTAGTATTTCCCCACTACATTTTTTGTTGAGAGATGTGTTTCAAAATGGCAGAACTAAAATTCTAGACAATAATAAAAAAAAACAGGAGGCACAGTGAAGGGCACTAAAGCATGGTTAGCCTGTAATTGTTTGGGAGGAGGCCAAAGTTATTGACTACCTTTAGACTCCATTGCTGAAGTGCAAATATTAAAAATTTAATGGTACTACTGAAACTGTGGAAAGAGAATATGTAATCTCTAAATTAATAGAACTGGGAAAAAGTAGGAGTAAATAATCCTACAGCAATAGAAGAAAGAAAAGAAAGATGTATAAAGATAGCAAAAGTTAGTTATTTTTGTTAAAGTTAAAAAAAAAAAAAAAAAAAACAAGGAGACTAGCAATCACTTTTTTTTGTTGTTTTTCTTTCCTTGTTTTTTGAGACAGGGTCTCACTGTGTCTCCCAGGCTGGAGTGCAGTGCAAGATAAAAGCTCCCTGCAACCTCGACCTCCTGGGCTCAAGCAATCCTCCCACCTCAGCCTCCCCGTGTAGCTGGGACTACATGTGCCACACATACGATTTTTTTTTTTTTTTTTTTTTTTTGTAGAAATGGGGTATCCTTATGTTGCTCAGGCTGGTCTCAAATTTCTGGGCTCAAGTAATTCCCCCTCCCCTCCCGCCCCCGGCCTCCCAAAGTTCTGAGATTACAGGTATGAATCACTGGGCCTGGCTAATCCTTTTGTTCATCATTGTAATGGAGATGCTACCGAATGAAAGAAGAAAAATAAAAGCAGTAGAATGCATAAGGACTGTAAAGGCAAAAAAAAAACTTACCCTTTCAGGTGATTACTCTCTTAGAATTTCTATGAAGTCAATCTACAGACAAACTATTAGAGTAAAAATTGAGCAAGCACCCAGCTATGATTTGAATCATCAGGATTAAAAACAATTAAGCAAGATTTCTGAATTCAAAGTCAACCTACAAAAATAAGTAACATTCATATACACTGAAAAGAAAACATCAATTAGAACTTTCAATAAGGAAATGACTCCGCAGATAAAACAAGAATAGCCGTGAACTGGCACTTGTTGAAACTGAGTGATAGAAACATGGGTATTGATTGCAGTCTGTCTACTTCTGTGTATGTTTAAAATTTTTCATATTAAAAAGTTAAAATATTTTTAAAAATAGTGATACCATCTAAAGTGACAATAAATCTATTAGGTACTTACGATATCTAGAAATATATCTTACAAAGATGCGCAAGAACCTTGAAGAGAATATTATTGAAAACATATTGAATAGCATTAAAGGGAACAAATACATAGAGAAATCACCACATTCATGATGGGAAGCCTTGATGTCATGAGGATGTCAATTCTCCCCTAAATTAGCCTACAAGTCCCCATACAGTATTTTGCAAAACTTAGCAAGAAGATTCTAAAGTTCATATGAAACACTAAAGTTTCAGGAATAGCCAAGATAACTTTAAAGGAGAGGAGGGGAGAAGGAAAGGAGATGTTAAACTTTATTGAATGCTTAGCATGGTCTGAGCACTTCTCAAAGCACTGTATATGTATTATTTCATTTCACCTGCACTACGGCCCTGTGGAGGTAGATACGATTATTATCACCATTTCATCAAGAAGAAATGGGGAAAGAAAAAGATTATGTAGTTTGTTCAAGGTTTGAGGTGAGCAACGATCCCAATTTGCCTGGCACTGAGAGGTTTCCTGTGATGTGTCATCTTCAGTGCTAAACCTAGGAAAGTCTGGGCACACAGGTTGGTTTGTTACTTTCTCAAGATCACATGTCAGGAGCCAGGTGGCAGAGCTGATCTGCAAACTCCAGCAAGCTGGCTTCAGGGTCTGCCTTCTGCACCACTACATACCAACTGTATTAGTCAGGGTTCTCTAGAGGGACAGAACTCATAGAGATGATATAAAGGGAAGTTTATTAAGGAGTATTAACTCACATGATCACAAAGTCCTACAATAGGCTGTCTACAAGCTGAGGAGCAAGGAAGCCAGTCTGAGTCCCAAAGCTGAAGAGCTTGGAGTCCGATGTTCAAGGGAAAGAAGCATCCAGCACGGGAGAAAAATGTAGGCTGGGAGGCTAAGTCAGTCTAGTCTTTTCACATTTTTCTGCCTGATTTATATTCTGGCCATGCTGCCAGCTGATTAGATGGAGCCCATCCAGACAAAGGGTGGATCTGCCTTTCCCAGTCCACTGACTCAAATGTTAATCTCCTTTGACAACACCCTCACAGATACACCCAGGATCAATACTTTGCATCCTTCAATCCAATCAAGCTTAACCATCACGCCAACCAATCTAAACACTGAAGGCTTATCATGAAGTAAAGGATGCTGAGAACAGTATGAGGCTGGAACTGAGGTAAACAGAACAGTAGGACAAAGAACCCGGAAGCATATCTGTGTGTGCTTGCTGGTTATCAGAAGTGGAAAGGATTCAACACATGTTACTAGAGCAATTGGTTTTCCAGATGGGGGGAAACAGACATAGATCTCATACAATAAATAAAAATTAAATTCCAGTTATTCTAAAAGGGAACAGCAAAAAAATTTTAAATTGAGAAGAAAGTATCAAAATTTATTTCGGAGCTCAGGAGAGGAGGATTGCTTAAACTAAACTTAAAAAGAAACATGAGTAAACAAATACAAATAATTCAAAGAAGAAATACAAAGAACATATAAACACATAAGAATCTTAGAGTCTTTAGTAATGAGAAAAATGCCAGTTAAAACAATGAAATATTTAACATCCAGCTTGGCAACATTTAAAAAGCCTGAAAATACCAAGTATTGACAACCACATAGGTAACCAGAGCTCTCCAGTAAGTAGGCACATAAATTGGTACAACCAATCTGGAAAGCAACTTAACAAAATATGTTACAGTAAAAAATTCGTGTACTCTACAGCTCAGTAATTCATTTGTAACAGGTTCCCTAGAGCTTACACCCATACCTAAGATAGCAAGGATCCTTGCACCATCGCAATATCAAAAAGTTGGGGAAAACAGATTTATTATCGGCAGAGGAGTACACAAATTATGATTCAGCCATTCAATTAAAAGGAATGAACCAAGCACATATATGAATAAGTCTAAAATATATATATATTTTTTTTTAAGTTGCAGAAGGTTGTCATATATAGTAGGGTACCATTTATTTAATAGTTAAATACATAAAGAATATCAGGTATTGATCAGGTATACACACACATACACACAGACCTACCAACTTCACAGGAGTACAGCCTCTGCAAAAGGAAAACTGAGATAAAATAGTCTGAATGGGTGGGGAGAAAAAGGATGGCTATAAATATATCTTTAACATTTTACATCTTTAAATGTTGAAAGTTCTGAAGCATATATAGTAGAATCTGGCTGGCAAATATATGCATGTATAACTTATTCTATGTCCATTTTTCAATTTAAAATGGTCATATTTTAGAAATAAATGAATGATGGTGCCAGATTTCTTTTTCAATCATCTTTTACATGATCTTCTCAAATCATACTGAAATTGGCTGAAATAATGATTTTAGTTTAAAAGTTTTACTTAGTATGCTTAATTTTAGGAATGTACCTTTCCATAGGCAGACAACAGCTGCATTTTAAGGTATAATGCAGACTCTAAATCCTAATGCAGGCTCTGAAGAACACTACCAACAACAATAAAAAAACCAGGATGGAAACAAAACCAAAATAGGAGCGCTTTTACACTGTTGGTGGGAGTGTAAATTAGTTCAACCATTGTGGAAGACAGTGTGGCGATTTCTCAAGGATCTAGACCTAGAAATACCATTTGACCCAGCCATCCCATTACTGGGTATATACCCAAAGGATTATAAATCATTCTACTATAAAGACACATGTACACATATGTTTATTCCGGCATTATTCACAATAGCAAAGACTTGGAACCAACCCAAATGTCTATCAATAACAGACAGGATAAAGAAAATGTGACACTTATACACCACAGAATACTATGCAGCCATAAAAAAGGAAGAGTTCACGTCCTTTGCAGGGACATGGATGAAGCTGGAAACCATCATTCTCAGCAAACTATCACAAGAACAGAAAACCAAACACTGCATGTTCTCACCCATAAGTGGGAGCTGAACAATGAGAACACATGCACATAGGGAGGGGAACATCACACACTGGGGCCTGTCAGGGGGATGGAGGGCTAGGGGAGGGATAATATTAGGAGAAATACCTAATGTAGATGACGGGTTGATGGGTGCAGCAAACTACCATGCCACCTGTATACCTACATAACAAAACTGAACGCTCTGCCCATGTACCCCAAAACTTAAAAGTATATTTTAAAAAGTTGGTCATATATCTAGGCAATCCTTCACATACTGCCAATGTTTCCATTTTTTTTTTTTAAGTAAGACTAAGTTCTCAGATCCCGTTCAGATTCAAATGAGCTTATCTCTCACAAGAAATGCTTCCATCCTATCATGGCTTCAATTACAAACATGGCAACACATAATACAAGGAATCTTTTGGTCAAATTGCAGACCAGTGCTCACCACGCCTGCTAGGGGAAGACATGTCAAGGTGTTTCACCATTTCTAAGAATGGATCATCTAAACTGATTAAGCAGTTCAAGGCTTCCTGGAGGAGGTAAACAGACAGAAAATGTAATCCAATGAAACTGTCCAATTTTTTAAACAGTTGCCAAGAAGCTGAGCTCTTAGTGTAGCCTTGGAATGACATAAAAGCTTAAAGGATAAAAAATAACAACATGATGCTGAATTATTCGGCTTCTCCATCCCATCTATCAACTGGAGGCAAGGTATATTGAGCATTAAATAAAGCACAAAAGAAACAGGATGAAAAATGGGCTGGAGAAAGCATGAAGATTGAAATGGCAGCCTGTAAGAAAGTGTAGTATTTAATGTGCACATTTCAATTGGCAAATAACGTTTATTTGAACTGCATTACCATTCTGCTGAAATTCAAGCTAATTACAATCTCACTGCTATAGTTATGGCAAAGATAGGTTATGAAATGTTTGCCACAGCTAGGTTAAGATCCAGTCTCCAGCATGAGGTAGACTAGACTGCCTTGCTCCTGACAGCGCTGATCTCACTATCTGAGGCTATCATTTCTTCTTCTGTAGAATGAGAGTACTAACAGGACCAACAAGATTCTTTCACCAGAATTGTATGAGATAGTGCATGCAAAGACCAGAGTACTGCTCCTGGCACTGACGCACTCAACAAACTCCTTTTTAAGTCACAATGTGATGGTATGACACTTTTAGGTTTAATAAAATCCAAACATATAAAGAAACAATTATGAAAAATTCACAGCAACTGCCTTCATAAACATTGTCTAGATTATATCAATTTCACTTCTCCATCCCAGAGACCTGACAATTAAAGAGCATGGACATACTCCAGAGCTGCTTCCTATAGCTCCCTGTGGGCACACAGCCAAAGGGCTGTAGGGCTAGCCATTCGGTACAGAAGAAACATCTGAAAATTCTACACCTGTCTTTGTAAATCATGGACGCTGCAGAAACAATTTAGCTTAAGGAGGCCTCTGAAACACACTCTGATACAAATTTTTTTTTCTGCAACTCTAATGAGTTCATTACAGCATCATCTACACCAGGAAGGAATGTGCTTAGCTTCTTTAAATGATGTAGCTGCATTCCTTAAGAAAAATTTTGTTACAGTTTCCACAGCTGCAACATTTATCTAATTAGGTATATGTTGACTTCGAGTTTTTATAGATTTTGAAAAGAAAGTTTTGAAACATTTAAAAATGAGTTTAATTTTTGTTTCCACAAGGAAGGAGTAGAAAGTGCCAAATGACAAGTGAGAGAAAGAAAATACATCTATATGTAGAGCATGGTAATCAAAGCCTTGGCTAAATTCTAAATGTACATGGCAGAGTCACAGGTGTTTATCTATGTGCCCTGCCCAAAACCCTACAATAAGGGAATAATTATAATAGCAATAATAGGCTGTGTACCATGGTTCAATGCCTGTAATTCCAACACTTGGGGAGGCTGTGACAGGAGGATGCTTGAGCCCAGGGGTTCAAGACCAGCCTGAGGCAATAGAGTGAGATTCTATCTGTATAAAAATTTTAAAATTACATATTTTTTTTAAAAAATTTTTGAGACAGAGTCTCACTCTGTCACCCAGGCTGGAGTACAGTGGCATGATCTCAGCTCACTGTAGGCTCTGGCTCCCAGGTTCAAGTGATTCTCCTGCCTCAGCCTCTGGAGTAGCTGGGATTACAGGTGCCTGCCACCACCCCTGGCTTATTTTTGTATTTTTTTTCTTTAGTACAGATAGGATTTCAACACATTAACCAGGCTGGACTCGAACTCCTGACCTCAATTGATCCATCTGCCTCGGCCTCCCAAAGTGCTGGGATTACAGGTGTGAGCCACCATGCTTGACCAAAAATTTAAAAATTAAGAACAAATTAGTCGGGAATGGTAGTGTGTGCCTGGAGTCCCAGCTACTAGGGAGGCTGAGGTAGGAGGATCACTTGAACCTAAAAGGTTGAGGCTGCAGTGAGCTCCAATTGCACCACTGCACATCAGCCTGTGTGACAACGCAAGATCCTGTCTAAAAAAAAATAACAATAATAATAATTTAAAAACAAAGCAGCAAAGCTTTGGAAGATGGAAAGGGGATGGACAAGTTGTTACCTATTTAGCAGGGAAGAGAGAACGGGAACTTATGACCTGAAGAGGAGGGCAGCCATCAGAAGGTGGGATGGATAAGCAGAACCCTGGAAAGGTTTGGGAACGGGGGGCACTGGGCACTGGGCACTGGAACAGGGGGCACTGTATGGGCCAAGGCCAATACAGGCTGAGGCTGAAAGGCTGTATAAGGAGAAGCTAGAGCCCTAGATCCCTTGCAAAGCCAACACAGTTAGGTGTTGCCTGCCCTACTCTGACCAACACAGGAGGTGTATTTCTGAAGACACTGAAGTAGAGAAGTTCTGAACATAAGGACTCCCAGGAATCGTGAAGGGGGGGGTGGGGGCGTAGCAAAGTGCTAAACTGAAAACAAAAGGATTAAGTTTAAACAATATAAGCATACTTAATGGGAACACTATCTTTTTTTCCCCTGTTAAGCTCACAGGCCCTAGAGCCAGGCTTCAATTGCCAGACTGAAATCGCCTTGGCAAGAAGCTGAAGGATTCTTCCTTGGGGAAATTGACCAGCCTAAGAAAAACAGAGTCTGTGATATGTGGATGTCTCTCAGCAAAATGAATGTTCACCAGTCAGTAAATCCATCTGTGGAAGTACACAGAATTTCTAATCACCTCTTTAATGTCCCATTATTAAATATCAACAGACAGCCAAAAATCAGACCTTTGAAGAAAGTCAGATAGATGTTAAACAAATAGGGGGGAAAGAATCTCAAAGCTAACAGTGAGAATTAGGTGAACAAAAAATGTTTAACAAGTAACGACTAACACATTTAGAGTTAATAGCAATCTTATATCCATTACAAAAAAGAAGAGGACACTACAATAAGAATAAAAGAACATTCATAGCACAAGAAACCTCTTGGAAATTAAATGTGGTAGGATAAAATTTAAAATTATTTATTTATTTTGATACAGGGTCTCATTCTGTTACCGAGGCTGGAGTAGTACAGCATGATCACGGCTCACTGCAGCTTTGACCTCCTGGACCCAAGTGATCCTCCCACCTCAGCCTCCTGAGTAGCTGGAACTAAAGGTGTATGACACCATGCCCAGTTAATTTTTAAAAAATTTATTGTTGAGATGCGGGCAGGGGTGGGGAGTCTCACTATGTTACCCAGACTGGTCTTGAACTCTTGGGCTCAAGCAATCCTCCTGCTTCAGCCTCTCAAAGTGCAGGGATTACAGACATGAGCTACTGTGCCTGGCCAAAAAATTTAAATAGAAGGGTTGGAAAATGAAATTAAACAACTGTCCCAGAAAGTAGAACAAATGCAAAGGGATGAAAAATAGATAAGAAAATTAAAGGATGTTTTCAGGAGGCTGGGACATTCAGCTAATAGCAGTTTCAGAAAAACTGTGGTAAAAACAGTGAGGAAGAAATAATTGAAGAACGAATATAAGAAAGTATATTAAAACTTGACAAAATGAATATTCAAACTGAAGGAGCCCACTGAGTTCCCAACAATTACTGATAAGAGCATTGCTAAAGCACATAATCATAAAACACAAAAATACTAGTCACAAAGAAAAAAGATAATCACTTCCAAAAAGAAAAAAGACTACATTCAAAGGTTTGACAAGCAGAATACCATCAACTTCTCAAGCAGTAATGGCCACAGAGACAATGAAGAAATGCCTTATAAAATACTGAGAAAATATGATTTCTTTCTTGGAATTTTATACCTAAACAAACTAGCAATCAAGGGTGGAATGAATGAATGTGTGTTTATCAATATATTTTATACGAGGTATGCCAGAGACACATTCCAACCTTCTTTTTTACTCACAGAACTGTTTTGTTTGAAGCCACAATGTATATAGTTAAAAGTATTTACTTTTCTAGTATTCTGTACAAGCTAGCAGTGGCCCTGTGTCACAGTCTAGCCAATGATATCTAAGACAAAATCTACTACAAAGGCTTATGGAAATACTATTTTCCTGATGAAAATAGATTTGACTGGTTCTGCCTTTTGTCCTTTCTGCTGCATTACTGCCTGGAATGCAGATAGGATGCCAAGAGGTACAGCAGCTATCATAAGACCACGAGGAAGTAAGCATAAAGGCAAAAGTCAACATCTAAGTATCACAGATAGAAATAAAAGAAAGTGCTTGGGTGACGGATCACATCACTGACCTGCCACACTAGTTACACCAGCCACCAAACTACTTATTTTGTAACTGCTTATAAAGAACACAAGCCTGTAAAAATTGCTGCTGTCACTTTTTTGTTGTTGTTTGCAGCTGAAAGCATCCCTGACATATTCACAAGTTATCAAAACAAAAAATTGTATCTCCCCAACACCCTTCCTCAGGAAGTTACTGGAAAATGTGCTCCACAGAAATGAGGAATGAACTCTAAGAAAAATGTATAGTGCTCAGAATATAGATGATTCAACACAGGAAGGATACAAGAGGAATTCTTAGTGTCTTGGTAATAAGGACAGTCCTGAGATGACAGCTGTAATGTGTGCCTACAAAGTAACCCAGTCACATTGGAAAAGGAGGATGAAGGGCTCCAGGAAAGATGACATCAAGAAAAAACAATCATGGCTAGACTACCTGAGGTGTTGGATCATATTGAAAGGAGGTTGATAGTTCTCCTAGAAAGTGTGGAGGTAAAATAGAGGTTGTGTAAGGAATGAGAAAAACCAAAAACCAAGTATTCTCCCTACTCTCACACTCAGTACCAAATGTTTCACCTCTGGTCACCCAAATGTGTGGAAATCTCTCCCCACCAACCACCAGTTCTTCAGTAGAGATCAACTGGGAGTCCTACAATTGAACTCTATTCTGACTCTATCTACCTGGAGAAAGCATCAGATCACACAGGTTAAGGGCTCAGTCCCACAAAACATCCCCCCCATGTCAGATGCCAATCACAAGTAGTAGGTTGTCACACCTATAATTCTGACCAACTAGCTATAAATTGGGGGTCCACAACCCCCTTCTCAGGTTCAGTTAATTTGCTAGGTGAGCTCACAGAATCCCAGAAAATGCTTGCTTATATTCACCAGTTTATTATATAATGAAGGATGTAATTAAGGACACAGATGAACAGCAGTTGGAAGAGATGCAAAGGACAGAGAATGTGGAAAGGGATGCAGAGCTTCTATGCCCTCTCTAGATGCACCACCCTTCAGGAACTTTGATTTGCTCATCAATCTGGAAATTCTACAAACCTTGTCCTTTTGGGGGTTTATGGAGGCCTAATTACATAGGCATGATTAATTGTACCACTGGCGATCAAGTCAACCTTCAATCCCTCTCCCCGTCCCTGGAGGTTGCAAGAAGGGTGGCACTGAAAGTCCCAACTCTAATCATGCCTTAATAAGCTGATTAGCATACAAAAGACACTCTTAATACCCCAGAGAGTCCAAGGATTTTAGGAGTTCTGTGCCAGGAACCAGGGGCAGAGACCAAATATACATTTCTTATTATATCACAATATCACAGCTTGGTGCACAGAAAATAAGGCAAACAAAAATCAAAACAAGGCAATCATTAACTCTAGGAAAAGCAAAAAGTTACAAGAGGGATGAAATGCCATAAAACACTGCATGGCAAAACAGTGAAAAGTATTTGCAAAGTCTTCTTAGTGCAAACATTGAATTCTTTTTAAAGATGGCACTACTATATTGGGTAGTTGAAAAGAAGAGAAGGCAGTGTGTCTGGAGTAGAGTGAGCAAAGGGAGAATGGTAAGAAAGGAGATCAGAAAGGAAAACAGGAATTAGGTCATGCTGAGGTTTGGATTTTCTTTCCTAAGGGTGCTACAGAGCCACTGGGGAGTTTCAGACAGGAAACTTGAATGCTGTAACTCATGTTTGAAAATAATAACTTTGGCTGTATTGTGGAGGAGAATATACCATGCAGGGATAAGGTGAAAAGCCAGTAGGCCTGTTAGATAAGAGGAATAAGAGGCTTCTGCAGAAGAGATTTTTTCCTATAAGGTGACCTGGACTGGGAAAGGCACACTTCGGGACATAAGGAAGTGGGTAGATGGGAATATACTTAGGAGGTTGGTGGCTTACGGAGTAAAAAGGGAGACACAGGGATGACCTTCCTACATGTCAGCACAAGGCATCTGGAGAAGGCAGAGGAGGTTGTTACTGGGTTCAGGAAGACTGGGGAAGGAATGATTTGCAACTAGAGTCTGGGATCTAGGGCTCTGTTTTGGACTTGTTAGGCTGAGTTGCTCCCAGAAAGTACCAAGTAGGCAACTGTGCCAGGGCTCAGGGTACAGACAAGGCTAGGAAGAAACTCAGAATATGCTCAGTCTCAACAGGTAGTAATTCCTCCTTTTCTCTTGCCAATGCAAAGCAATGTTTCATTATATGTTTGGAGTTTTAAACAGCCTCCGTGGTATGATTTGGGGCACTGATTGATTGAAGACTTGATACTGAGAATCTAAGGCACTGATTGATTGAAGACTTGATACTGATAATCTAAGGCACTGATTGATTGAACACTTGATACTGAGAATCTAAGGGTAAACAAGCAGTGAATCCTGGAATATATCACAAAAGGTAACCCACTCACAGTGCTTAGGCCCCCCTGGTTTTCTATTTTGGGTCGTATCTCTCTTAAGGAAAGTCTCTCCACCAAAGTTGAAGTCATAAAATAGTAAAAGTCCCACACACACACCCAAGAAACAATTTCCCATGATCAGCTGGATTTAATAAACATTTTTAACTGATTTAATAAACACACGCCCAAGAAATAATTTCCCATGATTAGCTGGATTTAATAAACATTTTTAATTGATTTAATAAACACATGCCCAAGAAATAATTTCCCATGATTAGCTGGATTTAATAAACATTTTCTTCTAAAAAAAATTTTGCCCCTGCTCAGTAGACTTCTGTGTACAAAGCACGTGCCAAGTTAAAGACCATGTCAGGCACACTTTGAGACACTTTCCGTTTTTTAAAAAGCTCTTTCTCAATAAACATTCAAAAGGACTAATTTGTTTAAAAGTCTTTCAAAGCACAATTCACTACAGGTCATAGAGTTATTTAAACCCTCAGCAGTATTCTTTCTTGGCTTTCTCATTGCTTTGTGCAATCTTTGTATTTAATCGTTAATCTCCAAATTGATCTTCGCAGTGTGGATTTTAACAAGAACTGGGTTTTAACCACATTACAGTAGATGCGGTGGGGGCGGAGGGCAGCAGTGGCAATCGCAAAATAAAACGTATCATAAAGTGGTAACGGTTCGTGATTGAGGCCAGTTGTTGAAAAATAAATGCCTGTTATATAGAATCATAGAAATTTAGAGCTTGCGGCCAAGGCAAGTCGTTCATCGGTGGACCGACAGCGCCCCAGGCGGCAGAAAGAAGGCGGCGGCGGCGGAGACCCGGGGAAGCTCCCGGATTTTTAAAAAGGCACCTGCTGAGTGAGTCCTCACTGTGCAAACGGGATCCACAGGTGCCCGATTTTAAGGGGATACAACTCGGGAAAATCTAAGTCTGTAAAACAACCATGAGATGCGCACGTTAAACTAAGTAAGTTCTCTTTGTACACCAAGTTGATGTAGGTGATTATTTACGGCGGAGAAACTGAGCGAAGGGAGGAAGGAGAATTCGGCTAAAGTTTGCCCGCGACTGACAGCTAGGAAGTGACCTGGAAGCCAGGAAAAGGGGCAGGGAGGAAACTAAAGAAGTAGGTAAGAGAGTCAGTTAATGAAAACAGAGCCCAATGTTTAGCGCAGCAGGCACACCTGCGGAGGAGGGGGCTGCCTCACCTGCGGGACCGCTGCGCGCCCCCCTAAGTGTGTAAGCAGGGGAGGCGGGGGCTGGAAAGGAAACCTGGTGGGGGGCTGGCCCGGAGCCTGGGGTGGGGGTATTCACTGCGGGATAGGGCCAGCAAGAGGACCCGACACGCATCGTCCCGAGCGACACGTGTAAATGTCAAGATACAGAGACATCTACAAATGTCACCCAAGAGGATGAGGACGGAGGAACGGTCCGGAGGCTGTGCCCTCCGGGGCAGGTACTGGCTCCTGCGGGGCTGCGGGCCAAGTGTCCCCCTTCCCCAGGGAACTGACACCTGGGAGGGGGTCGGTCTCGCCGCGCTGGAAGCGCGAGCCCCGGGGCTCCGGGCGCGTCGCCCCTCGGGGCAGCCCTGGACCTCGGCGCGCCCGGGCGCAGCGTGAGGTGCCCCCAGCAGGGCGGGCAGCCAGCCGCCCGGGTTCGGCGACTTACCTCGGGCCTCGTGGGGCGCGAGCAGAGCCCCGGCCAGGGCGAGCAGGAGGGCGCGGGCGGGGGGCACGGGCGGCGGGCGCGCTGCCATCGTCGCCGGCCTTCCGTGCAGCAGCTCTCGGGCCCGGCGGCGAGCGCTGCACCATCCCACGCGGGCGCCGAGCCGGGGCCGGGCGTCGCGACCGGAGGGATTTCCTGCCGCGGCGAGTCAGCTCCGGAGCCCTCGCGCAGCGCCCGAGCCGCCGCTGAGCTCGTCTAGCCTTTCATTTTTAAAAAAGTTTCCCCCGTGTGTGTGCGTGCGCGCGCGCGCGCCGTTCTGGCACAAGCCAGCCTTGACCGTTGCAATAAATGAGCAAACTGTCCGAGTTGGCCCGGGGACGAGGAAGAGCGTTAGTGAGAGAAGGCAGGCCTGTGAAATGGATCCACGGCCAGCAGTCACCGTTCTCATTACCGCCGAACAAATTATTGTCTCCCCCGCACCCCCGCCCGTCGGCGGCGTCCCGCGGGTCCTAGAGACCGCTCGGGTCCCCCCGCCAGGGTCCCGCCCCGAGCCGCGGCTAGCTCATCCCCGGGGGTGGGCGGCTCGGGGCAGGGCGCCTCCCTGGCCGCGAGCGCCGGCAGCATAGACGTGGCTCGGTGGCGGCCGGGCGCCCGGAGCGCACACGTCCCCGCCCCAGGATGATGTGGCCGCAGGGCCCCGGGCGCCCGGCTGCCAAGAGCACACGCGGCGGCACGGTCCAGCTTTCCAGGCTGCAGCTGGAAACGATGACTCGGCTGCTTGCTCCCCGGCTCTCCGGGAACCCTCGGAGTGCGGGTCAGGTCTCCACCGCGGCCCACAGCCCGGCGCGCGACCCCGCCTGGCCCTAAGCGCCAAAGAGGCATCTCGCGCCCGAGAAACAAGCTTGGATTCTCAGGCACAGGACACCTGGGCGTTACTTTTAATCAACAGTGTTAGGTTTTATGTTAGATAGATTGGCTCACGTTTCTTTTCCATGACCTGGACCCAGAAAAGGGTGTACAGTAACGTTCCCCAAACTTTCCTGATTGTAAGAAGCACCTGGGTTGGCTTGTTAAAAAGATTCCCGGGCGCCTCCTACGCTTTCAGAATGAGACTCTTCAGACTGTGGGGCCAGGGGAGCCCAGGGTGTTTGGAGAAACACCAATGAAAGAATGGTGCCCGTGCCTTCTCATCCTTGAGAGCCATTTTTGGATGACTGATGCCTACCCTGCGGGTTACGGTGATTCCCAGCCTTGGGGACTTATTAGAATAGTAAGAGTTAAAGACATTGCCACCCCCAGAGACCAGTTAACTCAGAATTTCCCACAATGCGTGGAGCTCAATAGTTTTCAAAGCCTCAGGTGATTCTCCTGTGCTGCTCAGACCTAGGACCACCTGCAGAAATTCCATCCTGGTCCTGCCACTCCGCACTGATTCCTAACTGAGCACCCACTCCTAGGAGGCGATTATCCAGCATTTGAGGAAACTGCCTTCCATACCATCTCTTCCCACTACAGAGGAGCTTTTCTCGGGAGTTCTCTCCCACCGCAGGTTTTGCAGTGTTCCCAAACACCAGGTTGATCCTCCAACAAGGTGCAGGACTTTCTTTTTAAAAAACCTTAGTGGGAGGCACAGGCTCTCCAGCCCCCTTCCCAATGCCGCCATATCTCAGCACCCGATCTGGAAACCAGGCCTGGTTCAAGCCGTGTCATATCTAACCGTACTACCAACCAGCGTTGCAGTGTACTTCTTATGTTCATTCAGTCAATCAACATGGTCAACACTATGTTAGGGACTTGGGAAACTAATGAGAAAGCCTCTTGCCTTCAAAGACTTTTCTTTCTGATCGGTCAAACTGATAAATCACCATTATTGGACAGTGTGAGCTAGTTACTTAACCTATTTAATAATAATTAGGCTTGTTTACTGATATGGTTTGGCTGTGTCCCTACCCAAATCTCATCTTGAATTCCCATGTGTTGTGGGAGGGACCTGGCGGGAGGTAATTGAATCATGGGGTCTTTCCCATGCTGTTCTCATGGTAGTGAACACGTCTCACGAGATCTGAGGGTTTTAAAAAGAGGACCTCCCCTGTGCAAGCTCTCTCACACTTTCTGCCTGCTGCCATCCATGTAAGACATGACTTGCCCCTCCATTTATTCTGCCCTAGCTGTGTGGAAATGTAAGTCCATTAAACGTTTTTCCTGTATAATTACCCAGTCTTGTGTATGTCCGTATCAGCAGCGCAAAAACAGACTATTTACTGCTTCATAATTCCTTACATACCTCATATAATTGGAGTATTGTGCTAAAGTCTTTCGCTTCCATTATTTCATTTTTAAAATCCTGAATATACAGATGAGGAAACTGCAGCATAGAGATGTAGCTTTCCCACCACCACACAGCAAAGTAGGTCAGAGCCCATCCTCAGACCTGTTAAAGATACAGCCTGTTTCTTTAAGCCGGAGTTCCAAACTTCAGTTTTAGCAGCTGTTAATTGAAGGTAAAATACAAACCTCCTAGGTAGTTGTGAGCACCAGGTGAACTAATGCAATGTCTCCCAACCTACCTGATCCCTGGGATGTCTGTTAAGAATTCAATTCCTCTGGCGTTTGCACTGGAGATTCTCATTAGAACGGTCTGGGAAGGACAGTTTTTTAGCAAGTGCTGAGGTGATCCTGATACTTGTGACCCATAGAACTTCAGACACCTCGATGTAGGAGAATTAAAAATTGTTTTCTTCCAGCTCAAAGAGCCAGATTTGCTTGCAGATGAGCCCAGTCACTGGCCTCTTGGATCCTTCTGACTGGTTAAGTGGTTTATTCACAATGGACCTAATATGTGCTGTGTGCTGGGCTGGGGGCCTTGTATACATCTTCTGTTAATGATCAATTTATTTTCACTCTTTAGTATTCAATTGTTACTGTTGGCTGTAAAAGTCCAATTTCTTTTAATCCTGGAAGTTGCAAAGCTTCCTCTGAAGAACTAAATGTGCCCCAAGACTGTCCTTGATTTGTTTTTGACTGAATGAAACAAAACAGCCATTGCAGAGGAAAAGTAAAGAGAAATAAAATCCTAGCTGCAAGCCCTGGATTTCAACCCTGTAATTCACCATCTCTGTGAAGCAAGGGGCCTGGGTTGACACTGTCTCCATAAAGCCTTCATACACATCAATAACAGCCAGCTAAGGCAAAGAGCAAATCCTGCGTCCGGCAGATGGTCTGCCTTTGGATGGAAATTCTGCCTCCTCATTCACAGGAAATGGAAGCCGACATCTCATTCAATACTGGATTGTTAGGTAATGGTGTGGGGTCAGAGGCCAGGATCTGCACATGAAAATTTCAGATAGATGGCTTGTTGTCCCTTCCTTTCTAGAAGAATTGACCTTTGCAATACTGTTTCCTGTGTGCTATTTTTGTTTAACAGCCTGGGCATTCACAATGAACAGGGCACTTATTTCTTACCCAAGCTCATGTAAGCTCAATCTGCTCTGAGTACAAGCAGATAAAAAATGGAGGCAAACTTTCCTAAGCCAGGAATTTACAGGCAGCCACTCCTAATTTCTGCAGTAAGTGAAGAGCCAGCCTCCTTGCAGAGTGACCTATTGACAGAACTTCAGACAGAGGCTTGTAGAACAGCTTTTATCTCTCCAAGCACAGTTCCCAAGGCTTACTCCAAACGTAAACAAATGTGATTGCCCCAAGATTAAGATTCTTGGAAATTTTAATTCTATCTCTTGGAGATGAAAACTGCTCCTCTGAGTCTATTTTAATAACATGTAGTCCATTTTTCTTTTCCTAGATCTCTCACTTCAAGAATCCATGCCTTCACCTCCTCAGAAACCTGCCCCCAATGAACCTCTTCTGGGCAGATTAAACCCTCTTGTCTCTGATGCTTTCATAATTGCACAGAATCAGCACTTGAGTAGCCTGTCTAAATGCCAAAGAAAGAATGCTCGTGGGGCAGGGAACTCAGGGATGCGCTGTGTCACAAGAGACAGGAAAGGTCACCCCATCTGTATTCATCGATGTCACCTGCACATTGACCATTCAACTTCTCCAACCAAGTGACAGTCATACTTAACAAAGACACATTCTAGGAAAGGCATCGTGAGGCGGTTTTGTCACTGTGTGAACATTACAGAGTGTACTCACAAATCTAGATGGCACAGCCTACTGTACATCTAGGTTTTATGGTATAACCTCTTACTCTCAGGCTACAAACCTGTATGGCACATGACTCCACTGAATACTGTAGGGAATGGTACAGTAAAAAGGCAGAAAGGTACAGTAAAAATACAGTGGAAAAGATTTTTTAAAATGGTACACCTGGATAGGGAAGCGCCATTATAATTTTGTGGGAGCATCCTTACAAGTGCTCAAGTGCGTACTATGTGATTGACCATAACGTCATTCAGTGACTCGTGACTGTATTGTGATGGGGAACTTATTATGCCCCTCCCTACACACCCCCAGATTCCATTTTATGTACCCCAAGTGACTGACAGTACTAAGAGAAACAGACAACCTCCTGGAGCAGCAGCTGCTGAGACAGCCTCCTGGCCCAGGTGTTTATCTCTCCCGCCATCAGCGCGGGCAAGGCTGAGTGCAAAGGCAGCACTCAGAGAAAGGCAAACGGGAATCTCAAAAACAAACATGAATGACAAGAATGACCAAGCATTTGAGGATACTTCATTTAAGAAATAGGGCTTAATCCTCTTCCCTTTTCATGTGGGTTGGGCTTAGTGACTCATTTTTTTTTTATTTCAATAACTTTTGGGGTACAAGTGGTTTTTGGTTACATGGATGAATTATATGGTGGTGAATTCTGAGATTTTAGTGCACCTGGGACCCGAGTAGTATATGTTATCCCTGATGTCCCTCCATCCTTCCCCTTCTGAGTCTCCATAGTTCATTATACCACTTGATATGCCTTTGCACACTTATAGCTTAGCTCCTACTGATAAGTAAGAACATATGGCATATGGTTTTCCATTCTTGAGTTACTTAGAATAATGGCCTCCAGCTCCATCCAAGTTGCTGCAAAATACATGATTTTATTCTTTTTTGTGGCTGAGTAGTATTCCATAGTGCCTATACACCACATTTTCTTTATGCGCTCATTGGTTAATGGGCACTTGGATTGGTTCCATATCTTTGCAATTATGAACTAGTGACACATTCTAACAAAACGCCGCCTAAGTGAGCAGTGTGACTCATTCTAACAAAACGCCACCTAAGTGAGCAGTGTGTAAGTTGTGAGGCTAAATTGTGAAAGGCACTTCAGCTTGCTCCTTGACTCAGGCTGCTCACTCTGGAGGCAACCAGCTGCCATGTCGTGAGGAGCCTCAAGCAGCCCAGTGGAGTAGAGCTGAGGTGAGGAATGAGGTTTCCTGCCATGTGAGTTAGCTGTGTTGGAAGTGGATCATTCAGCCTGTCATTTTCAAATGACAGCAGCCTTTTGAGAGACCCCAGGGCAGAACCATTCAGCTAAGCTGCTCCCAAATTCCTGACACACAGAAACCCCCTGAGATAATGAATATTTGTTGTTTTGACCCTTTGGGGAATAATTTTTTACACAGCAGTAATTGTTATGCATTTAATAAAGTGAACATTCCATTTCTATATATTTTTCTAGTTTTTGGAACATCTTGATAATTTCAATATGCAGGGCACCCTTCTTGTTTATCAGCTTTGAAAACAGGGTATTGATAGGGTGGCCGTGGATCTCAAACTTGTCCTATTGTACTTATCAACAGCAGCCCTTTTCTCTCTCACTAGAGTCCTGATTTGTAAACAAAGTGCACAGTTATCCTGTCTGTAGATAAATGTGTCTTTTGTGCCATGTCTTCAGGGCAGGAGGGATGGGCAGGCACACATGCTTGGTTGTACATCTTGACTTGATTCCTTCCGTGAAGGATGGTTAACAGAGTGAGTGAACTCGCGGTGATAGATACAAAGCCACAGCACCCAAAGCAAAACTGGCTGAGGCCATGAAGACTCACAAGGTTGTCTGAGTATCCGCACTGCGCGGCTAGCCAGTCACACAGGGATCTGATCTGGACTACCATTTCCAGAAGTTGTAAGACATTTTTCACTGGCTGCCAAAGAACCTGGGGCTCTGCTGGTGGCTGTATCTTCAATGCATCAAAGAGAAGATGTGATGAAAGGTCATGCTTGTTCCTGCTCTTAGAATCACCAGAGGAAGCAAAGCTGCCCCACCACCCAGGCTGGCCACTCGAGTGTCAGGTTTCTGTTCCTGCAAGGATGCATGGACTCCCAGAAGCCAGGAGGGCTGGGCTTGATGAAGGCTGGGGGAGGACTCTATGGTACTCTGGGGACAAGTCTTGGCCTTCCTATCTAATCTCCAGCAGGTTTCTTCCGAGACAGAGAGGCCAGACCTACTTTAAAATAACACAGGAAAAGCCATCCCAAGACCTACATGCCTTATTGAAACTCCGTCTTTACCTGATCTCTCCTGTGGCTAATTAGGCCCTTTGCCTCTTATTCTGTGCCCTTAAAATTGGCAAATAACTGGACACTGATCCTACTTCATGTACTTGAAAATAGTTCCCATTTTTTCTTTACTGTTTCAAGCAAATAAACCCCAATTTCTTTAATGTACCCCTTGGGTCCTATTCTCACTCTTTCTAATCATGTTTGTTGCTCTCGTTTGGCACCTCTCCAGTTTCTTGATTTCTCTTAAACTGTGGAGGCCAAATGTGGCTACAGAGTTCCAAGAAGGGTCTGCATGAAGCCAAGGGCGGCAGAGCGCTGGCTGATTGCGCCTAGTGGGGTCTCTCTGCAGCTGAGACTTTTAACTCCTTTTAGGAGGCCTGACCTACTTTCTACTCTGAGGATGAAGAAGCGATTCTGGGTCTGGGGAGGCCAGCTGCTCTGAGAGCAGGGTGACTGACCCTGCACCCATCCGCTCCCAAGCCCTGATTGTGATACGTGCAGTTCCCCTCCTTCACCATAGTTATTTCAGTCCTCTTCTCAGATCTCAGTTTTCCCTGCTGCTTCAGTTTCTCTCAGTTCTGCATCCTGGTGAGCACTTTTATCCAAGGCTCCGTTCTCCCTGGAATTAACTCCTCGATGAGCTCAGGCAGACGAGACAACGGTCAGAAGTGCCAGGGCCTGGGATCAATTGTTGTTCCTCTTACACTAAGTTCTGGTCTGGCCTCTAATGCAGCTTTAATTTTTTAGCAGTTAGCAAGCATTTAAAATTTTCATCTCCATCAGATCCTGAGCCAGCAGCACCCCACTGCTGCAAGTCCCCCAACACTCCTGAGTGAAGGAATTATCCCACTGCCTTCCTGGATAGAAACTCCAGCATTCCTTTCCCCTAATATCCCTAAGCCATACTCACAATGTTCCAGCTTTCTTTGTCCTAGGCTGGGCTGAAAAGTAAAGAACCAATAGTTGAGGAAGCATCCCCACAGATTAAGGACACAGACACAAATCTTGCCTTCAAAGACCTCCTGGTCTTGTGATACAGAGAATGGCTTTGAGCCTACCTAAAATAATAATGACAGGGCCTGTCCTGCAGCCCCTCTGTCCAAGGCCTGCAAGATCTCATCAGCCCTCACTGAGACAGTTAACTACTCCTCCTCTTTTGAGAGGAAATGGTGTCTTTGAGAAGTGGCTTGCCCATGAACACAAAACTCAAAAGTGGTCCAACTGGGATTGGAGGCTGGGTCTGTCTGACTCCAAAGATCTTCCATTTCATCTTCTCCCTGCCAGTGCTGGCCCAAAACTCGAGTCATCTTTGGCCCCTTCCTTTCTCTCTCCCTGAACCACGCCCTTCAGACTGGGCATCAAGTCCTGTGCATGCCACCTTGGAAATATCCCCCTGGCTCTGCCCTCTCCACACAATCCCCCAGGGTAGAGAACCCAGGTGCCTCCCCTCAGACAGGTGTAGGGTCCTGAGGCTTGTTTTGCTGTCATTCTAGCCACTGCTCCTGCAAAGGCACTTTTACAATGGAAATCTGACAAAACTTTCATGGGTCCTGATTGCCTTCAGAAATACATTAAATCTACTTCACGAGACATATAGAGCAATCTGGGGTTGGCTGTGATATGGTTTGGCTGTGTCCCCACCCAAATCTCATATTGAATTGTAGCTCCCATAATCCCCACATGTTGTAGGAGGGACGCAGTGGGAGGTAATTGAATCATGGGGGTGGGTTTTTCCCTTGCTGTTCTCATGATAGAGAATAAGTCCCATGAGATCTGATGGTTTTATAAAAGGCAGTTCCCCTGCACACACTCTCTTGCCTGCCACCATGTAAGACATGCCTTTGTTCCTCGTTCAACTTCCACCATGACTGTGAAGTCTCCCCAGCCATGTGGAACTGTGAGTCTATTAAACCTCTTTCCTTTATAAATTACCCAGTCTCGGGTATGTCTTTATTAGCAGCGTGAGCACGGACTAATACAGACCACAATCAACACTCCCAGCCTCCTCTCTTTCCTGCCACCTGACACAGCACCATCCTCTAGTCACATGGCACCACTTGACTGTTGCAAAATGTTGACCACGTCGTGGTTTTCCATGTGCTTCTCCCACTATCTCAATGCCCTCCTCCTCCACTCCATAGCAGATCTATCCTTCAAGGTCCAGAGTGGCACCATTTCCTCTGTGATGCCTTCTCTACCTCTTCAGGCAAAGTGAACATTTTGTTTTGTGCTTCCACAGTTCTGTGTATCTGCTGATAGCATGAGGCTTAACGCTTGATGGTGCAATTATTGCTGTGCAAGCCTGTCTGCCTTGTGAGACAGGAATCCCCTTGGAGGTAACCCTGTCTTACTCACGCTTATTGTCCATGGCTAGCCCAGTGCCTGGGACAGAGAAGGCACAGGAATTTCTGGTGAAGTGGATAAATGAACCAGTGTGTGACCATGTTGCCATCTGGGTCTTTAGGAATTTTTCTCTATATATAGTTTCCCAAACCAGGCTTAAGAACAGGGATTCCATGTAAGTGTATTTATTGCTGAGGTTCAAGACAATAAGTGGACAATATTTCATTTCTCTCGCAAACTATTTTTCCAATAACCTCCCTAATTATTCCAGTTAAGGCTCATTACCATTGCAAATCAAGTTTGAACTGATTTTCACAGAGTTAGCATTTTGTACTGGGACATGTTTTATTTTTGAAAATCTTTGATTTTAAACTAAGTCTATTACTTCTGGTACTATTTTAAAATTTAATAGAAACAAAATAAAACTCTTAAGGCTCTAAATAACCTCAAACTGTGTTTTGTTCTGGTAATCAGACAATACATAAGGATTGTGGTTAGTTGGAGATATTGCCAACAATGGAAAAAATAAATATGAGCATGAGTCAGAATAACTTGAAACCAGAAATGTGTGTTGGTAATAACTCAGAAAGTCACATGGAAGAGCCTCGGTCACAACACCAGATTTGATGGTTTTTCAAAAATTACAATCTCATATAGTAGAGAGCCCCTTACATCTGGTAGAGTGCCAAGAATTCTTACAAAATCAAGTTGTGGGAACTCAAAATCCTGCACCATCAGGAAAATGCTGTCTCTGTTGGGGGTAAGATGTAGACAGTCTCGTGCATGGAAAAGTGGCCCCCAGTGATGAGGACACAACACTGTCATTAAAGGGGAGACTGTTAAATCAGGTAAAAGCCATTCCTGCAGCCTGAGTCTTTTAGGCACTTTTCCAGCAGCAGAGCGGGAACTGCAGCATCACTCTGGGTGGGGGGTGTTGTGGAATAGGATTCCATGTCCAATTCCACTGCACTGAAATACCAGAAGCATGACCCAATAATGTGGTTTCACATCACATTATTCAACACCAGTGCTTATTCACCTACCCAGGGAGGGGAGAAAGCATCCTGCTTATTCATCCCCAAGCAGAATGTTGCCCTCAACCTCATGCTGGGCTTCCTAATGACATCAGGCTTAAATCTGCCACTTGGTCCTGATGACCAGCAGCCGTGATCTCTGCCCTGGAGAAAGAAAATGCAGGCAGCAATGGTACTGTAGAGTGTCTGGTGTCACCCCTGTGTCCCAAATGGTCCTCTAGGCCTTAGCAGAACCGGCACCAGAGGTCTAAACATGAAATCTTTCTAGAGCTGAACACTATTTCCTTCATTTGCCTAGATTTATGGCAGTTGACCTATTTTACAGCTCTCTTACTGACCTACTTTCAAGTTCTATTTCGGAAAGTGACACAAAAGCCTTTTGTATCCCTACAAAAGAAGAAGAGACTAAAACACATACCTAGGCACCCATGAACACTTACACATGCAGAAATCAAGGCTGGAGTAATTTTCTAGAAAGGAGCATTTGTTTTCTGTCACCAAAAAAAAAAAAAAAAAATTAACTCATCAGAAAGTACTTTAAAAAGTGTCAACAGTACTTCAAGACTAAATATAAATATATATATGTTCAAAACTAATATGTATAATATATTAGATCTTATTTTCTGGTAAAAATACCTGCAAGGTAATGTCAGTACATGTTGGTGGAAAGCCTCATTTTATAAACAGAAACCAGGCAATTTTTATATGAGTCATGGTAGATTTAGATGCAAATGGCTCTCGAAAAGTCTCCTCCTGCTTAGTGTCACTTTAATCAGAGGTTGCATATCTGAGCTGTAACCCCATAGTAAACTGGAGGAATAAAAATTGCATATCTGTTTTATGAGAGAGTTGGGTTCTGGTTAGCAAATGACCCGACATCCAGCTCCCAAGCTCGGGTTATAAGCCTGCCTGATAAAATGCTATGATAATGGCAATTATCATTGAAGTAGCACATATTACAGTCAAACACTTCACATACGTTATTTTTTAAATTCTCTATTGCCCTGTGAGGTATATTTCAGTTTCACAGATGAAAAATGAAGGCTCAGTGATAGTAAATAATCAAAACCTTAAAACTAGTAAGTCCCAAACTAGGACTCAAACACAGGACTGCCTAATTCTAGAGTTTACATTTTTTTCTATAAACCACAATGCCTCTTGTAAAAGTCAATTCTACCCAAAAGTGTACTTAAATCCTGTGATTATCCTACCACTAGTAAACCACTTGGTTTCTGTCATTTACTGCCCACAGAATGGGAGTTCTCTTTAGCATTGATCAAATTTTAGGTCAATTAAAAATGGAAAGATACTGAATATGATGTGGTATCCCGTACTGACTCCTGGAACAGAAAAGAACATTAGTGAAAAAAACAGTGAAATCTGAATAAAGTCTGGAGTTTAGTTAATAGCAATATACTAATGTTGGTTTCTTAGTTTTGACAAATGTACTATGTTATTTTAGATGTTGACAATAGAGGAGGCTGGATGAAGGGATATGGGAGACCTCTCTGTACTGACTTTGCAACTTTTATGTAAATCCAGAATTATTCCAAAACTTAAAAGGGGGAAGAAATAGTAGTTATCTTGTGGTTCCTGATTATCCAGGCAATTCAAATCAAGATTTGCACCAAGGACTATTTATTGTAGGCAGAATAGACACGTGGAGTAGCATTTTCCAATTACACAAAGTTAGGACTAACAAAGTTATTTAAAAGTGCGACCAAATGCACTGTCCTTATATATTTCCTTAATGAACGCCAAGAATGGAATGGGATATATATATTCAGTATAAAAATGACTGACAATATAAAATGGTCTCAAAAGCTAAGTGGGCAAAAGTGTATATAATATAGTATGTAATATAATGAAAGTATATATAATACAACATTTATCCTGGAAGTTGTGATATAAATATATGTGTGTGGGTATAACATTATACATGTACTGTTAATATATTGATTTTCAATGAAAATATAAACCATAAATTTTATTTAAATTATGTAAGGGGATGAAGAGATATGACAGAGAGAAAAGGAACAGGTCAAATATCTCAAAATATGCTTCGGTTTGTAGATTTGATTTTGAAACCGCATAAATATTTTTACATAATTATGAAACAAATTGAAATATTAAAAAAATTAGTTCTTAAACATCAAAACCAAAATGGAATAAACATAATTGTATATTGATTTGTGGCATGTCCACAAAGAAAGAGACAATCTCATGTGACTTAAAAACATTAATTTCATTGTACATCCTTAGTGAGACATACCCTAAAAACAAAAAGAACATAAAAAAGAAAAAACAACTTTAGTGGTTTTTAACAATCCTATTATTGGCTATAGGGTTAGAGTCGTTCTTCTGGGTTTTAAGATTGATGAGATCAAGTAAAATATCCCTTAAACTCTAATTGAAAGTGTTCGTATAAACTCGTGAGCTATAGGGTTAGAGTCGTTCTTCTGGGTTTTAAGATTGATGGGATCAAGTAAAATACCCCTTAAACTCTAATTGAAAGTGTTCGTATAAACTCATGACATATTTTGTTTTGGAAAAATAAAACCTATTTTCTAGCTTTGTGCACTGAAATGGTCTGGAAACAATGACCAATCCATTAATAATGATGCTTTTAGTGCCTAGATTGTGATCTGTCTGCCACTTCCCCTTAAATGCAACCAGGGGTCCTTGGAGATATGACTGACTCCGGGTCTGAGTCAGGAAATATATAAGGTGAGCTATAATATCTTGTCATGTCCAAAGAAAGGAAGCTGTCAAAGATCACTAGAGTCATATCAAAAGGACCCAGGAGCTACTAAGTTCCCATTAGTCAAAGATGGGACAATTTGAACAGAAACAATAACTTAATGTATTGAAACACGCCAAATATGTTTGTATTCATGAATTCATCAGGATTAGAAAAAAAAAACAGGCAAACAAACAAAATGTGTCTTTGATTGCTCAGGAGGCTAGGGAACCAAGTCACTATTTTGAAAATGGGTTAATAAAAAGAGAGATTCAAACATTTATCCTGAATTTTCTGTATAAACTCTACCTTATTCAAATAGTTGTTGAGAGAAAGTCTCTTTTTGTTGAATTAAGCCAGGTAATATGTGAAGAAGGAACGATAGATTTAGGAATTACCATTTTGTAACCTCTGCTGAAATAAAAGATCTAGGGATGATCATTGATGGCTACTTACTGGCCAGAGGTGAAGCCTCCTGATGAAAGTACACAACCCTACATATGAATCTAGCCAAGGTGACTTAAAAATATGCGAGGAGCAGAAAAGCACATTCAAAGACACCTCAGGAGTGTAACTAGCTAAATCTGCACTGTGGGAAATGAGTGGCACTATTCAACAGGAATCTATAGACCAGCATCAGCATCATTTGGGAGCTTGTTAAAAATGCAAATTCTCAGGCCCTGGCCCAGACCTACTGAATCAGACTCTCTGGGATTGGACCCCAGGAATCTGCATTTTAACACACTTACCAGGGGGTTCTTTTCCATGCTAAAATGTGAGAAGCATTGATATACAGGACAAGCAACCTGGGTTCCTTAACAATGAACTGCAAGAAAACTCAGAAGCGGGACCTATAGGTTCAAAAAGAATTTTGAAAAATAGCAGCAACATGCAGTATTTGAACCTTATTGGGCTCCTGATTTGAGCAACCTGTAAACATGTTTTATGAGAGAAATGGAGAAATATGAACATTGACTTTGTATTTACTATTAAGCTATTGTTAATTTTTTAAAGATATGATAGTTGCCTTGTGGTTATGTTTTAAAAGAGACCTAACCATATGTACTTAAATATTTGTACATGTAATGATGTCATATTTGAGATTTGTTTCTAAATAATTCTAGGGTAGGAGATGGGGAAATAGGTCTTCATAATTATTGAGATTGGGTGCTGGGTACATGAGAGTTCACCATACTACTCTCTCTCTTTAATGTTTCAATCTTTCCATAAGATCATTTTTTAAAAAAGACTAATTCAGAGAAATAGTATATCAATTATAACAAAATGTTAACAACTGTTCAATTGGATTGATGGTTTATTAGAGTCATTATTCAATGTTCTCCCTGCTTTTCTATATCCTTAAAAATTATGTTCATAATTACAAATTTTTTAAAGTTCATTGGAAAAAAGTTTGAAATAGGTTCTCGTGCCTAAAATGTGAATATCACTATAGAAAACACGGATATATTTGCTTTGACCGTTACTGATCCAATTTTTATGTGCAGAGATGATATATTCGACGATTCCAGGTGTTTATAGCTTAAGCTTTATTATCACCAATTAAAACAGTCAGGAAGTGAAGTCTCAGAGGCATTTCCCAGGGTCACAGTGCCACGAGTGGGGTCAATCCCATGTCAGTCTCTGTCCAGGTTTGTGTTCTTTCTACCCCTCCCCACTAGACATTGAAGAATAAAACCTTTTTATCTAGCAGATTATTCATAATTCCTGCAAAGCTGGAGATCCTTTAGGTGTCCTAGAGTATTAAGTAATGGCATTCTGTTTGTGTATTTGTTAGCTGCTTTTTGACTTTTAAAAATTGTATTATCACATACGTACAGTAAGGTACGTGCATATTAAGTATATGGCTTCATGAGTTTTGCTCATGTTTGCAATGCTTGTACTGCAACACTGATCAAGATATAGAACACTCCAGCATCTCCACTCCTTGTGTCCCTTGTCAAAACCGTCTCCCCATAGCTATCAACTACACTAATTTCCAACATCACAGACACAGCTGACCTCATAGTGGGTGGTTCCTTGTGTCTGGCCTCCTTCACTCATCTTTACGTCTGTGAGATTCATGCATGTTATTGCATGTGGCGGTAGTTTATTCTTTTTCATTGCTGCATATTCCATTGTATGAATACACCTGAATTTATTTATTTATCCTACTATTTGATAGAGATTTGGGTTGCTTCTGATTTTTAACTGTTATGAAGAAACCTGCAATGAACATTCTGATAAAGGTCTTCTATAGACATATGCACACCCTTATCTTGGGTATAAACCCAGGAGTGGGATTGCTGGGTCATGAGATCAGCACATATTTACTTTCAGTGAGTGACTGAGTCTCCAACACAGTCTCCAACAAAGAATCTCCGACACAGTTACACCAATTGTCACTCCCACTGGAACCGTGGGAAAGCCCTAGCTTCTTCACGTTCACAGGGATGCCGGGATTGCCACTGTTTCAGCCATTCTGGGGTCGCCCTGTCTTGGAAACCTCCTTAGAGATGTCCTGGGTCCTGCAGAATTAATCCTCCTGTGGCTCTCAAAGCAGTTTCTCCATGTCTCTGCTACAGCTCTTATCACCCCGAGCAGAATCATTTGTTTCCTGCTTGTGTCTCTTCATTAGGATCTGAATTCCCCCAGGCCAGACGCAGTGTCTTGTTCTTCTTAAGATTCCAGTGTTTATTCACAGGGCCTGGCTTAAGCAATATTTTAATGACTGGATCAATTAATTAATCAATCAATATTCTTAAGAGCTTAAAACCTACTTACTTACCGGGTAGGACCTGGTATTTATTACTAAACACTTAAATTCTTTGGATCATGTGAACCTATTTCCATAGTTGTAACACATAGGGATAATTTATTTTGCCTGAAATTCAGAGAACTCTCTGGGACTGGGAAATATTTTACATCTCCAAGGCTTCACTCGCACGGGGCCTGGAGGTGCAAAGGAGCAGGACTCAGCAGCCAGGAGGAAGCCGCTGTGATAGGCACTTAGCTTAGACCGCACCAATCTGCTTTGAAAAGTCCACCTCTCCCCCTCAGCCACCATATTGCCGTGATCACAGAAAACAGCGTTTACAAACTCTGCGTTTTTAATACTTGCCAAGACCAGCAATCTTCTCCATGTGGAGGCTTGATGGGATGCAAATGGGCCTGCCTGGCCCTGGCCCTGGCCCTGGCTCTGCCTCCAGGAACTCTTAGCACTGACCTCATGGTCCAAGTGAAGCACGGACCACAGAGATGAAGCACGATCACAGAGATGCTATTTTAAATTTCTCTAATAGACACGTCCACAGAAAGGGTTGACATTTGTGTAATGGTGGATTGAGAATTCACCGGTAGGTTAAAATAACCTGAGTGCCTGCGGAGATAATTGTAACCACCAGCAATTAAACTGAAAAGCGTGTCTTTCAGACAAATATTTGGCTTTCACTGAACTTCCGCAAAATGATTTCAACCAGCGGACTGACATCTGCAACTCTGGTTGTGAGCAACTTGTGAGCTTTTCTATATGCAGAGGGTGCTGCAGGATGAAAAGAAAGAATAAGAGATTGAGTGTTATCAAAGTGGAGCTATGAGAAAAGGATGAAAGAAACTGGGACAAATGTAAGTCTAGTTTCAAGTTTCTTCAAGTCACACCAGCAGCCTGGGGGTGAGAATGAGACTTCATTCCTTACTGTATTTTGCTGCCTTTATCTGACTCTTTCCTTTTTTTTTTTTTTTTTTTTTTTGGAGAGACAGTCTCGCTCTGTCACCCAGGCTGGAGTGCAGTGTTAAGATCTCGGCTTACTGCAACCTCCACCTCACAGGATCAAGCAACTCTTGTGCCTCAGCCTCCTGAGTAGCTGGGATTACAGGCGGTCACCACCACGCCTGGCTAATTTTTGTATTTTTAGTAAAGATGGGGTTTCGCTATGTTGGCCAGCCTGGTCTCAAACTCCTGGCCTCAAGTGATCCACTCACCTCAGCCTCCCAAAGTGCTGGGATTATAGGCGTGAGCCATGACACCCGACCCCTTTCCCGCATTTTCTATACTGGTCCTGTGCCCACATGAAGGCAAAAAACTCAGTCAATTACTTCCCGGTTGCCTCTAGGACAGTCTCACGTGTGCTTTTGCACAACTGCCCTTAACCTCCCCCTTCCCCCACCCCCAGCTCACAGAGACCTCAGCCCCATCTTCCTAAAGCTGTGCACAGGAAACCCTGGAAGGGCCAGATGGCCAGGGCTGCACTCTGACGTCAAACTGTGATACGTGACACCAATCAGACTGCCTTGTTTCCACATGTCTCCTTGGAATTTTTGTGAAGATAGCAGTTGTCAGCTTGGGCTGAAAAAAGTTATTGTGGAAGCGTTGTTAGCATTCTCATACTTACATCCCTCCCTCCCCCAAGGGAAAAAAAAATACTTGTATGGAGAGCCCTTGTATCTCCAACCTGCTGGGGAGAGTTTTTTTCTGCCAGGAACATTCCTGGTTTTGTGCTGTGAGAGGAGGGATGGGCAGAGGAGGATGGGAGAAAGGCCAGCAAGAGAGGTGAAGCTGGAAGCCCATGACGATAGGTTGCAGTTACTTCAGCCAAAGTTGGCAGTGGGGAGGGAGCTGGGGTGCTGGGGAATGGGGTGAGTTAACAGGTGCTTTATTTGGGGTCAGAGGACATTGGGGTGGAGAGAATTAGAAATGGAGGACTCCAAAAAACGGGGTGCAAGTTCCTGAGTGTTACAATTTAGAGCCTTGAAAGAATGGGCTGGACTCCCTGTGGATTTGTGTGTGGCTTTTGAACCATGCTGTTTGGAATTGACATGAGCGGTGGCGTGACAGGTCACACTCGCAGTCCCTGCTCCTCCTGGGACTCAGATGTGAACAAACCTAAACATGAGGTAGCCTGCTACAGTTGAAATGGCCTGTTCTCTCCAGATAGCCCAGGCTTTCCAATTAGACATCAGCCTAGGATGAGGTCACTGCAAGAGGCGGCCCCACCTGTCTGCCCACCTAGGTCTGGGGCCCATGGTGAGCAAGACTGGGGGCTAAGCGGATACAGGTACACAGAGAAAGAACCACTGCCCAAGATGGGGCTCCATGCAGCGGAGGTGGTGATCAGCTGCTGTTCCTGTTCACTCTGGCCGGGTCCTGGAACCAAGGAAAGCATGCATTTCACAGAAAGCCCAGGGTAGCAAGAACTCATTCCTGCGTCCAGGGCCAAATTGGACCAACCAAACCCAAGCTCTAGTCAGTTGTTCAGAAAAATTTGAACAACATAAGATGGCCAGTAAAGATTTATTAATTTGTTTCATTTAAAGTCAATTAGACTGAATATTTTTAGGGCTTCAGTTCATACGTACAGACATTCATAAAGGAGCTAATACAGGTGACATTATTTAATAAAGTAACCATTAGGGAAATCACAGTGTTTGAAAGATGTTACCAAGTCAATGAAAGCCATACTTCTAGAAATAATTAATGACATACAATCAAACTTATTAGAGGGGGGAAAGGCAAGAATTCAACAAAATGTCATAGAAATTCTATGTTTCCATCATCTTCTATTGATCATTGTGTCTCTCGTTCTCTCTAGCTATGTAACTAAATACAAAAATTCATAGAAAATACACCAGAATATTCACACTGGTTATTTTGGGTTGATGGAATTGTGGCTGACTTTTGTTTTCTTATTAAAATTTTTTTGAGTGTTTCTTAAAATATGTTTGCTACCCTTGGCTGTATAACAGATTACTCTAAAATTTAATGGCTTAAAACAAAAAACATTTGCTATTTCTCACAATTCTAAGGATCCTTGGGTCTGATCCTTGGGTCTAGGCCAGGTGGTGGGTCTTGAGGTCAGCTGACAGCTGGGCCAACTCAAGATGCCCTCGTGTTGTGGCAGCACTCACGTTTCTAGCTTTGGCAGGTTGGTTGGTCCAAGGACCTGAGCTGGGACTGGCATCTCTATGATATGTCATCTCTCATTCTCCCAGGGGCCAGCCCAAGCCTCTTTTATGGTGGTCTTGGGGGTCCAAAGAGGAGGAGGAAGGGGCAAGTCCTAAGGTGAATGCTCTTTTCACACCTCTGCCTGCATCATGTAGGCTCCTGTCCATTGGCCAAAATGATCTGTGTGCCATGCCAGGCTTGAGAGGGTGGAGGCGAGACTCTGCCTCTTAATGGAAACACCCCAAAGCCACTGTGCGAAAGGCCTGTGTACACAGGGATGGGGAAATTGTGACCATGCAGGCAAACAAACATGCCATTTGAAATCAGAAAAATGAAGTTCATTTGTAAAGAATAAAAATAGAAGAAAATTTTGTCAAGGGATTTGGAATTGTGTTTGAGAGTTCCAAGAAGCCAGACGCTTCTTAGAAAATTAAGACATTCACAGAAGTGGTGAGCCATTTGTAGAGGACTACTGTTTATTTTGTTAAAGGCCAAAATATGGCGGACACTCCCCTCCCTTTATTTAAATTGGCTTCTTTTTCAATGACTTTTTAAATTATTATTTAAAAATGAATGTTTGTGGTAGGTAGGGTTTTGACCTTAAGATCTTATGGTGTGCCTGCGAATATGTCAGTTACAAGGCAAAAGAGAATTAGGGTTGCTAATATCAACTGACCTTAAAATAGACGGATTGCCTGGGATTATCCAGCAGGCTCAATGACCCAGTAGAATAGGATGGCAAAAGACTCCATCAGAGAGATTCGAGGGACAATGAGGCAGGAGAGATTTGAGGTTTCAGAGGCACTTGACTCACTGTTGCTGGCTTTGGCAAGGGAGAAAGGGGGCATAAGACCAGGTATCTGAGTGGCATCTAGAAGCTGTGAATGGCCCTCCACTGACAGCCAGCAAGGAAACAGCAACCTCAAGGGAATGTACGACGCAAGAACTGAATTCTGCCAACCACTCGCATGAGCTCAAGAGCAGGTGCATTCCCAGAGCCCTCAAAAAGGAGCATAGCCCTGCCCTGGTGACACCAGCATTTTTTCCAGTGACACTTGCATCAGACTTCTGACCTGCAGAAGTATAAAATTACAAATGCCTGTTGTTTTGTTTGTGATAGCAACAATAAAAATATAATGCAATGTTCATTATAAATTTTTGGTGGGGATGGGGGACAAGATCTGGGGCTTTGTCGCCTAGACTGGAGTGCAGTGGTGCAATCTCAGCTCACTGCAACTTCCACCTCCCGGGCTCAAGCCGTCCTCCCACCTCAACCTCCTGAGTAGCTGGGGCTATAGGCGCACACCAGCACACCTGGCTAATTTTTGTACTTTTTGTAGAGACATGGATTTGCCATGTTCCACGGGCTGGTCTTGAGCTTATGAGCTCAAGCAATCTGCCCTCCTCAGCATCCCCAAGTGCTGAGATTACAGGCATGAGCCACTGCACCTGGCCTTCATTACAAAATTGTCAGAAACTATGTAAAAGCACAAAGAACAAAGCAAAAGCCATCCATACTTCTATTATCCCTGGATGATCACATTTTAGTTCAGATATATTTTTATCTATTTAGCTACCTTAGCTCAGTTGAAATCACACTGTATATACTTTTGATAGCTGATTTTTTTGAATTTGTACTGAACAGATATTGGCAGTTTCCCAGGTCAAGATATTGCCTTTTCTGTCTCTAAAATTGTATTTTTAATCGGATCTTGGAAATGTTTCTGTAGAAGTCACATGGGTGTGGAAACTTGGTGATGGGGTCAGGAATCCCTTCCTGGAGGAGAGGAGGTCTTGTTCAGCAGGCGAAGACACTTAGAAGGGCTTTCCCAGTAGAAGGAATAGTATGGACCAAGACACAGAGGAACAAGCCCAGAGCACAGTCCCCGCAGCAGCAGTTCACAACCCTAGGTAAGAGCAGGAGCCCAGGAGGAGGAGGAGAAGCCTGCAGCTGGGTCAGACCACAGACGACCTTCACTACCTCCACACCAACGTGATTGGTAAGCCCCCTCCTAAAGACCATCCTCTTATCTGGGTTTGGTCACTGTTTCCTTCAGGGGATTCCTTTCTGACAAATGACTTACAACTTCCCTCTGAAAGAGAGCTGCAATCTCTACTCCAGAAAAGAAACGCACAAAGCAGATTTTCCTAGAACAAGGCTTCAACACAAGAAACATCACATTCCAATGACAATAACATCAAAATAGTCATTACCTGGGAGCCTTTTGGAAAAATGGAAATCCTTCTAATCTTTGCCTGTAGAACTGGAACTTACTGACACAGAATAAGAACTTTCAATTGTTACCAACTTATAAGGAAGTCGTGGCATACGGACAGATACTGTCAGGTGCAATGTGCCAACCTTACACATTCTGAAACCATGACCCACAGGGTGTTTTCTGAGCTGAATTTTCTTTTAAAAACTTGAACTCCAAGGAGTTGCTTAAATGGGCAGCGGATGGGGTTGGGTGGGGTGCTCATTTATGTCTACTGGGACACAGATAAGACAGGCAAATGATCTTCTGCAAGTGCTCTCTTAGAGGTCCCAGCTTTGCCAAGAAAGTTAACCTGAGTCACTTTTTTTTTGCTCTTTCCCCAGTAGAAGATAGATCAACAGGGTCTCTCTTTGTTCACAATATTTCAAAGACATTATCTCCTGGAACAATTCAGTAATTTCTACTCTTGTCTGCAAACTAGAGGGGATCAGTCAGGTTGAACAAATCCCGCTTTATCCATCTCCTTCTCTCCCCCAACCCCAGTTGCATCTTCCTAAGCAGGGAAGCGGACTGTGGCCCTGCCTTTCTCTGGGGCCTGAGTGGGTTGTCTATTTCTACAGGCCAAGCTGTCTGCAGATCTGTGTCTGAAACTGTACAGCCCTTTCTTTCAGCCTCTTCCCTAAACTCGCCTCTTAATCCAACTCTAATTCCACCTGGGCACTCTGTCTCTGCCCTTTAAAACATCAAAGAGCAGCTGCTCTTTCCAACATAATGGTTGTCTTTGTTATTCCTGCACGACTGGAACCTTTAAAATGTCACTTCCTTGCAGATCTCATTTGGTATAAATGAAATAGGATTTTAAGTTAAAACTTGCACTTGGAGGTTTATTCCTGGGGATCGTGTCTCTTTTCGCCTTCTGCCAGCTCACCCCTTGGATGTAGCAGCCTGACATAAAGGGCCGTCCTGCAAATCCTGGAGAGGCTTGTGGTTTCTAAATCTTTCCTATCTGAACTCACAGAGACACCCCCGAGGATTGTAATGCTGCAATTGTGCATTCAGCATAGAGAATATTGCTATTTTAAATAATTGTATCTTCAAGCAGCAATTATGGTTGCATTCACCTTAGAAATGATTTTTTTTTTTTTTTGGTAAGATAGGATGCATCATATTAGATTTGCCCAATTCCATCATGTCCTGGATCAGCCTCCACCAGAGCCATGTCACCAAGTCCGCTTCTGCTCTGTGGGAGCAATCAGCTTGGTCCCTTTGGCCTGATCAGGAGTTAGAGCCTGCGTCCCAGCATCTGTCCTGGACCTCAGCCTATATCCCAGCATCTGTCCTGATCTTGGTAAAAAACAGCACCCTACCTTTCAAAGTCACGGCTGTGTCAGGACATGTTAACAAATATCTGAACTTGCACTCCACAGAGGTGAGGCCTGCCTTTCCTCAGGACTCTGGGAGACAGTTACTGCCCCACGCCCAAAGGGTGCTGCATCTTTCAGGTCATGAAAGCAGCCTTGAGAAGAAACCTGGGGCAATCAATGAGGCTACATAAGTCTCCAGTGAAATGAAAATGAAACCATGACCAATGGCACATTTTAAAAATAAATGCTTTTTCCAGGTCGGTAACCATTGTTCCTGAAAATTGGCCTTTTTGGAGGTGAGGCTCCATGATCAGGGTGCTAATGGCTCTCAGTCACTGCCAGCAGGCCCTCTACTGAGACCCCACTTCCCCAGCTTCCGCTTCTACCTGCAGGCTTGGACCAGGCAGCACATACATGTATCTCATGGGTTCCTTCCCTCCAGGAATGCTGTGTCCAGAATGATTCTGAGGCTTTACCTGGGCATTGTAGTCAGGAAGACTGCCATTGGTCATGAGGTCTGCCTTGGACATGGAATGGGGAGAAGCAAGATCTTTGCTTGGCCCCTGAGGAGTCCCTCTGTGCTCACTGCCCCTGTTAGAGGGGGGCCCTAGCAGGTGATGCTTGGGACCCCAGAGCTCTCTGTGGACTCAGATGTTCATGACAGGAAAGATGAGTCTGGCCACAGAGCAGATGGCTTCACGATCAGGGAGGCTTTCTCAAGGGATCTACTTGAGGCTTTTAGGATCGCTGTGGTGCACACACCCTCCCACCCAAACCCTCAGTGAGGGCTGCCTGTGTCCATAGTGTAGGTGTGTATTTCCTGGTGGCAATGAGTTCTTCACAAGTGCTGTTTGTCTGTTTGTTTTTTTTGTTGTTGTTGTTGTTGTTTGTTTGTTTTGAGACAGAGTCTCACTCACTCTGTCACCCAGACTGGAGTGCAGTGGCACCATCTCCGTTCACTGCAATCTCTGCCTCCTGGGTTCAAGTGATTCTCATGCCTCAGCCTCTCAAGTAGCTGGGATTACAGGTGTCTGCCACCATGCTCGGTTAATTTTTATATTTTTAGTAGAGATGGGTTTTTGCCATGTTGGCCAGGCTGGTCCTGAACTCCTGGGCTCAAGCGATCCGCCTGCCTTGGCCTCCCGAAGTGCTGGGATTACAGGCACGAGCCACTGCACCTGGCCACAGGTGCCATTTTAATGGATGAACACTTTTTCTTTAGAAGGATGTGCTAGTTTTCATAACCATTTCTCTGTTGTTAGACATTTTTTTCTCTTAAATGAATACTATAAACACATTTTGTTCATCTTGCCATTTTGCAATTTTAGAATAATTTCTTAGAATGGAGTCCCAGAAGGATTATTTGTTCAAAAGAAATGTACCTCTTTAAAGCTTAACGTATGTTTTTCTAAGTTTATTTCAAACGAATATATCAACTTATTGTCTAGATGTAATTTTTAAATTACTTAAAGAATTTCAGAAGTAAACAGTTGTGATTTACTTCTTGAGATAACGTATGTTGTTATTTTTATCTAATTACAAAGATAGAAAACTTGGGAAATACAGAATAACAAAAGAGGCAAAAAATATAAATAACATTTGAAGGTCACTATTGAGGGGTGAAAGCATATGATTTCTGCAACTTACCATCAAATGGTTCAGAAAAATAATGTATATGATTTTAAATAACATGCATAGTTACATTTTGAATAACATACATGTTCACACAAATATATATAAAATTATATAAAACTATGTAAGTTATATAATTCACATACATATTGTATATGTATATATTGTATAAAATTGTGATAGTCATGTAATAAGAATTATATGTGAGTGAATATGTATGTATGGAGAGAGAACAATAAATCAAATGTTGTGAAGTGTCAGCAATTGTTGAGCTGAGGTGAAGACACATGAGCACTTCTTGTACTGTTTTTGCAACTTACCTATACAAGTGATATTATTTCAAAATAAAAGATTAATAGATTTTAGATGATACACTCTCAGTGTTTTTTATGCATAAAAGCATCATTTTCTGCCAATTGAGGGTTCATATTATTTCACTTTTTCAGCAGCAGACTTTGCAAGGCCACACCATGGATATGTTACCATGACCTTTGTATACCATCTTACGGACAGAAACAATTTCCTTCCTGTGGGGCTTTTAAATTGTTTCCAATTTTTCACTAATAAAAAATAACATTTCAGTAACTGTCCCTGGACACGAATCTTTAGTCATATCTTTGATAAATTCCCTTACTGGGAATTGCTGGGTTGAAAAACAACTCCCAACTGAAAGCTCCTAATACAAATTGCCACGTGCCCTGGAAAAGTTCCACCAATGCGCTGTACCCCTAGCAATGCAGGAGCACGGCTCTGTCAGTGGCTAAAAACAGAGCCCAGCTCACAGCAGCTCAGGTGAGATGCAGGGTCCGTTGTAGGCTTGTTGGGGGATCTCAGTGCCTCCAACTGGATGAAACACAGTCTGGGCTTTCCCACCTACAGAGCCAGGTGCTATGTCTGTGTGTGTTGTCTCTGCTGCCATCTCCTCTGCTCCAGCTTCCGGTTAGTGGGAGAGTAGCTTCTCTGCAAGGCTCTGAGTTCTTTCACTTGGCTCCTGGGAGCCTTTGCTTTGCTAGAGTGTATGGCCCCACACTCCGGGCCCCTGCTGATGAGCTGCTCTCCATGGTGAGTGTAGGTCAGAGAAGTAATGGGTGGGTAGGGTAGCCTGGGAAGAGGACAGAATACCTAGAACAGGGCATGAACAGGCAGACAATGACCCACACCTCCAACTCCACAGTGTTTCCTGTGCTTTCACTAATGGCGTTGAATCTTAAAAAAGAAAAAAGAAAAAGAAAAAAAAAGAACGAAAAAGAAGAGGAAAATTTGACAGGCTTAAATGTTTCATTATTTTTATTGTATTTCTTTGAATGTTAGTTATTCTTGGCATTTTGTATGTTCGTCAGTGATTTGCATTTCTTCTGTGAAGGGCTTATGTTCTAGAACCATGTTTCTGTTGGACTGTTTTCCCTTTATTGAGCTACATGATGCTTTCATAAAGGATCTTACCCTTTATGGTTTTAAATATTTACCCCATTTTGCCATTTGCCTTTTAAATTTTGTTTACAGTGTGTTTTGACATTCAAGGGTGCCTCAGTATGTTTGGGCTGCTGTAACAACATACCTTAGATGGGATAATTTATAAAAAACAGAAATTTATTGCTCACAGTTCTGGAGGGTAAAAAGCCCAAGATCAAGGCCAATTTAGGTTTGATGTCTAGTTTGAAGGGCATTCTCTGCTTCACAGATGGCACCTTTGGATGCATCTTCATGTGGTGGAATGGATGAGCAGCTTCCTTGCACATTTTTTATAAAGGCACTAATCCCATTCATGAAGGCAGAGACTTAACCACCTCCTAAAGGCCCTACCTCCTAATACTCTCACATTGGCAATTAAGGTTCAACATATGAATTTGGGGGGACACATTCAGACCACAGCAAGCAATTTCTCATTTTTGTCTAATCAAATCTTTTCTTTCTTTTTAAAAACATTTGACTTACAGCTTAACATTTGTAGAAACGTTTCTTCAATTGCTCTTATTGAAAAGATTTTACCTTCCATATGCTGCTGCTTCTAGTCATTTTAGTTTTGTACTGCATCCCTTTTTTGATGTACCTGGAAGCACCTAGCAGAGGGCACCAAGTGGACGCTCAATCAGTAAGTGTTTGCTGTTGACATGAATGAAGGGTAATGAAAACTCCTTATGGTCTAATGACCTTTGAAAATTATTTGCAAGACTGCAAATGAGAATTCAAGAAGCAATGTCCTAAATGGTACTCTAGTGGCTCTCAGAGGAGCTGGCTAATTGAATTCAAACCATATGTGAAAGCTGCCCCTTCCAGGACAATATCCTCCAACCGACTGCAGGGATGAGCTTTTTCCAGTGTCTGGAAGTCCCATAACAGGACTAAATGAAGACTGAAGTCAACATCTTCCTTCTTCCTCTTCAGAGACTTGAATTACAATGTGCACCTTCTAATATTGATGATCTATGAAAATACATAGAGCTGATTTTTCAGGGCTTGTCTTCAAAGAGCAAAGTCAGAGCATTGTTTTAAAGCAGAAACTCATGTCCACAAGCTCACAGAATGAGTAAACTGTCACTGTGAACCTTCTTATGATGTCTTGAAGGCCATACATTAAAGACAACAATAATATCATTTGCGGTGGGCCTAATTATGGTCTCTGGACTTTAAATCCCATTTTAGAAAAAGCGCCCACAAACAAAACCAAACAAAATACCACATAGTGCATCTATAAAGATGTGCCGCTTCACAGTACCTCTGTGTTTTCTCAACTTTGGGGAACAATCTTTGATTTGAAATCTTACTTTTTGAACCAAACTATTGATTCTGTGTTGACTCCTTGACTACAAGATCATGAACTTTCTTGATCATTACAAATAAACATTTCTAGAATTTCTAGATAAACATTTCTAGAATTGTCTCTTTTCACTGACATCAAAAACAAAAGAGCTTGGGGTTTCTAAATAAAGTGTCTAGAGAAAACCGATGTGTGTATTGCACTCATTATGTTGTTAATAATGCATTTTTAGATGGAGTTAATATTTTATGGGCTATTAATAATATATATGTTTAGGGAAATGCATGTGTTCTATAGAAGGATGAGAAAGTTATAAAGTTGGAATAAACTTGCTTCTTTGTATCATAGTGCAGTTGTGACATGTATTTGCTGAAACCTTGCCTGGTCCAGTTTCTTTTCTTTTTTTTTTTTTTTTTCGTATCAAGAGTAAAGCACCTCCATTAATGTAACCTGGGAAGTTCAGAATTCAGGAGGCTGTTTCCACTTTCTGGCCCAGGTTGTTGCTGCCAGGACATCCTCTTTTGCTTAATCACCATCCAAGTCCCTCACAACTCTGAACACGTCAATGCTGAGATGTCCACTAGAAGAACGCCTTAGCACTGATGAAGAATCATGGCCTGGGGCATGTGACCAGCACTGATCCACAGGTGTATATAAGAAGTCTTTCTGATTTTTGCCACCTATCCATCTGAAAAAGGTCTAACATCCAGGATCTATAAGGTACTTAAACAATTTTACAAGATAAAAACAACCCCATTAAAAAGTGGGCAAAAGATGTGAACAGACACTTCTCAAAAGAAGACATACATGCAGTCAACAAACATGAAAAAGTGCTCAACATCACTGATCATTAGAGAAATGCACATCAAAACCACAATGAGATACCATCTCACACCAGTCAGAATGGCTATTACTAAAAAGTCACTAAACCACAGATGCCGGCGAGATTGTGGAGAAGAAGGAACGCTTTTACGCTGTTGGTGGGAGTGTAAATTAGTTCAACCATTGTGGAAGACGGTGTGGTGATTCCTCAAAGACCTGGAGGCAGAAATGTCATTTGACCCAGCAATCCCATTACTGAGCATACACCCAAAGGAATAGAAATCATTCTATTATAAAGATACGTGCACACATATGTTCATTATAGCACTATTCACAGTAGCAAAGACATGGAATCAACCCAACTGCCCATCACTGATAGACTGGATAAAGAAAATTTGGTACATATACACCATGGAATACTATGCAGCCATAAAAAGGAATGAGATCGTGTCCTTTGCAGGGATGTGGATGGAGCTGGAAGCCATTATCCTCAGCACACTAACACAGAGACAGAAAACCAAATACCACATATTCTCACTTATAAGTGGGAGCTGAATGATGAGAACACATGGACACATGGGGGGAACAACACATCCTGGGGGTGGGAGGAGGAAGAGCATCAGGAAGAATAGCTAATGGATGCCGGACAAAAATACCTAGATGATGGGATGATCTGTGCAGCAAACCACCATGGCACACATTTACCTATGTAACAAACCTCCACACCCTGCGCGTGTACCCCCGAACTTAAAATACAAGTTGGGAAAATAAAGAAGCCTTTCTCACCTCTTAGAATCTGATTCAAATGTAGAGTAATTTCTGCTTAGAATTTCAGGAGGGTCTGCCTGTCCCATTACTTTTGACTTTGGGGAGAGAACGCAAGCAATGTTTGCTTTTCTAGATGGAGTGAGACACAGAGGGAAGAATGTGAGAAACAGCTGGCAATGTAAGGGAAAAACTAAGCCTCGATGGCTGGTGACACTGGAGTGAGGAGAATGTCCTGACACCAGAGATACCAGTTTCTAGGGAAGAGAAGCATGGTATAGCCCCTGCCCCCAGGGTGCTTTCAGTCTGGTGGAAACATCACATCCTCCATGATTCCCACATCACAATAAACCTACACCATGATAACCCTATGTAATTTTTCCTTATTTTGTTAAGGATGCAATTTTCCAAGGCAAATATTTTCTAATTTTATTTTCCTAAAGCTTTGAGGGATCCTATTCTAAAATTTAAGGCTCTTTGGGGCCAGTAAAATTACTTAACATTTTAGTGAAACCTGAAAAATCTGTATCTTTCATTCTTAGACACATGTACACCATCTGCAGCATGATGTCAGTATAAGAGCTCAGAGTTCAGGAGGGAAACAGACGTGGTTCAAAGCTCAGTCCCAACCCACCAACATGAAATACTCCGAGCGAGTTACACGTGTTCTCTGGCTTACTCCAGCTCCTCACGTACAATGGGGACTATTCAAGGGCAGTGCTTCACATGTGCATGCTTCTCTTAATTCAGAGATGAGCTCGGGGAGGAATAGAGAGGACAATTTCACCAGCAGTTGAATGACTGCTCAACAATCCAATACAGCCTCTGCCCTGGAGGCAGAACCAGATGGGAGATGTAAATCTATGTGTGGTTCCCTTGCTTCTCAAAGCGTGGCCTTCTCCTCATGCTGAATAAGAGTCTAATATTTTAAAGGAAATACCTCTTGTACATCACATCTCCCATCCATGCCAACTTCATCTGGTGCTCAATCGATCTGTTTCAGAGCTGAAGGAAGCTGTCTGGGTGAGCTGACCTGTAAAGAGATATGTTAGTCTGTCATCAAGATGACACTTAAGGGACTTTAAATAGTGATTCTGATATCATCATATTCTTATTGCATCTGACTTTAAAAATGATTACTAACCCCCACGCACCTCTGGCCCCTATAAAAAAAAAGGCAGTCCAGAGCCTGCCTGCTGCCTAGCTCCCAGGGCCCTCCTGAGAATAGTCAGTGTGGATTGGGTATGAGTTTTAAATGCATAGGGAACATCTGTTCATTAGCCAGAGACTTTTTCCCTTAGAAAAGAAAGTAATGGAGAAATCTCACAAAATAAAAAAGGGGCCATCGAGCCCTAAAACCTAGTCTCTTAACATCTTTCATGACACAGTTGTCTTGAAAAACCAGGCCTTGTAGGGGAGTGGGGAGTAATTTTCTGGAGTTCCATGAGCATTTCAAGAGCTATGCTTATGGGCCTAGGTCCCAGAGGCCCAATATATTGCCCAGGGCAGAGAGAATTCAGGATATAACCTGGGGAGAAATCCACCTCCACCAGCTTGGTTCTTCAGCAGGTTTCCATGCCCTTCCATGGTGCATGCAGGAAGGTGTCAGGAAGCTCCTGTAAACCACAGGGGCAAATGGGGAAGGTAGCTGATGGTACTGGTTGCCTAACTTGTCCAGAATTGTGCCAGCATCAATAGAGCCCTCCTGCAGCCCAGGGCTGCAAAGTAGACCACAGAGCCTTGGGTCTATGGGAGCCACGGCCAGCCTCAGGGGGACAGATAGTCCCTGTGAGTGCAAAGGTGGAGCACAGTCAGCAAGTTGAGAGTTCCCCTGCTATAGACTTGAGTAGCAGATGCCAGTAGAATGGGCAAGGGACCCTGTCACCACTGAGGACAGCAAGGGTCCCCTGTTAGTCAACTTGGGGTACCATAACAAAATACCCCGAACTGGGTGGCTCAAACAACAGAAATGGATTTCTCACAGTTCTGGAGGTTGAGATGTCCAGGATCAAGGTTCTGGAAGAGTAGGTTTCATTCTGAGGTCTCTTCTCTTGACTTGTAGGCTGCTATCATCTCACTGTGTGCTCACAGGGCCTCTTCCTTGTGTGCTCTCAGGGAGAGGCAGAGGCAGAGACAGAGAAGGCTCTGGAGTCTTTTCTTATAAGGACACTAATTCCATCAGATCAGGGCCCCACCCTAGGACTTCATTTAACTTAATTACTTTATTAGAGGCTCCATCTCCAAATATAGACAGTTACATTGGGGATTAGAGCTTCAACATATAAACACAAACATTCAGTCCATAGCAGTTCCATTGCTACCCAAGGACCCTGGACACAGAGCTGAGACTGTCCTGCTCATCCCCTCCCCAGGAAGCCCCATCATGAAGCTAGCCACAAGCTTGGGAAGGAGCTGGTGGTGGCAGAACTCGGAAAGGCCAAGTGTGAGCCTAGGCAGGGCTTCATTTCAAACTGATGGGACCTGTACATGAAATGGAACTCTTTTTGTTTCAAGAGAAGGCTGGGAGGGTTTCCAAAGTGATTCAGTCCCACATGCGGGCTGCTTTAGCCAGTGACAGCACTTCCAAAAGGAACAGAAGAGACAAGATACTAACTTGGTGTCCCCACTTAGCAGTAGGGTGGAAGCTCCTAAAAGGGCCAGGGCGGGAATGGGATATACAGAGGCAACAATTGATTTGCATGAGTTAAAGCTGCTGTGGCCCAGCGGGAACACAGAAAGTAGATGACAAGTGAATGTCGCTTGGTTGGCACTCAGAAGAAACAAATGTAAGCTATTCTTTTGAGAAATGTTCAGAATGCACTCTCCGGGTTCAGGAGTTTTCCGCTCAGGCTCTTGTCCCTGTTTAGAGGTTGTTCACCAACCAATCAGAAAACACCTCCTGTGTTGAGGGGATGGGAGGAGGGGGAATATTAATCAACTGCTAATTGAGATTTAGGGTTGAAACACCCTAATCAGGAAGAAATGCTTCAATGGAAACATATGCATCATCCATCTGAATCAAAACCGCTATTGAGAAATATTGGTGTCCACACACCTCAGTTTAATCCATGAACAAACATTTGTTTTCCATTGTAAAGAGCCAGGCTCAGCCTTGTTAATACAATGTCACATGCTACTGGAAAAAAAACAAAAAACAAAAACCAATAACAGAAAATATTTTGAATTATTCTGTCATTTTGATTTAATAAACATTTCAGCTGAGAGAGCAAGACCGGGCATTTTAATTATGTCAGCATATAATAATTAAATCTGGCCTTACTCGCCTTCGGGTATATTTTTAAACAAAAACAAACACAAAACCTCTGTCTATGCACTCAGTAGCTTTTAATGTTAAGCACATATTTGGCAACGTGTACCCGTTAAGTGTGCTGTCATCACTAATTTCTTTGGTACCCATGTGATAACATCAGCCAAGAGGAACCATAGTGGATATAACACAAAAGTGTGCTTTATTTCTTTATCAATTGGCAGCTGTGAAAAGATTTATAATTTCCCTCTCACTGACATCACTGGGCAGGTAAAGCAGGCAGCCCCGTTGGCTTTGATGAAAGGATATTACCCGGCGTATGGAGTTAACACGGGTGACGGTTGTAATATCTTTTCCCTGATGTCAGTTACAGCTGTTGTACCGTTTCAGGCATGTCGGGAAAGTAGAGATGTTTAAACAGAGGAAGAATGCTCTGAAAGTCATCAAAAGGACACTTTTTCCTATGCCATTCACTCTTGGTGCTATTTAATAAAAATGATTTAAAGAAATTCATTTTTTTTTCTCAGCAGCAATTCAGATCATAAGCTGCTTTTTCTTTCCTTTTAAGCTTTGATAAGAATAACCCGGCATTTTTTAAGATTCTAGAGGCAAGTCCAGTCTCTTCCTCCCCTCCCTGCTCTTCGAGTTCCTGATGCGCAAAGATGTGAGAGAAGAGCCACAGGTTGACATCCTGTTTCTGGCTGCACCCTGGCAGGTCACGGCAGCATCCAGAATGTGTATGCGGAAACTTTCTCAGAGAAGGATAAAAAATGGAAGATTTCAACCCCCCTGCCCAACACACACTCCAGGCCATTACCTCAGACTGTTTCTTGGGGTCTCAGGATCAAAACTGTGCCTGAGGCAATTGACCTGACTTGAAAAAAATCCCTGAATTTTGGAAGTGATATGCCAAAGTCGTGGCTCCATTCCATGTGGCTGAAACATCTGTGTGAGTAAAGGAGTCCCCCACTCCCAAACAAGCAGCGACTGTGGGCAGAAAGGGCGGATCTGATGGAATTTCAAGGGTCTCCCAGGCAGCCTGCTCTCCTGCCTAAGTGGGGAAACGTTCCCTCAGCGTGGGACACTCAGGAGAAGGCTGGGGAGATTTCTAAAGCCATTCAGTCCCGGTGCGGGCTGCTTCAGCCAGTGACAGCCACTTCCAAAAGGTTTCTGTTAGAGCTAGACATTCATGGGTAATTATCAAGTATTGATAAAAGCACAACTACAATGAACTCTATAACATAAAACCCTCTGCTAATGGGCTCATTTTCATTACCAAACAGATTATTTCCTTCGCTTTTAATGCTCATGCGGACACACTCACACAGACCCACAGGGGTTCGTTTTTCTTGTGTTATTTCCTGAACCCAGAGCTCTCACACACCAACTGCCAGATACCTCCTGTTGGGCAGCCACATCATCCCACTTTCTCTTCGCTTATTCTGCCCCTGATGTGCCTCATACTCAGACCGTTGGTCATTTGATGCAGTCAGAGACCAGGCCCCTTGCCTGCAATTTTTATACCAAATGTTGAAATGGGAGAACCTCAGGCATCAAAGTCTCAACTGCTCTCCCACAATTGGCTGTTTCAGAAACAGTTTCTTCAAAGAGCCCTGTTACATCCAAGCAAGCATTTGCTGACTCACTCGGGGAGCCCGCAAACTTCCAGGAAGTTTGGTTGGCAATAGACACTAACAAAACCAAGGCCATTGTTTTTCCATTATTTCACTACCAGCTGGCAGAGAAAACAGCCGAAACAGGAATTGCTCCTTCGACATGAAGTCATGGAGACCGCAGTGAGATGGTCCAGTGCTGTCACCACCTGGATACCTCAAGTTATTTCAGATGTTGCTTGGTCTAAGCTCATGAATGTCCTCTAACAATCTTTACCCCTTGCTGCCAGCTGTATCACTGAAGAATTGTTTTAGGCCAGAACTGAAACACACTCAGACGTAAATAAATCTATTCCAGAACAGAATTTAATGATTGAAGTTACAATGGTAAATTCTATTTAGAATTTTCCAAAACCTCAAAGTATTCCCTGAAGTCTGATTTTAATAACAGAATTCAAAAAATGGGTAACCAATTCCTGAGAGAAATATAAAGGACAGCAGTTACGATTCTTCAGGGCTTTACTTTCATAGGAATTATAACATGATTACATTATATTCCTGCTAACATCTTTCATAACAGAAAAGAAATACTGGCTCTCTGAATTCCTTTCTCAGCATTGAAGGACAGTTACAACAACAGGCCAAAAAAAAAAAAAAAAAATTAGTTCAACAGAAACCCAAATCTTAGTTTCCAGCCTTGTCCTGAGCCTGCTGCCCAGAGGAAAGACCAGCTCACACCAGCTATCACGTATTCCTACCTTAATTCTCCATCCTAGCCACCTTAGTTAAGACCTGTTCTCAGAAATACATGACTCAGAGGCATTTCCTTTCAAGCTGATGTTTGTTTATCCTTTAGATTTTAAGGCTGGGCATTGGATTTGCAAAGGGGATGAGACTCTTTGTGGGCATTTTTGAAGGTTGGCTCCATCTAAGCATTCTCTCTTTAAATGTTAGCCAACACAAATCTAAAAAGCGTCATAGAACCGTCTAGAAGTGGTTGGGCCCTGAGTTTCAATGACTGATTATAGAAAATTAAAACATTAGCTTGATGAGTTTTTGCATTTTTTGTAGAGACAGGGTTTCACCGTGTTGCCAGGCTGGTCTTGAACTCCTGGGCTCAAGAGATCTTTCCATCTTGGCCTCCCAAAGTGCTGAGATTATAGGCATGAACCACCATACCTAGCCATGTGCAGGATCTTTATCTGGGAAAGACTGTCCTTAACTAATATCATAGATTTGATTTAAATGTTTTCTAAAAAATCACTTAAAGTATAAATAGAAATTCAGTGTAACATCCTGGAAGAGGTCTAATGAGTTCAAGAAAACAGAAATTAACCTGAAGGCAAGCTTGTCACCTGCTGAAATGGTTTCTGAGTGTGAGAAGAACATAAAAGGAAGAAGTTTATGAAGCACCCTATTTATATTGGCAGGTTTTGGCTGTACCAGCACCCATGAGTTCAATGGTCTTGTGTAGCACTCACTACAGAGCTGAGGGATTCCAGGAGGACCAACTCACAGCCCCTGTACTCTTAGGTTTCCCAAGACAGTCCTAACTTCCACCTCTACTTAGAATAGGAAACACTCATGGTGTGTTCGCTTTAGGCTAGTCATACTTCTAAGCATTCAACACTCACTGGCTTATTCAATTCCCATAGCAACCTTATGAAGGGAGCACTATAACTATCCGCATTTTGTGGTTAAGGAAACAAAGGCAAGGTTAAATAACTCACTGTGCCAGATATTGATTATATTCTCTCTCACTCCATATTCACCCTTTTTGCCTGCTCTGTTAAAATGGATCCGGGCCCTTTCAGTATTTTCCCTTTGCCAGCTGACACTATGTTAGGCTTTGTCAGTAGAGAGAGCTAGAGAGAAACTGCAGGAGAAAAGGGTGCTGCTTCCCAGAGGCAGTGTATTTGCCCAGCCAGCTCCAGCGCCAGGCCCTGCAGGTGGCATGTGGACAGCAGCACTCATGGCCAGCTGCTTCCCCAGTCCCCTCCCTGAGGTGGTACTGTAGCAGTGTCTCCAAGGAGATGGTTCCCTGTGGATCCTAGAGGGCAGATCTCTGGCAAGTTCCAGAGAGATTTGTATATTTTCACCAAGTTCCACTGGCACACCACCACAGAAACTTCTCCACCACCTGCTGAGCCCCTGTGGTTCCCTCTCAGCCCAGGACTAGGAGGAACACTCTTCCTAGGACTCCTTGTATTTGCTGTACCCACTATATTCTTGAGGGCTATCTTTACAACTTACTAGCCAACCTTTTGCTACTCTAATCTGCTATTAAGGTTAATGATTAAACATATTAAACTTTTCCATTCAAATGACTGTGTGGTTTCTCTCTCCTAGTTGGACCCAGACTGACACCCTTGCCAGAGGCCACAGACCAGGGAGCAGCCGCCAAGATTGGAAATCAGGCAGCTTCCGTGCTTGACAGTGTTGTCAGACCCTTGCGTGGGCAGGAGAGCACAAGTCTGATTCAGTGTGTGCTGATGTGAGGTCTCTGATTCATACTGGAGGGCAAGGCAGAGAGGACACATGTCAGGAGAGAACCCCAGGGTGGAGTTTTCAACAGTTTGCAGCAGATGTGTAAAAGAAAGGCATTTCAGAAAGAGGGGACAGTATGTACAGCAGCAGGAGGGAGGAAGGAAGGGTGACAACTTCAGGGAAGGGACAGAGGTATCACCAAGCTCCTGCTTCATCCCCAAACCTTTTGTTTCATTCCCAGGGAGAATCCTAGTAAGATTTAGAGTCTGAAGGATCCTAAATCTTGCTCTCGATGGTTTGACCAGCTTTTCTCTTACCAGTTGTCTAGGAGGCAACATTATCCACTGGAGCATCTAGAATCACAAGGACTTCCATGGTGGTCAGAGGCAGAAGAGGATGTGGAGCAGGTCAGTAGTGCCTGCTGGGTCTTGGGCAGCATTTTATACCTTATGTTATCTATCCTGGCCACCTACTTCATAACAGAATATATAACAGAGAAATACTTGAATTTTTATAATAACTGCATTTATTTCCATTTGTGTTGTAAAAACTAGCTTGTTCTTAGCTTCCCAAACACACATATTTATAAATAATGTGTATTATAAACATTTGGAAGAACAGACAGCAAAGCTGGACCATTAGGCTATTTCTTAACAAAACGACTTTTTTTACGGGGTGGGGCAGGAGGAGTGTTGCAGAAAACACTGAAGTTACACCAGAGCTTCCATAGCAATGGATTCTTTTCCCCCTGGTGAGGAACGGTGCTGGGGGCGGGGTGACTGAGGGCCACTCTGACTACTTCAGGTCACAAAGAGATGGGCTGGTTGTTCCACAGCCTCGGGCATTGCACCCACTGGTTTCCAAGTCAGCCTCTAGCATTGGTGGCATACGTGTTCAGAAAGTTTAAAAATATACTATATGATGACCCACATTTTGGCATTTGCATAACTGGCAGGTGTTGGTATTAAAATTTAAAAGGAGACGGATTTGGATCCCAAAAGTTTGATGTAAAATATTCCCCAGGGATGTAAGCAAACTTGCTTGTATAAGGCCTCTCTGATGGGCAGGAAACAGCAGGGGAGAAGAAATCAGAAGCAAAAGGTACAACTCAGAAGCAAAAACGTGAAGGGGACTGTATCTAGTGGGTTACATGGAGGTGGTTTCCCCACAACAGATTGTTGACCTATTTCCTCAAGTGTTATTGTTTCTGTTTGGCTTGGGTCAGTAATTCAGGAAGTGATGTTTTCCTTTATGGAAAAAAAAAAATCAAAGGTAAAATAAGTGTTTTCCCATCATGAAGATATTGCTAAGTTTAATGGCTTATCCAGCATTTGAAGTCCTCCCAGGTCCAGGTAGTGTGGTCAGCAGGGCAGCCTGCGGTTAGACCGCATTCCTTTGAAGGAGCTGGTCCAGTAATTGCTAGAGGAAAAGGGAAACAAAGATGTCAAGTTCAGATTCAGCATCTGTGCGCCACACACATCACACCTGCTGGTGACGAGGCCATTACCTTTTTGAAGACTTCGGCACGGAGTCTGTTACTTTGTAAGATCACCCTTTTCCTTTGTTCTTCTTTTTTCTTTTTAACTTCCGGCAAGTTATTATAGATTCTGAAACAGATTCAGAACACATTTGGAATGGTAGCTTGACAGCGCGCTCCCGCCGTGGGGCTGCATCCTGCCCTGACGGCAGGCTCTTACATTTCAAAGAGAAGATTGCTGCTTATGGACTAGCTCACAACTGTAGGATGCCAGGACGAAGGGCTTTCCTGACCATACCCAGAACCCGCTGCATGGCAGGGGATGGCACCTTGTCCAGTGCTACCTGGGTCAATGAAACAGGCAGAGTCCCACCAGTAGCAAAGCTGGAGGGGCCAGTTGCTTATTTAGAGTCATTGTTTTTGTCCCTCCATTCTCTATGATAATTAACAAATTAATCATAAAATGAAGGATTCTAAACCTACTCCTTTAGTATTCTGATTGTAAACTTGTTTCCAAATACCTTCTTACCACTCAACATTTGCCTTCCTGTGACTTAGAGAAAGAACAGCAAATAAATAGAAGTAGCAGGAATTATAATACTGTAATAAAACATATAAGTGTGTGTGTTTTTACCTCTCAACCTATTGCACTTTGAATTATGGGCCCAAGGGATCTTCCTCTGGACACTTCTTTCCTACTTTCTAACAGAAACTTCATGGACTGATGCCAATTAATATTTCATTATAATCCACAGACACAGTGGAGTCCCTGTAGCCTGAGCATTTGGATTGCTGTACATGTGGCACTCGGCTAAAACATCTTTCTCTCGTGTTTGGAAGCCAGATACGATATAGGGAAGATATTCCACCATTAAAATAATAAGGACAATGTAGAGAAGTGATGACAACTGTCTTTGCAGAAGACATCCTAGGTATTGGACACTAGGCTTGAATTGCTTGACATGAATTATTTCATGTCATATTCACTACAGTTGGAAGAGGCATATAGTGTCCCACTGTTATATAAATGAGAAACCCAAGCCCCAGTAAGATCAGGAGGTTTGTATCAGTCCCTTGGCTGGCTTGTGGTGGGCTGGGATTCGAACCTTGGTCTGTTTGACTCTTTCTACACAACCCTGTCACCCAACCATAATATGGCATGAAGCTACTCGTGAGATCCTGGAAATGCTTATGCCTAGCACTCTGTAGGCATCAACATGGGTTGAATGAATGAATGAAAAAATGAACACATAATTGCCACATTCAGGAGTGATTCTAGGAAGGACTAGGAGAGAAAACTGTTAAGGAGTCAGTTAGAAAGTAAAGATGTCTCAAAACTCTGCAGTGGGAATTTCCTCAGATCCATATAGACTGATCTTTCTGATACTGACCATCTCAATCACCTGGCAGAGTGGTTAATATTAGGTGTCAACTTGATTGGATTGAAGGATGCCTGGATGGTTGATAAAGTCTTTTTTCTGGGTGTGTCTGTGAGGGTGTTGCCAGAGGAGATTGGCATTTGAGTTGGTGCACTGGAAGAGGAAGACCCAGATTCAGTGTGGGTGGGCACCATCTAATCAGCTGCCAGCGTGGCTGGCACAAAGCAGGAGGAAGAAGGCAGGATCACCTTGCTTGCTGGGCCTTCTGGCTTCCTTCTTTTTCCATGCTAGATGCTCCTCCTCTGGCCCCTCCTACCCTTGGACATCAGACTCCAGATTCTTCAGTCTTTGGACTCTTGGGCTTGCACCAGGGGGCTCTTGGGCCTTCAGCCACAGACTGAAGCCTGCACTTTTGGTTTCTCTGGTTTTGAGGCTTGTGGACTTGGACTGAGCCACTACTGGCTTCTCTCTTCCCCAGCGTGCATATTGTGGGACTTTGCCTTGTGACTGTGTGAGTCAATTCTCCCTATTAAACTCCCTTTTATATACATACATCCTATTAGTTCTATCCCGCTGGGGATCCCTGACTAATATATCTGGGAAGTGTAAAATAAAGGCTCCTAGGTCCCACCTCTGTTACTTCTGATTCAGTATTTTCTTAAAAGAACTTCCCAAATAAATCATGGTCCATCTATGCAATGGACGACTCTGCAGACAGTCAAAACCGACAAGGAAAATAATCTATTCGTCACAGAAGGGGTTCACAGACATAAAGTGAAAAAACAAGCTACCAAGAGACAGTGTGTAGTAGGATACCATTCATGGTTAAAAATCACATGACTATATATGCACAAGTAAAAGTCTTTCATGGTTAAAAATCACATGACTGTATGTGCACAAGTAAAAGTCTTTCATGGTTAAAAATCACATGACTGTATGTGCACAAGTAAAAGTCTTTCATGGTTAAAAATCACATGACTGTATGTGCACAAGTAAAAGTCTTTCATGGTTAAAAATCACATGACTGTATGTGCACAAGTAAAAGTCTTTCATGGTTAAAAATCACATGACTGTATGTGCACAAGTAAAAGTCTTTCATGGTTAAAAATCACATGACTGTATGTGCACAAGTAAAAGTCTTTCATGGTTAAAAATCACATGACTGTATGTGCACAAGTAAAAGTCTTTCATGGTTAAAAATCACATGACTGTATGTGCACAAGTAAAAGTCTTTCATGGTTAAAAATCACATGACTGTATGTGCACAAGTAAAAGTCTTTCATGGTTAAAAATCACATGACTATATATGCACAAGTAAAAGTCTACTTTAAGGCAAAGAGAAAGGCCTGACAGGATACACAGGAGCTATCACTGTGGGTGTCTGAGGAGCTGACACTGGGACAGGGAAAGTGGGCTGGCAACAGGGAGGGGAACCGCTGGTCATGAGGGGACTTTAGCTTTATCTGCATTGTTTGCATTTTTTAAAATAAAAATGTAATTTAACAATATAATTAATAGCAAACAATACAAAGAAAAGAAAGCTCCAGGTGATTCTGTGGGTGAGCCAGAGTCAGAGCCCACCCAAAGTATAATCCACAGAGCAGAGTGTAAAGCCAGCTACTAAGTCCACCAGAGGAGACCAGCTGGGGGAAGCCAGTAACTCGACGTGAAACGTCACCTAGCTCAGTTGTCCTCTTTGAGCCTCAGTTTCCTCTTCAGTAAAATGATAGGGCAATACTCTCTGACTACTCATGCTACTTTGAGATCTATTATTTTAATTGCTTAGTTTGCAAGGCTCCATAATGGTGGCTTAGGGTTTGGGGACTGGGAGGGGAGGATTTGGCTGAAATTTTTCTGTAAATTGAAAAGGGAATGGTTCTGGCCTGAGGCATATGCAACTTTGCACTTCTGAAATAGCAAGTCTTAAAGCCCAGTGGCCCTTTAAAAACCCCAATTAGAATGCTACGAATCAAGTATTTAATGGGACAGTCTCCCTTTTCCTCGTTTTCACTTCCTTATTTACAAAGAGCCTTCCAATAAATGATCAAAGTTACCTAATCACCATGGAAACAATATAATCATGGTAAAAGCAGAAATTGTATGCCTGAAGTGGGGAGAAAAGTATTCTTCCTATTTCAATGGTTTCTTTAAGTGTGCTATCAATTTGATTTAATTATTATAATTCCTCCCTGTACTAGGTACTTTATTATAAACTAATGACATTTTACTTGCATGAACTTGGCCAACGCTGCCGACCTATTATATTTTGGTTAAGAGGCCAGATCTCAGAAAGAATGGCAGCCTTTGTGTGCACCAGATTGGTGAGAATTAGTGGGAGTCTTGAACAGGCACCAGGCAAGCAGAACGAGGAGGATGTGCCTGCAGCGTGGCCACCAGGTCTGCTGGAGACAGCACCAGGAAACCTAGCTCGTGGCCCCTCTGAGGCTCTACTGGCTCCCATGTGCCATCTGCCTCCAAGGTTGGATCCTTTCCTTCAGTCCCTGCTACAGTCCAGACCCTTAGGAGAAATAGCTTCTCTCCCCCTCATAAAATTACCTTCAAAGGTGCAGTGACAAATAGCTCCTGCCCAGAGCGACAATACGAATGTGCAGGAGTTCCAGCTCAGAGTCTGGGAATCTCTTAGAGACCAATTACTGGATTGGTTCAGAATCCAAGACCTATCACTTTCCTAAGGTTTTTCCAAGAGCAGCATTAACATTCAAAAGCACACTTCAACTACCATACTTATTTTAGCCGTTTTTTCAGGTCTGCAGCCAAAAAGACCTCAGACCTTAAACATGGGCCTACAAGCAGTGGTCCCATTGGAGAGCACCTGAAGCCTTCAAACCACCCCACTTGCCCCACCAACTTCTTTGAACACTATACAATAGCTAGGTACCTCTTAGATCGCATATGCATCTCCTTCTCTGAAATGCACCGTTCTTTGGGTTTGAACAAGTTATCTGGAAAAAATAGAAAGAGAATTAAGTCAGAAGGTGTAGAATCTTGCACATTTCTAGAGAAACATTATGGTTAGTTCATAATCTGTTAATTGATCCTTATTCTAATCCATATCCTGAGTCTAAGCAGAACTCAGTAGAGACTGATACACCATAAGTGGTTGTATTGACAATGGCCAACAACAGGGTTGGTCTTGACAATAGTTAAATAAGGACATGAAGTACAATGTTAGCATCTAACCTACTTTATGGAGAGCAACACCTTTGAATGCTTCCTTGTTGCAGGAAGTCAGGGACCCCGAACGGAGGGACTGGCTAGAGCCACGGCAGAGGAACATAAATTGTGAAGATTTCATGGACATGTATCAGTTCCCAAATAATACTTTTATAATTTCTTATGCCTGTCTTTAATCTCTTAATCCTGTTATCTTCGTAAGCTGAGGATGTACGTCACCTCAGGACCACTGTGATAACTGTGTTAACTGTACAAAATGATTGTAAAATATGTGTGTTTGAACAATATGAAATCTGGTCACCTTGAAAAAGAACAGAATAACAGCGATTTTTAGGGAACAAGGGAAGCCAACCATAAGGTCTGATGGCCTGCAGGGTCGGGCAAAAATAGCCATATTTTTCTTCTTGCAGAGAGCCTATAAACAGACGTCCAAGTAGGGAAGATATCGCTAAATTCTTTTCCTAGCAAGGAATATTAATATTAATACCCTGGGGAAGGAATGCATTCCTGGGGGGAGGTCCATAAATGGCTGCTCTGGGAATGTCTGTCTTATGTGGTTGAGATAAGGACTGAGATATGCCCTGGTCTCCTGCAGTACCCTCAGGCTTACTAGGGTGGAGAAAAACTCCGCCCTGGTAAATTTGTGGTCAGATTGGTTCTCTGCTCTCAAACCCTGTTTTCTGTTGTTTAAGCTGTTTATCAAGACAATACGTGCACCACTAAACATAGACCCTTATCAGTGGTTCTGTTTTTACCCTTTATCCTGTTCCCTCAGGAGCATGTGATCTTTGTTAGACCCTTATTAGTAGTTCTGCTTTTTGCCCTTTGAAGCATGTGATCTTTGTACCTATTCCCTGTTCTTACACCCCCTCCCCTTTTAAAACCCTTAATGAAAACTTGCTGGTCTGAGACTCCGGCGGGCATCACAATCCTACCGATATGTGATGTCACCCCTGGAGGCCCAGCTGTAAAATGCCTCTCTTTATAATTTCTCAGCTGGCCAACACTTATGGAAAATAAAAGAACCTACATTGAAATATTGGGGGCGGGTTCCCCCAATACTTCCTTTAGCAACAGAGTCATGGTTTTCTGAGAAAAGTGCCAGAGTGCAAGGTCATTCCACCCATAGAAAAATCCCTACACTAGGTCTGTGAGGCCTCTAAGGACAAGGAAATACCCCACCTACCCCTAGGGCATTTTGCAAGAAGGAGGTGTCACTCTTGTCTTTAGCCCTGTCTCAGGGTTGCTCAGCCTCTGCAAGATGAAGACCACCTTGTCCTCTTCCTAATGAGGGGAAAGGTAACGAACCACAACATAATAATCATGTATGCTCGGTATCCTTTAAGAAAGTACACAGTAGCTAAAAATCACTATGAGACTGGGATTTTTTCATTCTAAGTACATATTACTAATCATAATGATGTTCATAGATGGCACACTTAAAAGTGGTGTGTGTTAAAAAAAAAAAAAAAGTCCTGTTCCAATAACTCAAATTTCCATGAGACACTCAGCCATGTAGATTAACAAAGGGTCTCGCATATGTAAATGCTCCTGGGGCGCTTGTTGCATGGAGGTGTGTTTGAGCAACTGCCATGCTTCCTAAAACACCTGGGCAGCAACCTGCTCATTCAGCAGAAGCAGACAGGCAACTTGGCCCCTTGCCAAGCATCAGAGTTGGAGTGGGCCTCCTGTGATCCCCAGTGAAGTCCTGGGTCTATTTCTATTCATCTCCTCCAACCCGGGCCTGTCCCTTTGCTCATCAATCCAGTGGAGCAACCAAATATTTCTCAGGCTTGAGAATAGACAGAATTTTCTAGGAATATCTAAGAAGGTGGGATAGAGCCAAGGAGCCTAAGAAATTTCTTCCTCTCTGGAGAAACACAACACGGCTACTGACTTACAATATGGAAAACAACACAGTGGCTGAGCTTGTCCCATCTGGTTATTCAAACATGAAAAAGAATATGGCACCATCACTTAACTTCAAAGACAAGACTCAAAGGAGAAACAAGAAAAAGAAATCAGAATATTTCCAACTAAGTGGCTGTATTGACAACTGACCAAAAACAGAGTTGATCTTGACAAATTAAATAAGGGTGTGAAGTACAGTGTTAACACCTAACTTACTTTATGGAGAACAATGACTTTGAATGCTTCTTTTTAGCAACAGAATCATGGTCTTCTGGAGAGAAGTGCCAGGGTGCAAGGTCACCCCACCCATAGAAAAATCCCTACACTAGGTATGAGGCCTCTAAGGACAAGGAAATCTCCCAGCTTTCCCTAGAGCAATTTGCAAGAAGAAGCAGTGAGAAAATAACATCACCATGGAGACTGCAATGGGCCAAGATACCGCCCAGTACCCAGTGGTCCCTGCTCCAGGCAGCACCAGGTCGGAGCCAAGGGTCGCAGAAACATCCCAATGGCATTTCCAAGAAAAAAGGAAATGTCAGCTTCAGTCAGTCAGGCCCTTGGGCAAGCAAATATGTGACTCTTGACAGTCACTTATTCTACTTAGGGAAAAGAAACCTTGTACAAAGAATTAGATTCAAGTCCAGCTTAGCAATCCTCATGGGCTACTCAAGAGTAGGGTGAGGCCAGGGTAGACAGACCGTGTCCTGAGGAGATTAAAAACATTACAAATACCATTTGTAAGATTTTGATCATCTTGGTTCAACTGTATGTGGTCTACTCTGGAAAGCGAGATTTTTTTTTTTTTTTTCAGTTTGTTTCTTTAGAACACCTGATACCACAATTAAGCTTTGGTTTGATTCCCAAGAGGAAACAAAAGCAAATGTGAGCTCTCTGACACCTCCAGTGTTGTGTTTCCTCAACTTAGCTCAGCCTGCTGTGCCATGCAGAACTTTTGATTCTGGGCCCAGCAGCCTATGTTAGGTGCAAAATAAGCAGGACTGTGTCCAAGGGGGCTTCCCCTGCTGGTGACCTCAACCCACACCCCCAGAAAGTATTTGCAAGTTGATTGCTGCTGACTTGGAGTTTTCCTAATGGTTCCCAAGCTCATCTGATAAATAGCAGGGTCTTTCCTAGCCTAGAGGAAAGAGGCGTGAGGAAGTGGTTTGAAATAGGGCAAGCGCATTGCAAACAGCTCCCAATCTCACTTGAGTCAAAGGAACACAACTCACTGGAGAAGCTTTGGGCACGTTGAGAGAGGAAGTGGCTTGTGGTTGCAGAAACTGTGTTTCGGGAGCCCTGACCAAGCGCTCCTCCATTTCCCAAGACCAATCCAAAATTCATTTCTTAGATATGCCTTTCTCCTTCCTTCTACATTTAACGAGCAGTTATGTTGGTAGGGGATGCTCAGAAACAAAAATAACAGATAAGATCCTCCCTTCATGGGATTTCATTTGTTTCAGGAGAAGCTGGACAAGTCACAAACCAACTAAAGTATCCGGCAAATGCTCTGGTGAAAATGAAATGCCACCATTTATCAAAGGGGCACTGGAGAGGCAAGAAGTCCCTACAGGGGAGGAGATCTTTAAACCAAGACCTGAATGACCACAAGAGTCAACTGTGGGAGGACCTGGGAGAAGGGCACAGTGAGCTTCTGCAGCAGGAACTGAAAGTGGGTCATTGTGACTGTGCAGGGAGGGAGTGTGCAGAGGCGAGAGCTAAGATTACTTTGGTTCTCCACCCAGGTGATGCCTTACAACTTCCTGGGGATTTGGCAAAGATTCATGTGTGTTGGCATTGGAATCTCAACCAAATCTCCAGATGACTCCAATATGCCCTAGAATTGAAAACCACCCATGCTGGGCTTTGCAAACCTATTTAAGGAGCTTTGCAAGCCTGTTAAGGAGTTTGCCTCCAGAGTAAGAGAGATGCAGAGCTGTGTGGAGTTTTAAACATGAGATCTGATTTTTATTGCTAAAAGATGACCGCAGAGATGCAAAAATGGCAGCAGTGAGACAGGTCAGGCAATTGCAGCCAGGTGGGGAAAGATGGCAGCGTGCAGGTAGCCATGGGACTCTTCTACCCTATACAGTTAGAAACTGAGTTGTAGGGGCCAGGAGAGATGAATCAAGGGTGACTCCTAGGCTTTGGGTTTAAGCAACCCATTCATTTGACCATTGTTAAGTTTTTATCTCCTGGGTGCTAAGCGATAGGGACACAAAGATAAATAAAACTAAGAGCTCCGAGCCCAGGATGCGAATGAGGTAAATAAGGCCTTTAGATGCCAAGAGCAAAGTCTGCACAGGGTGAGGGGAGACCTCAGATGGGAGTGGTCAGGTCCACCAGGGAAGAGGGGCATCTGGGAAGACTCCATAACAGGAGACAGCTGAGCTAGGTCATGAAGTAGAGAGGGATGTTCCCCAATAGCCTGTGGTGGGTGCGGGTGGGTAAAATGATGGCCCAGGGCCACATGGACCTGCTTGCAGCAAGAGATAAGTCATCCTTGATTCATCTCTCCTCGTCCCACAACTCAGTTTCTTCCTGTGCAGGGCAGAAGACTCCCATGGCTACCTGCACACTGCCATCTTCCCCGGCCTGGCGCAATTGCCTTCAGGACATGTACAGCATGACCCACAGGGATTTCACTTCATGGAATGGAAACCCATCCTGCATGAGCTTCGTTTGAAAAAAACAAAAAAAAACAGAGAAATCTTATCTATGAAATTACTCTTAATGGAAATTCTGCCTGTATAAAATTACAGTGGCAGGTGAGAACCATTTTCAGCCTGCTTATGGGTCTCTTACAGATTTTCCTTGAAGTTTCATGTGTTCTAATTCACTGATATGGAGGGAAGAGACTGCAGTTGTGTTTACCTCGAATTATTCAAATAGAGGAGGGCTTTTCCCCTCGATAAAATTACTAAGGTAAATTGCCCATTTCTATATTTCTGGAAAATACTTTTTTCCCCAAAAAGTCTTGCATCTGCCTCATTATTGGATCCAAACTACAGTGTCTGTTGCTAATTTAATTTGGTAAGGCCAGACTTCCTCAAGCCCTTGCCTGTGTCAAAGTCAGCACACAACCAGGTACCAAGATTTGGGTGCTTCTGAGAACTACTCTGGTAAGGTCAAAGCCCAGACATCCCATTAATCTCTATAAACACATGTGGGTGTTTATTGTAATCCTCATATCACCTGTGTGCACACACAGGCACACACACATACACAAGGACAAGTGGCCTCAGTATTCAGACAGTTGACGGTATCACCAGAAGGCAGCAAAGATCACCCTGCCACCAGCATGATTGGTTGTTTGTGGGGCTGGGCTGTTTTTCCTGCCTGCAGAGCCCTTATCTACAGCTCTGGTTGCAAACTTCATTTTCCCTACTGAAGAGGTAATCTAAATGATAATCAAGTTCACACGATTTATTAGGACAATGCCCTCCAGAAGCCTGTTTTCTGAAGTCAGCCCGAGCACTTTGAAGGATGTTTTAGACATTTGCTTCCCCTATCTTAGAAACACCAAAACCAGGAGAAAGCTGTTGGAGAGAAATCAGCAGGGAGTCCACAAGCCAGCCTGGAGTATAGATGTCAAGTCTCTACCTCCCTGAATCTCGTATTAAAGATTGGACCTTCACAAAAGAATGGAAATAGGTGTGTTTAAGGGAACCCCTAACAACTGTAAATTCTAAGATCACAAGGCTGTGCATCATGCAATTTCAAAGCCACTGGGTCTCTGCCGCTGGCCGTTAGAGTAATTCCATCATGGTTCTCAGGGTTTAAATACAAGGTTCTCAGGGTTTAAATTTGTACATAATTTCTGTTCGACTCACCATGGTGGACCCTCTAATTTTCTTGATGTAGGCAATAGGAGAGTGGTCTATCTTGGACCAAATTAGCCCTCCAGAAATTAAACAGCACAGGTGACACCATATGAAGGTGAGTTAACGACTCATAGGTGGTTTGGCTCTGAAGTGCTCTCATGATAAAATCTTATGCTGGATTCTCATTTTCTAAACATTATCCTGTTTCTAAAATCACTTCTAATCTTCTGTGGAATCCTGCTGCTGAACGACAGGTGCACATGGCAGGCAGCTTGTTTCCGAACCCTGTCAGGTGAGTGGAAGCCACACAGAGGTTGGTAATGGTATGAAAGTGATGCCATGTGCCAATTACTGTCCAGACACGTGAGAGAGCTGCTGATGTAACAATTTGGAAAGACAATAGGTTCTGAGAACTTTCTGGTGAAGGAACATAAAATTAAATAAAAAATAAGCCAGAGAGTCTCCAAAAAAATTGATTCCCTTCTGCATACTCAGTTTGAGAAGCAAGGTGTACAGGGCTTCCTGGTAAAGGAAGGGTAGATCATTCTCTTGCACACAGAGACTTACCCTTGAGTTTGAGCTCAGAATGGGGTCCCATCTTGGAGCTTCCATGGAAAGATAGGGTGCTGTGGAGCTACTGGATGGATTTGATAAAGGGTCTGCACCCTTGGTGGGGAGGTGGTGAAGAGAATGTCTTCCCATGAACACTGGCAGCCCCAAGCCTCCCCAGATCTTCCAAGGAGAGACCCCTGAGGCAATATGGCAGATGAGGCCCAGGACCAGAGCTTTGCTTCCCCAGCTGGAGGATCCCAGACCCCCAAGTCGACCATGTCTATTAAAAACATTTTGGGAGAGAAATGGAATCTTGATGCACTCCCTGAGGCCATGTTGCTCTACCTCTTGGACCCAAGAGCACTGTCCTCAGTCCCCTTCTCTTCCTGGCTCCCTAGGGGTCTTCTCCTATATGATTCTAGACGTGGTTTGCAGCTGTCTGCCTGGCCAACTCTCTCCGCAAGTGGCACATGAACTCCTAGAGGACAGGGAAGTCTCTTCTCAGCCCCTAATATCCTTGCTTTTTCCCATTCGCACTCCATTCCTATGGCCAAAAGATATCCAGTGCTTAACATTTTTTTAATGGACTGGTTACTCCACAAGAGATCCAGTAATAGACAAAGGGTTCCCCATAAAAGCTACAGGAACTGCTAAGGAAGGCTGGTACATATCACCTCCTAATTCAGGTTGCCCGTGGTGCCAAAGACCCACAGAACAACAAGCTCTACCTGTGCAAATTCAGTTTGCCCCAATGTTGACAGGATCAGAGACTCTCAAACTAACCAGATTCTTACCCAAGACCAGAAACTTACAACATGAATCCCAGTGGAGCACTCCTGTCAGTTGCCCAACACATGCATTTCCTCCCAGGGGAGCTCAGCAGTGGCTAACAAAGTGATACAGACTATTTTCTGCAATGAGCACACTGTTGAAGTTGAAAGGAAATCAGCTGAAAGATGGGCAACTACACCCAGTCTCTAGGATTCAGTGATTCAAATTCTTAATGACCTCACTAAACACAACAGGAAATTCAGTTTCTTTTTACAAAAAAAAAAAAAAAAAAAAAAAAAAATGAGCATTAGAAAATTAAACATCATACTTTTATGACATATATGTGATGATATCTTTGGCTTGCCTGGGCCTCCATAAACTGATAAAGCTTTCTCATGTATAAGTCTAAAAACTTGGGGTCACCTTAGGCCTTTGCTTTGCTATGTACTTTGGGACAAGCTACTTATGCTAAGATTTGGTTCCTCTGCACCCATTGTGGGAGCACAATCATTTTTTAAAAACTTTTCTTTTTTGAGCCAGGGTCTCACTCTGTTGCCCAGGGTGGAGTGCAGTGGCACAATCATGGCTTACTGCAGCCTCGACCTCCCAGGCTCAAGCGATCCTCCCACTTCAGCCTCCCCTAAATAACAGGGTTTTTGTTATTGTTGTTGTTGTTGTTATTTTTGTTTTGTATTTTGTAGACATGAGGTCTCACTTTGTTGCCCAGGATGGTCTTAAATTCCTGGCCTCAGCTGTCCTCCCACTTCAGCCTTCCAAAATGCTGGTAATTATAGGTATGAGCCACTGTGCTGGGAGTGGTCCATATGAAGGTACTCTATTAACCATGAAGAAGCTAATGGCAATGCCAACGACCACCATTCCCCCGGCGTTCCTTTCTCTACTGGGCACCTATCCCCCAAATTCATGTTTTGATTCATCGTTATAGCAACCCACTCAAGCTAGTCTTCTCTCCTCTTTACAGGGGTTTTGTGGGTAGGTAAAGTACCTCTATTCTCAAAGTAAGTAGACAAGAGACCTGAGAGTTTAGTACTGATGGAATCCGTGGGATTTTTATTCTCCACAAAAGATATAAGGTTGAAATTCTCAAAGGAGGGATTGTATTTTCACATAAATGTCAACATCTGGGTGGCTTCCAGTTACCTTCCAGTCCCTGAACCAGCTGCATCAACATCACCTGGAGCTTTGTTACAAATGCAAATACTCGGTCCCTATATCAGGCCATCGAAATCAGAAATTCCGTGGCTAGGCCGGTGGTCTGTGGCTTTAGCAGTTTTCTGGGTGATTCTGAAGCCTGCCTAGGTTTGAGGACCACTGTTACCTTGGTAGAATGTAGTAAGAGTGAGAAGGAAAAAAGCCAAGTCCCTACATGGGTTTGGAGGCTTTGAGGAAGTATTGCCAGATAAAATAAAGACTGCTCAGTTAAATTTGCATTTCAGATCCACAACAAATATGTTTTAGCATAAATACGGGACATACAATATTTGGGACACACTTATACTAAAAAAGCTTCATTATTTATGTGAAATGCAATTTTAACTGGGCATCCTGTATTTTCGTTAGATAAATCTGGGAACCCTACTCTGAATGTTTACAGAACCTCTCCATACCATGGCAACAAACAGGGCCCCAGCTGCAGGGTCCCTGAAGCCATAGTCTGAAGTAGCTGCATGTGAAGGCAATGCTATGGAAGGCCAGCCTGTGCCCTTGTTATGCAGTTAGTTCTCTGGCAGTTTATTGCTTCTTGCAGCTATTCTCTCATATAATTGGTATGGATGAGACTTCCCCCTTGATCTTGTTTTCTGTGGTTATTTCACATTGTGACATCTGTGAAGACTTTCTAATGGGAATGTGACTGACTCCACTTTTTCCAGAGGACTTTGTGCTGGGCACCAGCATGGTGGCATTGTTACAGATGCTGGGGTACACACACAGAGACAGCTCCAGGCAGGGTGCATTGTTAGGCGAGCTTCCAGTGAGGCAAAGCTAGCCACAGATGGAAACCTGCACCAAACCCTACTGCCCAGAGGAACCCCAGGACCCTCAGCCGTCACTTCCTGGAATTGCTCGACATAAAGGATGCAGGTAATGAGGATAAGACCACTTTCTCACAGTGCCAGATTTCTATGGAAAATGGCAAATTGAAACTCCAGTGGGAGTTTCATTGGCAAAGCATTGTAGATTCCTAAAGTAATGTTTCCAAAGCAGACTATCGAGAATTAGATAAAAACATTTCAAGGTCCAAAAAATAATTTAGGAAAAATAGGATTAAACAAATTTAAGCATAAAAAACACTTTTTTTTCTGTAGGATTTATCAATGCTTTTAACATACACTGAGCACTACACACTTCTAAAATAATACAGTATACAACAAATAACATATTTTTCAAAGGAATCTGAAGGATCCTTTTCTCCTTTGGAATGCATTGTGGTTAGTATTTGGCTAGAGGAAACCAAGAAGAAAAATGAGATCAACTATAGGATATAACAGCTATAACTAGTTCTCAGTTTTCAAAATTATTTGTACCTGTTACATAGAATTTAATCTCTGTGTGTATATGTATACATGTGTATATGTATGATGTATGTGTGTGTATATCTGGTATACACAATCAGGCCACATGGCATCTCTTAAAAGTATGTGTGTGTGCCATTACCAACATGGCATTGGGGGTGCCAGTGCCTGAGAACCTATACAACTGCTGCCCCAGACCCTGGAGTTGTGTTCCCTCCATATGTACCCATGCCCCAGACCCTGGTTTCATGGCCACTCCATTGGTACCATACATCATACACCAGTGTCAACATCACCATGAGTGCACCTAACAGCCAGACCCAGTTCAAGAGAAATCCCCTTGGCCATGACATTCCTGGTGGTAGAAAAAGCTATCAGGAGGATCCCAGCAGCCTTTGCCATTGAAGGCCCTAAGAACCCTTGCTGCTGCTGTAGACAACCACAGCCTTGGCCACTGAAGACATCTGCAATATTGGCAATTGTTAACCTCAGCTGACAGCTATGCCACTGCACCCTCACTAGAGCTAGAACTGCCACACTCCACCCAGTGTTCTTGCACTCACCTGAAAAGGATGACTTTTTTCCCCCCAATGAAACCAGTACTTAAAACCTAGAAGAGGTGACTGCTCCATCAAATGTGCAGACATCATTGCAAGGCAAAAAGAAACAGAAAAACAACAACAAGCAAGCATAATGCCAACAAAATAATGTGATAATTGTCCAGTAACTGACCCCAAAGAAATGGAATTCTATGCATCATCTGACAAAGAATTCAAAATAACTGTTTTAAGGAATCTCATCCAACTATAAGAGAACACAGAAAAAAAAAAATGACATCAGGAAAACAATACATGAATAAAATGAGAAGTTTAACAGAGAGATTGCAATAATTAAAAAGAACCAGATAGAAATTCTGAAACTGAAGGATATAATGAATGAAATTTAAAAAGGCAATAAAAGGCATTAACAGACAAATTAAGCAGAAGAAAGAGCCTGTGAATTCAAAGATAGGTTATTCAAAAATATCTGGTCAAAGAAAAGAGAACGAAAATGAATGAAGAAAGCTTATGGATTTATAGAACAGCATCAAAAGAGCTCACTTTTGCATTACAGAAGTTTAAGAAGGGCCGAGCAAAATACAGGGGTAGAGGAAGCAGCAGGAAAGGCCCTCGGAGCTCTCTGAGTCCCCAAGCAGGCCATTCCTGCCAGGCATCACAGGAATCCTTTGGGAGGGCAGCCAGAGGTTCAGGGAAAATGCCACAAGACAAAGGAAACCTCCAGCTGAACTCTGTAACAATTTGAACCAGTCAAGAAGCCTCTTGGCCGGAACTCAGGGGAGGGTATGAATCTTGCATGCAGACTCCACAGGTAGGGGAAGAACTAAAGCCTTTTTCTTTCACAGCTGGGAGAAAGGTAGCTTGGGGCACATTCTTAGCCCTGGTTGCCTACTGCCTGGAAACAGACTTGGTGCTATTATGGAGTGCAACCAGCCGTTTGGGTTGCGTGGGAGCTGGGGGAGACCTGTGACTGCCGGCTTTCCCCCACTTCCCTGACAACCTGCATGACTCAGCAGAGGGAGCCATAATCCTCCTAGGTAAGTAACTCCATTGACCTGGGAACCTCACCCCCTATCCCCCACAGCAGCCACAGCAAGACCTGCCAAAGAAGAGCCAGAGCTCAGACACATCTAGCTCTGCCCCAAACTGATGGTCCTTCCCTACCCACGCTGGTGTCGAACACAAAGGGCACATACTCTTGGGAGTTCTAGGGCCCTGCCCACTGCCGGTTCCTCTCCATACTACCACAGCTGATGCTCTCCAGAAAGTGCCACCTCCCAGCAGGAGGCCAAACAGCACAAAAATAGAGCATTAAACCACCAAAGTTAAGAACCCTCACAGAGTCCATTTCATTCCCCTGCCACCTTCACTGAAACAGGTGCTGGTATCCATGGCTGAGAGATCCATATATGGTTAACATCACAGGACTCTGTGCAGACAACCCCCAGTACCAGCCCAGAGCCTGGTAGACCGGCTGGGTGGTTGGACCCAGAAGAGAGAAGACAATCACTGCAGCTCAGTTCTCAGGAAGCCACATCCATAGGAAAAGGGAAGAGTGCTACATCAAGGGAACACCCTGTGGGACAGAAAAATCTGAACAACAGACTTCAGCCCTAGACCTTCCCTCTGACAGAGCCTACCCAAATGAGAAGGAACTCTGGTAATATGACAAAACATATGAGGCTCTTTAACACCCCCCAAAAATCACACTAGCTCACCAGCAATGGATCCAAACAAGAAGAAATACCTGATTTATCCGAAAAAGAATTCAGGAGGTTAGTTATTAGGTTAATCAGGGAGGCACCAGAGAAAGGTGGAGCCCAATGTAAGGAAACCCAAAAAATGATACAAGAAGTGAAGGGAGAAATATTCAAGGAAATACACAGCATAAAGAAAAACAATCAACACTCCAGGAAACAGTGAACGCACTTATAGAAATGCAAAATGCTCTGAAAGTCTCAGCAATAGAATTGAACAAGTAGAAAAAAGAAATTCAGAGCTTGGAGACAAGGTCATTGAATTAACCCAACCCAACAAAGACAAAAAAATAAGAATAAAAAAATATAAACAAAGCCTCCAAGAAGTCTGGGATTATGTTAAACGACTAAAACTAAGAATAATCAGCATTCCTGAGGAAGAAGAGAAATCTAAAAGTTTGGAAAACATATTGGGGGAATAATCGAGGAAAACTTCCCTGGCCTTGCTAGAGGCCTAGACATCCAAGTGCAAGAAGCACAAAGAACTCCTGGGAAATTCATCTCAAAAAGATCATAGCCTAGGCACATTGTCATCAGGTTATCTGAAGTTAAGATGAAGGAAAGAATCTTAAGAGCTCTAAGACAAAGGCACCAGGTAACCTATAAAGGGAAATTTATCAGATTAATAGCAGATTTCTCAGCAGAAACCCTACAGCCTAGAAGGGATTGGGGCCCTCTCTTTAGCCTCCTCAAATAAAACAATTATCAGCCAAGAATTTTGTATCCAGTGAAACTAAGCATTACATATGAATTTGCCACTACCAAGCCACCACTACAAGAACTCTAAAAGGAGCTCTAAATCATGAAACAAATCCTGGAAACACATCAAAACAGAACCTCTTTAAAGCATAAATCTCACAGGATCTATAAAACAAAAATACAATTTAAAAAGCAAAAACAAAAAAAAACAAAAAGCAAGGTACATAGGCAAAAAACAGCATGATGAATAAAATGGTACCTCCCATCTCAATACTAATATTAAATGTAAATGGCCTAAATGCTGCACTTAAAATATACGGAACTATAGAATGGATAAGAATTCACCAGCCAACCATCTGCTGCCTTAAAGAAACTCTCCTAACACATAAGACTCACATAAACTTCAAGTAAAGAGGTAGAAAGAGGCATTTCATGCAAATGGACACCAAAAGCAAGCAGGAGTAGCTATTCTTACATCAGACAAAACAAACTTTAAAGCAACAGCAGTTAAAAAAGACAAAGAGGGATATTACATGATGATAAAAGGCCTTATCCAATTTTAGGAAAATATCACAATCCTAAACATATATACATCTAACACTGGAACTCCCAAATTTACAAAACAATTACTAATAGACCTAAGAAATGAGATAGACAGCAACACAATAATAGTAGGGAACTTCAATATTCCACTGACAGCATTAGACAGGTCATCAAGACAGAAAGTCAACAAAGAAACATTTTCTTGGATAAAGAAAATGTAGTGTATGTGTATGTGTGTGTGTGTGAATTATTGTCCTTCACAGACACTGTGAGGTGTTGTTTTTTTTTAAGATGCTTGGGAAGAAAATATCAATTTATGCCTATTGATTGATCTTTTGAGAGAGAGAGAGATATATATCTCTCCATATGTGTGTACATATATATCACATATATATGTATGTGTATATATACATGTATGTGTATATATACATATACATATATGTATATATACATATGTGTGTATATGTACACAATATATACATATATATGTACACAATATATACATATACATATATATACGTATATGTGTGTATATGTACACAATTTCTCATAGTCTATTGATATACACACACACACAATGGAATACTATACAGCATTAAAGAAGAGGGAAATCCTGTCATCTGCAACACCAGAGATGAGCCTGGGGGACATTATGCTAAGTGAAATAAACCAGGAACAGAAAGACAAATACTGTATGATCTTACTTATATGTGAAATCTAAAAATATCAAATTCATAGAAGCAGAATGTTGGTTACTAGGCGTTAGCAGGGGAGAATCTGGGAGATGTTGGTCAAAGGGTACAAAGTTTCAACTAAACAGGAGTAAATTCTGGATACCTATTGTAGAGCATGATGACTACAGTTAATAATAAAGCTTTTTTATATGTGAAAATTACTGGGAGTAGTATTAATAGATCTTAAATGTTCTCACCAAAAGTATGCAAGGTGATGGATATGTTACCTTCATTTAATCATTTCACAATATGTATATATATCAAAACGTCGTGTCATTCACCATAAATACATACAACTTTTACTTGTCAATTAAATCTTAAAGTTGAAACAAAATGTGGGCGTGTGGTTTTTTTAATGACAAGTTTAAACTGCTCATTTAAAGGAATTTTAACAATGATTCGAATCACAACCTCACCATAAAACAGCTACATCCAGTACAAGTCTGATAGTGTAACTTCACCGTTTGCTCCAATTCCAGGGTTTCCCAGCATTTTTTAGAGAACCATAAAATATGGTGATTTGTAGATTATTAATAAACTTTATGCTAGTTGCCAAGTAGATTTATATCTATGGTGTCACTGCAAGGTTTATTACTTAGCTGCTTTGTGGAATATAAAGGGAAATCACTTGTAAAATAAAATCAAGGCAATTGGGAAATATAACTCCTCATAAAGTCATTTTCCTTATCATTCGGAAACTCAGTGTTTTTACCTTACATTATTTTAATTGTAAGTACAATTGTCCTTTAAATCCACTTCCATAAGTACAATTGTCCTTTAAATCCACTTCCAATCAATAGACATAAATTGATCTTTTCTTCCCAAGCATCTTAATAAAAACATACAACCTCACAGTGTCTGTGAAGGACGATAATAAAAGTGTACAAGTGAATGTCTTTGAATTGGGGAAACAGTCTTTTCAGTAATTCATGCTTCCTGTTTTCTTTGTAAACTGATAAAGTAAAAATTTATTTTTATCTGATAAGCCCATTTAAAAATTCTCTTGTGAGTAATATCGGAAGAACTAGCCCCAAATATTTATTTAAAGGCCTTATGGAGAATGAGAGCCTTGAGATCAAACCAGGCAACAGGAAGGATGGTGTGGCCTGTGCTCAGCGAGCAAATCTTTATTACTGAGATACCTTCCACCACTGTCTCCTATCTGCTGGGTCGTATCTTCGGCTAGATGCTCTAGGAGTCCAAATTAATTTTAATACTTGCTCCAACCAAGAATCATCAGGGAAAGAAGATTTGTTGGAGAAGGAATTCTGCCGTGCCTTCCAGAGAATTCCATTCCTCTACTGGTGCATGATTTGAATGGCTCTGACTTGGCTCACCTTGGGAAGTGTGGATAATGCAATTCGGATGAATTCTGTCTGTTGTGTTAGATGCAGCAGGGCCTCTTGCAGCGATTTGGCGTGGAGTGTGCCCACCAGCTCTTACAATCTAGAAGGTTTTCCAACGCAACCACACAACCTTAAGCCAAAGTGAAGAAGGGAAGAAGGCAGGTGATCTGGAGGGATGCAAGAATACCAGGATGCCAAGAGTGTTCAAATGGGAGTGAGAGGAGAGGAGAGGGAGTGAAGGGCAGAAAGACAGGATGGGAGTCAGGAGGCTTTGTGGAAGAAGGGGATGTTCCTGAAGGGTTTTCTACACATTCGAAAGTTAAGGGGACAAACTGAGAGAGCCATGGAGGAGGACCCTGACAGGTGTCCTCAGAGGAGGAAATGAGCTGAGAATAGAAGGGGGCAATATGGGCTGAGTTTGAGCACTCTCAGGCTGAGTTAACTGCGGTGAGTACAGGCAGCAACAGTAATTCATAGCAAAGCACTCAGCTGAGAGATGAAAGCCGCCAGAGCCCAGCTCAGGTATTACAGGAAGCACAGGAAAGGGTCTGGGGGCAAGGGTTGAATAAAAAGGCTGGACTTGAGAGGCGCTTGCAAGGTTAGGCGGGATTTTATAGCACAGAGAGGAGGAGCGACAGAGGCTTCTCTCCGGTGGTTTGGGAACCCTGATCATGAATGTTTTGGGAGTGAAGGAAGGACAAGAAGTGAGACCAACTGGCAAGGGTGAGAGTGGGCAGAGTCAGGCTGAGAGGGGTCTGGGTTTTGGGGTGAGGGATGGAATCCAGGGAGGCTCTGAAGCTGGGCCCCAAGCCTGGAAGGAGATAGCCAGGGCCAGTTTGATGAGCTCCAGTGGGCACAGGATACAGGCACAATTGTGTCAACAGGGCATAGTGAAGACTGCCAGTGACTGAGCACCTGCAATCTGCAGATATGGTACCCCCTATGAACACAGGGACTGTATCCTTACTGCCTGCAGTGGCTCTGCCCCCTACTACCTGCAGGGGATATACCCCTATGACCCGCAGGGGCTGTACCCATATGACTTGCAGGAGATGTAGCCCTATGACTTGCAAAGACTGTACCCCTATGACCTGTAGGAGTTGTACCCCTACTGCCTTCAGGGCCTGTACCCCCTACAAATGCTGAACCCCCTATTGCCTGCAGGGGCTATACCCTCTACAACTTGCAGGGACTGTTCTGTGACCTGCAGAGGTTGTACCTTGACTACCTACAAGCGCTGTACCTTCTACAATCTGCAAAGGCTGTGCCCCTATGCACAGGCTGACCCCATACTGCCTGTAAGCTATGGTTTACCCCTACTGTCTATAGGAGCCGTACCCCTACTGCCTGCAGGGGCTGTGCGCCCTATGACCTGCAGATGCTATACTCACTACTGCCTGCAGGGCCTGTGCCCCCTACTGCCTGCAGAGGCTGTGTCCCCTACCTGCAGGGGCTGTACTCCTCCCACCTGTGGGGACTATACCCCCTAATACTTGCAGGCACTGTCCCCACTATAACCTGCAGGGGCTGTGCCTGATGCTTCACACTTATTTTTAGCCTATCCTGCTCTGGATTCACCTGTAAGGCGGAGCAATGACAAGTTCTGGAACACACTAATTCCCAGGTTGTGGCCAGCCTTTGAACACGACCCAATCCACTTGGGACCCCAGGAGCTGTGTGGTGATGATGGGGAAGCCTTGCTTATCGCTCCCAGGCAACTCTGGTGAATTGCACAGGTAGAGCCCTGACTTGGGGAGGAGAGAGGCCCTTGGGTTGGAGTGTTCCTAATGTCAGAGACTTGAAAGCAAAGGCCAGCTCTCCTGCCACCTTCCCTTGGCGTCCGTGGGTGTCAGCCTCCGTCCTCCACATCTCACAATCACCACCTTCCACTGATCCCTCTACCTGAGAACCCCTGGCATCCACCACCTTCCTCATCCCACTGCCCTGCCCAAGCCCCACCCTCATCATGTCATACCTGAAGCTACACTACTAGTTCCCAGCCCTGCTTTTGACCTCAGAATAAGGTTACACTTAGCCACATCTACAGTTCATCTTTCCTTGGGCTCCTCTTTGGCCCCTTCACCTCCCCGCCCATCCCCATTTTACCATCCAATCATAGCTAAACTGCATATCCCCAGCCTCCTTTCTTCACTGTGTATTCCCCTCTTCACCCACCCTGCCCCATTGGCATGGTTCTCCCCCACGTCGGGAACCTTCCTCCCCAGGGTGGGAGCAAGGCTACCATCTATGAGATTCCACAACAACCTCAGAAAACCCCTTTCATGGCACTGTGAGAATCCTATGAGCATTGCCTCTTCACCCGCCTGCTTCCCCACAAGGTGGGCAGACTAGGGACTGTGCCTAGCACTGTGTGGGTTCTCAAACAAGGTATGCTGAAGAGATGGACAAAGAAGTTCCTTCTGTCACTGCTAGAGCCATGGGAAGGTGGCCCAGGTAGCTCCCAGGTGAGGAGAGAGACTTATGCATCGTATTTATTGGCTTCGAGAGTTCAAACTACAGGTGACAAGATAGTCAAGACAGGCTACGGACTGTAGCTAGGACCTTGACAGTGCTACTTCCTGGTCCCTCTAGAGTCCTCAGTTGTTCATGAAAATTTTCCTGCCTCCAAACAAGGAGCCCTAACCCTAATTAACACTCACCCACATGCAGCACTCTTCCCCTGGCCTCAAAGGTGCTCAGAATTCACTAGCTACCATAAAGTTCAGCTGGTTCCCTGGTTCTCACCATAGTCATCCCCTGCAAGTCCAGGGACTGGCTTCTCTGGCATTGTCAGCTGCCGAGGCTCCTCCCACCTGAACCTTTCAGGTTCTGCTCCTGAGCCAAGACTGCTTGACAAGCCCCGATCAGAGGCAGCTACCCCAGCACCAAAAGCAAATAGGAGTCTTCTTTTTAGCAGATGCCTTGACGCTGTAGCCAGAGCTCGTTCACGCATATGATTTATTAACTAATTTAGCATGTAAGAAAAACATCTGCATTTTACTTTTATCATCTTGCCAGCAGACAGGCTGAAGACAAGATGTGTACTGCAGACTTGTTTAATAGGGCCTTAAACATTTCTTCTCACTTGCCCAAGCTTGTATGAGGCTCTGGTTTCAGAGGTTGTCTGATTTCACTGACCTAACACAAACAAACCCAAAAGTAAAGCTCTCATCAACACATAAATACCACAGGGATGGTCAGGGTGGCCATAAAACCCATGTTGGCCAAGTCCCACTTTGAGAGCATGCTGGTTGCCAGGACTGTCTTGGAATTTGGGGAGTAAAAGGTATTCAGTTAGTTAACATTCTGAACTGAGCCTGGTTACCTTTTATTATATACAATTTTAAGATTTTCATTTAAAGGAATGTGAACTTGTAAGGATATTTGTTTTGGGCAAACACCAGTTGGATGATATAATGAGTACAATGGTGTCTCCCCAACAAAAAGATATGTTTAAGTCCTAATCCCCCATAACTCTGAATGTGACTTCTTTAGAAATAGGGTCTTTGCAGAGGTAATCAAGTTAAAAGGAGGTCTGACTGGATGAGGGTAGCCCTAATCCAATGGCTGTCATCTTTATGAGGAAAGGAAATTTGAACATAGAGACCCAGATGCAGGGAAGACGGCCATGTAGAGACAGAGGCAGAGACCGTAGTGCTGTATCTACAAACCAAGGAACACTGAGGACTGCAGGAAGCCGCCAGGAGCAGAGAGGGAGGCTGGACACAGCATTGCCCACTGAGCCTCTAGAAAGTAACCAACCCTGTGGAAACCTCGATTTTGACTTCTGGCCTCCAGAATTGCAAGAAAATGTTTCTGGGCTTGTTTTTTGTTTGTTTGTTTGTTTTTGTATTTTGCTTTTTCTGAGACAGGGTCTTGTGCTCTGTTGCCCAGGCTGGAGTGAAGTGGTACGATCACGGCTCACTGCAGCCATGACCTAGCCAGGCTCAGGTGATCCTCGCACCTCAGCCTCCCAAGTAGCTGGGACTACAGGCATGCACCTTCATGCCTGGCCAATTTTTGTACGTTTTGTAGAGACAGGGTTTCTCCATGTTGCCAGGCTGGTCTTGAACTCCTGGGCTCAAGGGATCCACCCACCTCGGCCTCCCAAACTGCTGGGATTACAGGCTTGAGCCACTGGGCCCTGCCAGGTCCTGTTCTTTTAAGCCCTGTGTTTGGTGATTTCTCACAGCAGCCCTAGGAAACCAGTACAGATGGCCAAGGCCACATTGCCTCTGGCACTTGGGATGGTGGTGTCCCAGACCACTTGTGGCCGGTAGAATGGCACAGCCGGGAGGTGCTGGCCCAGGAGAAGAGAAGCCCAGCACAGCACCACACTAAACAGGTAGCCTAAGGTCTCTGGGTCTCTGTTTCTTCCCACACAAAGTGAAGGGACCTGACTGAAAAGGAAGCCCTCAGCGCCATTCTGTGTGTGTACGTGAGTCTTGAGCTCTAAAGTGGCGTCATTCTATATTTGCTAACCACAAATTTGGTAGCCTAACCATGCTCTCAAGTAGCATCTTCAGAACTATCGAGGCTGAGTGGCCCACACAGCCTGGGCACCAACACCCAACATTGCCCAGGGCCAGTGTAGGCACTGAAGGCCCCAGAGGTCTCCTGGTGCTGGCTTTGATTCTCACAGCAACTTGAGAAGTCTGTGCCTGAACCCAGTTTTCTCTTTATTGGGCCAGAGACGAAACAGCCTCCTGGAAACTGTATCCCCATTGAACCTATATCTGCCAACAGACTTACAGCACTGGTTAGAGACACATTTTCCCATGGGGAGCTCTTTGCATACCCCCTTTTGTTAGTATACTAGAAATTGTCATGCGGAGGGAGCAGCAGGTGTCTTGGCAAATATTTAGCCACAGGGAAGGATGCATTCAAATTCATTCCTCCCCGAGGTCTTTAGACAGCTCCACCAGCAGAGTTCTGGTGGAGGGAAGGAGACTTAGTCTGCCCATAGACTGGGGAGGTTCACAGGAATTCTATTACAACACCCTTTTCCTCAGTCCCCCAGGCACCCGGAATGAGATCTTGGTAATGTTTGCTAAGCTGCACTTTATTGAATACGGTTATTTCCCCAAAAGACTTTTATTCTGAGTTATACTCATGATTTCACCTCCTAGGGGCCAAAACATTTTCCTAGGAAGAAAGATCTCATTCCTCTATCCAAAGGAATAAAACTGGGGTTTCTCCAGGCCTCCAGATTTTAAGATTTGGGTTGGCAGTCACTAAGTATGTGCTCTGATGTCCCCCATCCTTACCCTCATTTCTTTTTGTTATGCTTGCTAGTTTAATAGTCTGTTTATAAGCTCCATGAAGTAGGGACTGAGGTCAGTCTTGCTCCCAGCATGGCACCCAAAGAAGGTTCCTGATAACTCCCTCTCCAGTGAGTAAGGAAGTGCCCTCCCTCACAGGGTCAGTGTGACACTGGCCTCACAGTGCTGGGAAGCTGGCCATGCATCCTCTGAGCTCACAGCAGGAAAGGGGTTTCAAGATGACGAATGTTGATGTAGACAAGCTGGAGTCAACCTCTCACCCCGAGATCTGTTTTGCAATCTATAAAGGGCAAAGGGGATCTCTTGCAAATATCTATTAGGAGCCAAGAATTTGAACTTGCTACCCTGGCTGCTATAGTGGTGTGGCTTCTGTCCCAGCTGTAATGGTAAATTGGTGTCCCAAGTTGTTTCTGCTGAGCTCAATGCCCATATGTGATCTCTCAAAATGGGCTGGCTCCAAGAACAGGCTTTATGATGCTGAGGGTCAGCCACTTGGAGCCATAATAGGTTCTGCATATGTCAGTGGCATCACTTGGAACCATCACTCCTGAGTGAAGCCTCCAGCTCCAGGAACCCCCCGCTCCAGTCTTTTCCAGTCTCCACAAGCCACCTGCAGCTTACCACTCAGAGGATGGGGAACCGTGAACTGCTTCTTGCTGGTGCGGATGGGAAGGACGCTCTGCTTCTGCCTCAGGTCCTCCTTCCGCTGAGCTTTCCTCTGCTGGACCATGTGTTCGAGCTTTTTCAGCCGTTCTTGTGAGCGAGAAATGAACTGAGGCTTACGAACTTCCAGTGCTTCCTATGCAAGGAAAAGAAAATATGTCATTTTTAAGAGCAGTGACACACAAAGGCAACACATCTGTCTGATGTGGCCAAGAAGCTGATGGCAAGCATGACATTTCGAGACCAAAAGCCACGGTGCAAAAGTACGTCACAATTTTCTTCTACATCCTTGTGTAAAGAGGGTAACAGGCATGTTGACAACACAGGTCCTGGGGGTCAGGCCTGGCCAGCGCTGAGACCCCTGCTGCAGCAGGATTGACCGGCAACTGGCATCAAAGCCGGGAGTGCAGAGGCAACGTCTGCCCGTTCCTCTTTCTACCCTGCTGAGTCATTTGTTCCCAAAAGACAATCCAAGAGCCCTACATTCTGTATTCCAAAGAGACATGGGTGTGGAGGGAACGGAGGTGCTGAGTCACTTGCTTCTGTTGCACTTGGAAGCCCCAAGAAGCACAGACACAGATCATTCACTCAGTGTGAAAAACACGCCCTTTCAGGAGGCACCACAACTGCGGCAAAAGGAAACAGCTCCTCCTCCTGGGTAGAAAGAGTTGGGAGGAACCCTTTGCCTATGCAGAAGTTTCTGTGAGCTCCACAAACCATGTCAGAGGTCCCTGTGTCTCCACTCCCACCTCCATGCACCAAGCCACCCACACAGGTCTCCTGAACAAGACTAACTGCCATTCCGCTGTGTCCCAGACACTGGGCTAGGTGCTCAACGTGTATTCATCACCTCGTGGAGTCCCACAGCTGTTCACGAAGGCAGGCATATTTCTTTCCATTTGACAGATGCAAAAACTGAGGCTTATGGTAGTTTGGTAGATCACATGGTAACAACCCATCTGTGGGAACCCCATTCTTTTCCTGCACTGCTTTTTATGGTCTTAACTTACTATTCCTGAGTGTCTCTGCTCAAGTTGTCCCCGGCCTGAAGTACCACCCATAGCCATTGGTTCAAGTTCCATCTACCCCAGGAATCCCTGTTGAAATGTCCTGTTGAGTCAGAGCATGGTGCTTCTCCGATGGGCCTGAGCAACAGTGAGTCACACATTTACCTCGGTGCTAGGCTGTGAGCTCCAGGAAGTCATGCGCCATGTCTCATTAACAATGCATCACTCACATAGTAGGAGTCCTGCATGTATACGCTCAGCAAAGGCTCGCTGGGCGTGCTGCCACGACCAAAATGTTCCGCTGCCCCCTTCCTCTTCCTCTGGGAGTTCAGCGTGCCCAGGGGGAAGAAGTGTGGGCTCAGTCTGTGTCACATATGTGTCCCTGGCAGCTATGCTAGGGAAGAAGTCTTCTCAGCCAGCTCCCCACATGATGCCAGCCACCAGGAGCAGAGAACCACAAGGTATAAGTCACTGGATGTGCTGAAGCTTCAAGAGAGTTCCATGCCTAAAGAGATAACCCTTAGGAACAGACTGGTGGCTTACGTGTAGCTTCTGCCTCGGCTGCCCACCCCACCAAGAATGTCCTTGGGGACTTTGAGGGCAGCATGAATGCCTCACCCAGGTCCCACCAAGGCCCCCTGGGTACAGGAGCCAGCCAGTGGAGCCATCTCCACACCTGCAACTGCAGGGAGGTTTGCAAACTTATTAAGTGCCTTCCAAGAAGGTGTGGCTAGCTGTGCAATACAGTTAGCAGAGACTTTCTCTGAGGTTGTTTGCCCTCCTAATTTTATTTCTCTGTATTTTTAAACTTTATAAAATGTGTGCATACTACATTTTATAAAGCAATTGGGAAAAGATGCCAAAGTAAAACTTTCCTATCCTTCCATTCACGACCATGTGACCTTGGGCAACTTCACCTCTCAAAGGCTCAGTGTCCTCATCTGAAGACACTGAGATCTGGAGCTCCTACAGGCTCCTACCTCCTGGGAGTCTTGCATGGATTGGAGGCACTGATGCCTAGGAAGTGACCTGTGGAAGGCTGGAGCATCCATCACTGCCGCTGTCACTGTCACTACTGATAGTATTTGATCTTCATTCTAACCTGGAGGAGTCAGTGTCATTGTCTCCATTATTCAAACAGTGACAGAGTAGCCCAGAAAGCTTAGGGGACCTGCCCAGTCACATAGCTGCTATGAAGTGAAATCAGGTTTCCAGCCTCAGAGGTGGAAGTGAGGGAGTGTGTGCTCACGGACTCCCTAGGAAACCTCTCCCTTTGGCAGGAATCAAGCCACGACACACAGAAGGCCTTACTTGCAAGGTCAAGGATCTTGTAGGCATTTGCTGAGGCTCAGAACAGTCTTCAGACAGGCCAGGGCTCCCTGCTGTCTCAGGGGGTGCTGGCGAGGGTGCTGCTGTGGCGGGCTCAGGCGTGGTGGGGTCCTCACTCTTCTTACATTCCTTTATTTTTACAACCAAGTCACAGCACGTGTAATCTCCTAGGAGAGAAGATTTAGAATCCCATTTAGAGGGCACCAAGTGATTTTCGCCTGACTCCTCAATACCATTAGACACAGAAGACAATTTTGAAAATAGAAACGCCAGTGGATTATTAATGGGCCTCGTTAAGCTGACAAGATCATGCCTCATCATAGAGCCCCCGGCCGCCCTGGTCACAAGGAAGAGCATTTGCATTCAGCCAGACTTCAGGACCGGCTAATTATGCCAGGGAGGTATTCCCTAGGCTTCTGATGGTTAGGATGGCTTTGCTCAAAATGAAAAGAAACTTTTCTATTCAGTGCTTCATATTAAGTGTGTCCTGTCCAATTATCACAGTTGGGTTGTTTTGGGACAGTGTATTAATCTACCCAGTGCTTGCTACACTGATGATATAAGGACAGAGCGCTGGTATTCAATTAGAGAGTCCTCCCCTGCACTTGCTGGAGACGACCACTGGCTTTGCATAAGTAATTGGGATGACTTCTCGCTCAAGGCTGGTTTTGGGCTCTTCCTGGGGCCATTTTGACTTTCCCTTGTGGAAAAAGTCCGAACATGAATGGATCCAACAGCATCTCAGGCAGGACCGTTTCTGATGGATTGGGGATTAATGAGTATTCACTGGGCACTTACGGGCCTCAGCCTGCAACACAACATCCTTCACTGTGTCCTTAGTCCACCCCTCCCATATGAGCCCCACTGCTTGCCTCACTGCATCTTCCCCTCAACACAGCGCCCTGAAACCACCCCGGTTCTGAAACGCATGGCAGCCTGTCCCTCACTCCTCACCCACAGGCTCGCCTATCTTCACAAAGCCCCTTTGATTCCTCTGCCCAGTGGACTCCCACCTCCAGGCTGAGTCCAAACCTTCCAAAAGCCTCTCTCCCCTTCCCAAGGCAGGACCCATCCCTGCCTCTGCTACGTCACCCCAGGGAACACACGTCGCTCACTCAGCAGCATCTATAACCAGGGGAGGGTTTGGAAGATGATGTTTTCACCCCATCAGCGAGGACTCCCTCGAGGGCTGGACCATATCATATCCACCCTCCTTCTCTCCACAGCACCAGGCTAGGTGCCCAAAAGGAGCTCATTCTGTGGCGAGTGTGGAGGTGGCCTTCTGGAGGCTCACCTGTCCATAGGATGCATCTCCACAATTACAACGACTACAACTCACCATTTATGCCTGGGTCATCCCTTGCCTGGGTCAGCTGTCCAACCTCTGCTCAAGACCTACCCACAGTTCCTGTTACCTACAAGCCCAAGCCAAGTGGACTTTTCATGGCCGTTCATGGTGGGCATCCCACCAGCAGCGGTCGCTTTGGAGTCTCTAACAACAGCACACCACTTAGGTTTCCAGTCATGCTCTTTCATTTTTCTGAGCATTTGCTCTGGTTCCTTCTGGAAAATTTCCCTGTGACCACTCTGCCCCACCCACCGCCTGTCTCCTGCTGCCCCTTCAGGCCTAACACTAGCCCCAACCCCCTCCTGTGGAGTTAAGCTTGCCTTCTGCCACACTGCTTCCATGTCTTCTTGTGAGCACGTTTTCTAGTTCACCCTGTACACAGGGGAGGAAGCCACAATTTCTCCGCCTCCTTCTCCATCATTCTCCCCAGCACCAGAACCAGAAACCCCAGGGCCAACCCTAACATTCCCACCTTTTCACTGCTCAAAGACCCATCCCTGGATCCCGAGCATCTCTGCAGCCGCGGCCCCTCCTGCACAGTGACTCCACGCTCTCCTCGTCGGCTGGGCCTCAGGCCCCAGCCGCGCTCCTCTCCCATCTGTCCTCCACATTGCACACGAGGCAGTAGTTTCCTCTCAAGCAAATCTAATTATGTCTCTTCCTTTTCAAAGGCTTGGCTCTGCCTTCAATCCAGACTTCCTAAGTGAGTTTAGAAAGGCCTTCCAACCTGATGCACGTGACCCCTGCAGACTCACGCCAGCCACTGCTACCCCCACAACCCTTGGGTCCTGGCCCGACCCTCTGCAGGTCCCCACATCAACCACGTTCTTCCTGTCCCAGCTCCTTGTCTCGTGTGTACCTTTCCCTCTGCCCTCAGGTCTGATTTGAAAACGTCAAATATACTTTCAAGTTCCTGCTCAAATCACTTCCTTGGCAAAGGTGCCTCTGCACAGACCCTCCTTGGAGTGTCAGGGGCTGTCCTCGGCTTCCCCATGGCCCATCACACAGACAGAACTATGCTGCTGTTTCCTGCACCAACTGAGAGCCTAGAGGGCAGGGGATATAAAGCACAGTGTCTGGCATGCAGTAGATGCTTAATAAATGCTTCTCTAAACGATTAATGAATGAGAAGCTAGGGATTAACTTGGGTTCCAAGTGAAATTACTTTTATCAATTGCCATAACCAATTTAAATTTTACAACCCAAGCTGACATCTTTCTGTCCTTTTCCGTAGTTCTTAGAGAACATCTTTAGAGGGACAGGAAATATAAATTTTCCTGCTGACATAACCAGGTGCCACAGGACGTTTTTCCAATGTGCTCTTATGTCCTTTCTATGTCATTGTTGCACCATTCAGTAGTGGTCAGCAACTTGACGCCCAGAGAAATGATGACTGTGTCCTAATTCTTGGTTTCTTCTTCTGTGGGAGGCTGAGTTTGGGACCTACCTTTTGGGCACGTGAGTTCCAGTGTCTCATGCTTGTTAAGTGCTGGGCACCTGTGGGAGCCTCGCCCCTTAGTCATTATCCCTGCTCGTTAGTCACGGGGCACAGTCAACCCAGCGGACCTGCTGCCTTCAGAGCAGCCACACACACCTGCATCTCCAACTTTCCTTAGCTGAGCCTGGGAGTCTGCTGTGCACCTGGGTGTGGTCTTCTCTCAGCCACAGTGGGTACTGGCCTTGCACACAGTGGGCTTGGAAAATCCCTGACCCACATAGGGCTGCCTCCTGGGTGCTTGGGAGGTTCTTACGTGGCAACAATTTGTCCCCTCTCTGCTCTCCCAGTTGGAGAAGGGGAGGCTTCCTCAGGTGAACAGTGACGGTATGCACAAGGTCCAAGTAGGTAATCAACAACTTTTTATCGACTGTCAAGACAGAATGATGTCACCCACCACCCTCGCTCCTTACCTTTGGGGAACTTGCTTTCTATCTGAACACCACTGTCTTCCTGTTGAGATGCACATACATCTTGTAAGGGGCAAAGAAACCCAGGAAAAGGGATTCTGGGTTTCAGAAAGCTTTGATGTCGTCCCTCTGTGGGTTCAGAAAGGTCTCTAGACAGACAGTCATCGCTTGGAGAGCTATCCCCAATGGGAAGGAAATGTCTAGTGGGCTGCTGTTCCACTGGAGGAGCAGACAGAGTCATGCATACTTCTCCTTGCTGCCTCTTGCTGCTTCCAGAAAATACTTTTGTGTGTACTAAAAATAAAATGAGAATTGTGCTCAAAATCTCTTGTGAATCCAATCTAAAGTACTGACATCTACCGCACATGGTGCTTTTCTTGGGACAAACTTGAGGGGGAGTACAGTACTGCAAGTTCAGTTAGGAGCTCCATCTCTATACAGGGCTGTCCTGGATTGGGCTTGAAAGAGACTGTGCTCGGTGGTGTCCTTAGGAACTCATATTACATTATCTTCAGTGAGCAATAGAGTGAGTTAGCACCTTGATTCTGGGGCCAGAGTACCTGAGTTCAAATCCCACCTCTGCTACATTTAAACTTTCCAGCCTCACCTATAAAATTGAGGTGAGGCAATAATATAATGGACTAATATTAAATTATTTATTATTATATTATTTAGGTTTCTGTAATAAGTTTATTTCTATAACAAATTATATCTTTTATATAATTTATATGATTATATTATATATAACAACATATCTATATTATATAAATCTCAAACATGAAAATTGAGGTAATGTTATAATGAAATAGTAATTTATATAGAGTGTTTAGCACAGTTCCTGATGCCCAATCAGCTTTGAACAAATGTTCGTTATGATTACTATTGCAGAAGCATTGGTGCCGAGTTACGTACTATGGAAAATACAGAGGTAGGAAACAATTTATCGAGTCAATGTGCATAGCTCTAATAAAGTGGTGGGTTTAAAGACGTGTACAACATGTCACTTGTTCCCACATTGTACTATCAAAAGCCTGGGAACCACCCTATGTCCATTGATGGGGACTAATTAAATAAATGATGGTACATCCATGCTCTGCAACGGTTAAAAAGAATGAGGCAGATGCTCTTGTGTGGATGTGGGTTAATCTGTAAGATACATTATCTAGTGAACAAAGCAAAATGCAGGACAGTGTGTTTCCCCAGTAAATGCTTTTAGACTCAGATCTCTCTCAAAGGACACAGAACAGACAGGAGACTGTTGTCTCAGGAGAGGGCAATGTAACACTAGGAATTGGGAGTGGAAAACAGGCTTTCTTTCCACCACCCATTTTGTACTCTGATTTTTTTAAACCTCTTTTATTTTGGAATGCCCTATACATTTTTTAAAGAGTTATTCTTTTTAAATAAGGGAGGGACTGCACCAAGTTGTCAGCCCCCCATGCTGATGCCACCCAAGAGAAATGGCCCCACCATTGCTGCCAGTGGGAATGCGTCCTAGCCTTCCTGTGTGTTGGGACAGAAAAAAACATATTGGGAATCCCTGGAATAATAAAAGTTATAAGAATATTCTTGCTATGTTTTCTCAAACGTCTTATATATAAAAAGGAATTGAGCTCATGACTACCAACCTCTCTCATCAATTTCTCAGAAGTCTGTCATTTGTTCCACCCCCTCTGTCCTGGAGTCCCCACTGCTCCAGCCAGTGGAAGCAGGCTGTGTGGGGCAAGGCCAGGCTGTGTAGTACAGAGGGAAGAGCGAAGACTCTAGGGCTAGAGGGCCCCCAAAGCACCTTCCTGGCCGTGGGATCCAGCACAGGTGAGGCCACCTGAGAGCCATCAATTTTCTTATTCACCAAGAGGGGAAACCCAGCTTTCCATGTTCTTACATGCAAATAAACAGAATGTAGGTCAAAAGTGCCTGCAGGCCCCAGTGTTGGATACACAGAAAGTACCAAAAAGAAAGAAATTGTTATCAGCCTTTGTCATCTGGAGATGTTTGTCTACCTATTGTAAAGTTGACTTTGCTAAACTGTACAGAAAAACGTTTCCAGACTCTTATTTCAAAACATTGGTTCCGTTTAAGTACAAAAGATTGCAGACAGAAAAAGCCCAAAAATAGTCATACACCACCTTCTTTTGTTGGAGCTCTCTGACAGAATCAAAAACCAAATTAGTTATCAGTGATGCAGTCTCAATCTGCCAGGTGACAGGGATCCATCCTGGAGTTAGATTTTTTTAAATTAACTATTTATTTATAGATTTATAAGATCAACCGATCAATATTTTAATCTATCTATCTATCATCTATCTATTCATCTATCTCTGGTTTACTGTAACTTTTTATGTGAATGAGCTTATGTAAGTCAGATGTTCAGGCTGTGACTTGAAAGAATTAAACCAACTCAGAGAAAGTAGAAGGTAGTTAGTGCACTGCAGAAAAGAAATATGCAGCCAAAGAGGACTTTTCTGACAACTGATTGATCAGGTCTCATTTTGTGCATTCTGAAATGTACAATCGTCGACTGTGCAGTCACCCTCAGGTGGACCCTTGCAGGACAAGGCGGCACGTGTGCTCTTCTCCTCTCATGCACTCCACGTGTGGGTGGGACTGAGAGTTCTCTGTTCATGCCCAACATTCCAAACTGCATAACCCCAGCGAGGACCCACGGCCACCGCAGGCTTTGGCCACCTCAAGAGCAGCCTGCCAACGAAGTCACCTATCCCAGGCATTTCCATCCACTGGACGGGCGTTCAAAGCCCCGCTCCTGAGTCTGCCATATGGAGAGGGCTAGGCCATCATGACTGTCCTTTAAATAGAAACATTCCCCATATCCCCTTTTCTCATGCCACAGCGCAACAATCTCACAAACTTGATTATCCCAGAACTGAGCTATGCAGCAGGAAGTGAACAAAAAGCAACCAAAGGATTCTGCCCAACAGTTGTAAATTCCTTCTATTGAACTCATATCCTTGACTCATAGAAGAGCCCCTTGGGTCATGACGCGGTACCCATTTATGCCTTCCTCAAGTTCACTTTTACTGCGAAATACATTATGTTTACCATGTAGAAATATTAAACAGAGCACCCACAAAGTTACCTCCTAGATTAAGAAGTGGAATTTTTCCGGGGCTTCAGACATCTGAGCTGCTCTTGGATGGCACCCACCCACATTCTACGAGACAGGACCACTCACCTCAACTGTGGGTTACTCCACATTCCTTTTGTCTCTAATTTTCCCACCTATATAGCTACCCTTAACCAATATGTTTTTGTACCAAAATTCTGACTAGCAAGCACAAAGCTAGCTTTTTTTTTTTTTTTTTTTTTTAGACAGAGTCTCGTTCTGTCACCAGCTTGAAGTGGCACAGTCTCGGCTCACTGCAACTTCCGCCTTCTGGGTTCAAGCAATTCTCCTGCCTCAGCCTCCTGAGTAGCTGGGATTATAGGTGCCCGCCGCCATGCCCAGCTAATTCTTGTATTTTCAGTGGAGACGGGTTTTAATATGTTGGCCAGGATGGTCTTGATCTCTTGACCTCATGATCTCCCCACCTCAGCCTCCTAAAGTGCTGGAATTACAGGCATGAGCCACCACGTCCAGCAAAAGCTAGCTGTTTTAAGGTAAGGACATCATTGTATCTGTTAGATAAAAGCTTCCAGAGGAGGCTTCAGCAGGTTGGCTGGGCCATAGCTTTCATGTGAGTTTATAGGATATGATGCTGGGGAAGAAAGTAGCAAGGGATGAATGAGTCCTGGACACCAGGGGATGATCACGGTTGGCATCAGGCAGGGCTGGCATGTGTCCGGGCATGCTGGCAGGCAGGAGTAGCATCAGGGGAGCAGGCTGGTCTGGATTTTCTGTTTCCGACCTCACCATGTTCAACTGTAGGCCTTAGGGATAAGTTCACCTGCAGTGAAATGTGAGCCCTATGGAAACCCATGCAGGGCAGGGACTGGGGGTGGTGGAATTTCAAGGACCTCAATGACACATCATCAAGAACAGCCGAGAAGAGGCATGCATCTGGGCTAGGTGGGGACACCGCCAGCCCATGCAGGTCCTTAGGACAACATGAGAAAAAGGTGGGTCTTTTTCAGGACATTTTACCTCCATTGGCCAGAAAATGCTGCCATTAGCCAATCTGATAGAAAAAGATACTTTATTGTGTCTCTCCAAATATTGTACAAATCTTTGATGTTCTTATACGAGCCCCTGTTGAGCCAGTGGCTCCCCACACGCACACAGTTCTCATAACCATGGCAATTTTGCTCACAGTAGAAAACCAGAAAGCATGAGTGGTTGCTAAGGAGAGAAACCAGTATGACAGCAAGACTGTCAGTCACATCTCAGAGGAAGAGCAAGAAACTATGAAAAGCAGACACGCGAGCCAGGAGGGTACAGCTGCCCCGGGAACTTTAATAGCCGAAGGCAGGTAAATAACATACAGAACTCGCATTAGAATCCTTTATATCCAGATTAGTTTAAATTGTGTTAAAGGTATTCTCGTATTGAAGATGAAACTTAGCTCTTTAGAACATTCATTCATTCAGGAAGAGAAAGATTGTCTCTGAGGTTTTGAGTCAGCTCTGTGCAGCCTCCTGCCCTCTTAAAACAGACTTCAACCAACCACTCAACCAAAAAGACCTTTCTGAACAAAGCAGGCCTCCCTGAGTGTAAACCACACATTTCCTCCATATGCTGATGTTCCGGGCGGTGACGTTTTCTCCCTGCAGAATCTGGGCCATCTTACAACCAACTGTGTCTTAAGAGCTCCAGTAACCCAAGCTTGTGTCATTGTCTCTGGGCCATCAACATAAACATCAATTTCTCAACTCAACTGCAGGGTGGCCCTCAGCATCTCCTACGAGCCCTAATGCTCTTTGCCATGAACACAAGCAGCCCCAGACTGCCTTCTGCCCTCAACACCTTTGCAAAGCTCTCAGGTCTGCATTTTATACGTAGCGTCTCACCTCTTCCTCTCACCTGGGTTCTCCTCCAGCCAGCCCCAAAACTACAGCATCTAACTGGAAACCAGTTAAGAGAGGTTGGCAGGCTTGGGTGTCTGTCGAACACCCACTCTGCATAGGCACCTGCAGGTGAGTTGAGAACTCTTTTGCTGTGTCCTTTTGGCAAGTGAGAGGCTGCCGCAGAGGGGAAGGCAGGCATTCTGTTGCATGTTGTGTGCTGCGGGGGGGAGGTATTCTTCTGCACGTTGCATGCTGCAGAGGTGGGGAAGGTGTTATTCTCCATGTTGCATACTGCAGGGGGAGGCATTCTTTTGCACGTTGCATACTGCAGTGGCGGGAAAGGCATTCTTCTGCAGGTTGCATGCTGCAGAGAAGGAGGGAAGGCATTCTTCTGCATGCGGTGTCCTGCAGTGGAGGGAGAAGGCATTTTTCTGCATGTTGCGTGCTGCAGAGGAGCAGGCAAGGCATTCTTTTGCATGATGCATGCTCCTCCGTGGACATGGAGGCCACGAAAGAGGAAGGAAGAGGCAGTAACAATGAGTACTCTAATCGCACAGCTTTTCAAGCAAGTGTTGTTTGCTTTATTCTTTTACTTTTAAAGGAGAGAGAAAACCTAAAACCACCTCCAATTACAATACATGGAAGATGAAATAAAATAAAGTCAAGTTAATTTGTAGCCTTTTAAGAAACAAGAGGTTGAGTGTGGTGGCTCAAACATGTAATCCCAGCACATTGGGAGGCTGAGGCAGGAGGACTGCTTGAGCACAGGAGTTCAAGCCCAGCCTGGGCAACATAGTAAGACTCTAACTCTACTAAAAAAAAAAAAAAAAGAAAAAGAAAAAGAAAAAACAACTAGCCAAGCATGGTGGTATGTGCCTGTGGTCCGAGCTACTCTAGAGGCTGAGATGGGAGGACCACTTGAGCCCAGCAGTTCGAGGCTGCAGTGAGTCGTGATGGCACCACTTCACTCCAGCCTGAGTGACAGAACAAGACTCTGTCTCGAAAAAAAAAAAAAAATACAGAAAGGAAAAAAGCAAAGAAAGGAAGAAGAAAAAGAAAAGAAAGAGAGAGAAAAAAAGAAAAGAAAAGAAAACAGAACAGAACAAGCGTTTTACATGGACAAGGCTGGTAGATATTTTTTCTCCCTTTTTTTTTTTTTTTGTTTGTTTTTTTGTTTTTTTTTTTGGTTAAGGCTTCAACTTTTGGCTGCAGGTTAAAACTTTATTTCCTCTTATGGGATCGGGTCTCCATTTGGTATCGCTGTATTTCACCGCGTCCAGACTTCTGTCTAAAATCAACCGATAATTGTTTCAGCACATTTCTGTTCAATTTCTATGTGGTGGCATTGCAGCCCAGGAAGGGAGTCAGAAAAGGTAGGAGGAGGCAGACAGCAAATGGGATAAACAGCTCCCAGCAGAGAGGACGGAAGCAGTGAGCTGCGTTACCCACAAACATGATCCACAGCAAAAGCAGAGCTGGAGCTGGCGCCACTGGGAAGAAGAAGGAGAGAGCAGGAATGGGAATGCCAAGGAGGACAGCCAACCTGAAAATCTACCCGCAGGGATGAAGGGACACCAGTGGGGCTAGACGAAGCAGACATGGAGGGGGCCTTTCCTCGCCAGAAAACCAGACTTCCTACAAATACCTTTCTAGACAGTAAACAGATTTCTTCTGCCACAAACGTCAACCATTAGAACCTTTTCTCCCTCAAGCAGCAGACCTCAGGGGCAGAGAGGCTGATGACCAAGAAATCAGACTGACTTGTAAACAGAGGTAGTGATATATGAGAAGAGGCTTCCTTCTTCTGGGAGCTTGGGCAGATGGTCAGGAAGGGAGAACCATAGTTAAGATGTCAATACGGTGTTAGGATACTATTATGCAAATTCAGTGATCAGAAGCACTCTGTGTATTCAGAGAAAAAGGAAAAAAAACCCAGTATATTCAATGTTATTGTTCTAGTGTCAAGTTTCAAGGTACCATGTGGGCAACTGTGCAGGCAACTCTCATTTGCAGTAAAGACTCACATGCAGTTGTTGCAAAGCAGGAATATATGTATCAATCCACACGAAGAATCTCTAGAAAGGACTGGATAACTAGCCAGTTCTAGTTATCCATTATTATTCTGTTGTTAGATAGTTATGATTATTCCAATAATGTCATACACCTAGAGATCTTCAGGTTGATGAACAGAAGTCTTAAAACATAACAAAACTATTTGGAAGGCAGAAATAAAACACACATACACACACACACGTGCACACACTCATGCCTGTCTGCTTCCTAATAACAAGATTACTTCGACTACATTGCGAATCATGATCAATAGAAACAAGTTCCAATTAAATATTAGATCACATCTTTCTACCTTCCTTTCAGGAAGTACAGTCCCAGAAGATCAGTTACCCTACAGTCCTTTATCCCCAAAGCATGGCTCAGATTCCAGAAGCACACAGGAAAATAACTTTAAGCTTTTCTTAAAACTCATTGCTAAAGTTTCCAAAAGTGACCCTTCGAAGTAATAATTATTTCATACATTTCAATAATTACTTTCATTACTTTCATTAAGACATTTCCATTTAAAACATCTTTTTCTAAAGTATAAAAGCAATAAATGATCACTGTAAAGAAAATCTGACCTACAGAAAAGTATTAAAAATTAAAATACTGACAATCTGACACTCCCAAAATGCTCACAGTATTTGTCTCTGGGAGCTATGACATATTTCTAGTATATTAATATATGAGTTTTTTCCTTCATTTCTTTCATTTCCACTTTGGATACAGCTTGTCACTCACCTGGGTCACCCTCTCTCATACTCATATCCACTGACATCTAAAAGCACAGGTTCACTGAGACATGCCTGTTTGGGAGCGGAGCTGGGGTGCTGGGCTCCTTGCTATGGATGGTTCTCCTTTCGTGGTGCCTGGCAACTTCAGCAAGCTTTCATGTCTCCTCCCACTCTTGCTTTCCTGGGTACTCTGACAATTACCAAGCAGACAATGCTGCATGTTAAAAATTGGAAGAAAAAAAAATCAAGGTAATCTTCCAGGCGTTGAAGGGAACAGCACAGAGGAATGTTGACCAAGGTCGCCACAGAGTGAAATGTCTGCTCAGGACCAGATGGTCATCCCAGAACTACCAGACACATACGTGCACACATGCATGCGTGTGTGTGTGTCTGTGTGTGCGCATGTGCATGAGTGTACGCACGCACACGTGTGTGCGCGTGTGCATGAGTGAAGAAAGGAGGTGGCTTCCATGTCAGATTTTTAACCTACTACCCTCATCTGAGGGTACTGAGCTTTTAGTATTCCAGGGAGGGAAGAAACAAAGTTTTTCCGTGGGTTTCTCCTGCTCCCTCAAATAAATTTTGTGACTTCTTTATCTTCAATTTAACTATTTATTGAGTACCTACTATGTGCCAGGAAATGTTACAGGGCACTTGGGATGCAACAGTGAAAAGAACAAAATTCCCACCCTCATGCCTCCTATATCCAATGGCCATCATTTCCACGCCAGCCCCACATTCCTACAACCACAGCTGCTTCACCTCTGAGCTTGTAGATTAAAGCCTCTTACTCACTGACTACATCCACTAACTCTTCCAGAACACAGAATACTACTCTGTTCATGCCTTTTACTCAGAATCACTGAGCCCTCAAGTCCCCAGCACCTCTGCTGCCAGGCACAGCTGGTTGCCTAACTAATATCCATTTTTGCTTTTTTTTGTTTTAACTCAGAAAACCCCCCATTTTGTTCAAGATGGCAATGGTCCTAGTTAAAAACATTTTGGCATCATAGGCCACTGCTCTGGTCAGTGAAATATAAGTGGAAAAAGTCCTTTGGGAGAACTGAGCAGGTCTTGAGAGAAGATGGTCCACACAGTATTTAGTATGGATGTGGATGTGATGGCTTGAGTCCTGGCAACTACTTTATGAGCATAATAATGAGAGCCACACCTAAAGGAAAATGGAATAGAAAGGAAGGGGTCAGAGCCATACCCTTCCCCAAGCTACCTACCTCTGGATCTTTTTTTTTTTTTTTTTTTACAATAGATACACTCTTACATTTTTAAGCCACTGCTTTTTGAGTATCTAGTTACTCAGAGTTAAACACAAGTCCTAATTGATCTATCAAGGCATAAGAGTAGATAGATTCATGGTAGCATAGAGCACAATCACATGGCATATTTGTTAAAACTCAGACTGCTGGGCCCACTCTGGGGTTTCCAGTTTAGTATATCAGAAGTGAGCCCCAGAAATGTTCATTTCTGAGCTCCCAAGTGATGCTGATGCTACTGCTTTGAACCATACTTTGAGACCCACATGGTTAGGTTTCATTGCAGCAAAGAAACAAAGAACAGAAGCAAGCAGATTTTGGTGGTGCAGTGCCTTGCTACTAAAAAGGTGGTACACAAACCAGTAGCATTGACCATGCCCAGGAACTTGCTAGACACACGGGATCCGAGACCTCACCTCAGAACCACTGAATCCGAATCTGCATTGTAACCAGTTCCCAAGTGGTTCACATGCATGTCCACGTCTGAGGAGCAAGACCTGTTATATGGCCCGTGCAAGCCTGGGGGGCTCTGTCTATCGCGGTCATTCAGGAACGTCAAGGAGGCTCCATCTGCCTCCTTGACTATGGGCGCTGACAGGAGTGGATGGAATGGATCATTGCACTGGCCCATCAAGGCTTCACTCCAGGTGAGTCACATCACTCAGGACTACATCAACCATTAATGTCAGGGTGGCGGGTATGCAATCCCATCAGGTTCCCAGAAAGAGAACAAGAATGAGAACGAACAATTTAAGGACTCCTACAGTCAGCCTGGCTTTCTTCTTTCCTGTCCTTCAATTAGTCTCAGAAAAAGGACTACAGAAATTTAAAATAGTATAAGTACAAATGTATCTGCTAGAACAAAACACAAACCTTCTTAAATACCAAAACAAAATAAACGAAATATGTAATTTCAAATTACATATGAAAATAGTAATTTCACATGTAGCAAAGAATACATATCTTGGAAAGAAATATAGCAAGTATGAAAAAATAAAAATAATTATTAAATTATGATAGTGTTGACACCAAACATCAGTCATATCAATAAATGTGTTGTGGTTTTTTCTGTATTTTTTTTTTTTTTAGTAGAGACGGGGTTTCACTGTGTTGGCCATGATGGTCTAGATCTTCTGATCTTGTGATCTGCCCGTCTTGGCCTCCCAAAGTGCTGGGATTACAGGCGTGAGCCACCACGCCCAGCCTATATCAATAAATGTGAATGGACTTAACTTATCTTTTAAAAGAAAAAGACTTTCAATGTGGCTTGTAAAACAAGGGAACTTTGGCAATGCCTGACAAAGCCACATCTGAACATATCTTGCAATTCAGCAATTCCCCTACGAGGATTCCACTCTGATGGGGCTTACGAAATGGCCTGCAGGCCTCCCCCAGCATCATCAGCTCCTTTGCTTTGTCCTCTGTCAGCAAGTAAGCCAAGGGCAAGCCTTAGAGATCTAAGGATGAGGGGTGAGGCCAGTGGGGAATAATGGCCCTTCCATAGAACGAATGGACATCATTTTGATTTGCATTTGGGCAGACCAGGCAGGCTCCTTCAGATAATCAATTCCGACTCCATCACTGAGCAGTGAATGTCACCTGTGCTGAGCAGTTCAAATCACTGAACAAATATATCCAACATGTGGGAGCTGGCTGACAGAGCCCTGGAGAGTCTTTGAGCTAATGAGCCTGGTCAAAGAGAGGTGGAAAGAACCATTTTGAAGGCCGAAAGGCAGCAAGCCACAAAGCATCTTGAATGAGACTAAAACTTGCAGGCAGTCTAGGGAGGACCCCAGCTAGATCAGTGAGTGAGGGCTCATGGAGACTAAATTAAGGCCTTAATCATCCCTCAATTATCTTCATGCTTAGGCTTAAGCCCCGGGATAGTCCACACACACAAGCAGATCTTGATGTTCCTAATCTTGACTTTCCTACATTTTAGGACATCCGCCTACAGCAACTTCCACGCATTGATTTTGAACACTGGCGCATCGACTCACCACAGCCTCCTGCTCAGGACGCCGCCTTCATCATTAGCATGGCCGTCATTCTTGTTTGGACAGCTGTTTCCTGGCAATAATTTGAACATATACTACATTTTCCCCTCTTTATAAAAATGAGTAGCAAATGGGCATATAAGTATGGTTGGCAAAACGTAATAACTATAATTAAGTTGAAGATGGAGATCATTAGGTGCTGGAAGAAGCAAATCTTTAACCTTAATTCATGGACATGGGACTGAAGCCAGAAATGGGTTGATTTCATGCTGAGTTGTGAAGGAAATGAACAAAATTGAAGAGTCGATTTGAAATGTGAAATACATATGACCAAACACTAGGCCTACGGATAAGTTATAAAATCAGAGGTTTTATATTACTGTTGAGAGCTCTGATCACAGAATCTCCTTTCTAATATGTGTTTTTTTTTGGGATATGTATTCAACGTCCAAACATGTTCTCAGGACACCAACCGTAAGGGATCCACGGTTTTGGTGCTTTGTGGGCTGGGGACAGGACGGAGACAGGCTTGCCTGGCCCAAAATACCTCCACTTCCTGCCTCTCCCGGTCAGTCCTGTTCCTCCCTCCAGCCCCCTCAAACCCTCATTTCCATTACAAGATCTGGAAACCCCATTTTGGGAAGATATAAATATCTTAGAGGATTCCATGTCAGGAAAGGAAGTGAATTCCAAGGCTGCAGGATTCCCGTGGAAAAGGCCCCGAGTTCCACTTCTCAGCACTCCTGGGGCCGCTGGAAGCGCTTCCTAGCCTCACTGACATCATCTCTCTGGTTTTCTCAGACACTTTTTGCAAACCTCAGTCATGTCAACCCAAACTCAGCTGGAAACACGTGGCCCTGTGTGCATTGCCTTCTAAGAACACTGTGCCCTTTGAAGAACTATTTTTGACAATCAGAATTGGAGACAGTCCCTAGGGCCTCTGAAGAGAAGCACATGCCACATGAAAATAGTCACTAAGAATAAATCAAGAGACCAAAGGAGCCTGCGTCAGTGCAAGCCGGGCTGCAGGCAGGATGCAAGGAAGGCGACACTGACCCCAGCTGGTTTTCTCTGCCTCCGTCTCTGTGACTGCGAAGCTTAGACATTTAATGTCCTTTTGTTGCGGAGTCCCTCCCCAAATGACGACCTTTTCTCAATGCAATAAACAGGTGGTGTGGCACCAGACAAATTCTCCACTTTCTAATCACTCCCATTTAACGCGGACTTCCTGAGTTATTTATTTCTCTTCGCTGAGAGTAATTCATAAGAAACAAAATGTATTTGGTTTATGGCTTTGCCCCATGAGACCACTTAGGTATAGAAAATAGAAATATGCTTAACTACTTCTTGAAAGCTACCATGAATATTTGTACCTAGGAAAAGCATTTCCCTTACACCCTAAGAAGGGAGGGATTTCTTTTGGAAAATAAATGTATCACCATTTTACTTTTTTTTAAAAAAAAATTCTCATTTTGGAGCAATGTGGAGAAGGCAGAATTCTGACATTTTTAAGCTCAGTGAATACGGCCGAGTGTTGTTTTATATGAACTCACACCACTGGCAGTGAATTATGCGGAATGATTGTAGGATGTATGTATTTTTCCGCCAGACCTTCTCCCCTTTTTTGGGTCAGAATATTCAACATTTTTAAAGAACATTTAAAAAAAAAAAAAAAAGATACTTGATTGCTTTTCATTGGGCTTTTAAGCCTCAGAACACCCCAGTCAAATTTTCCCAAAGCTTCTCTTAGGAAGACAAGCCTGCCACGGTTCACACCCTCTGGGTCTGCCCAGTACCTGCCCCACTCCTTTGTGTTTTGCCTTGACACCTTTTAGAGAAATCTTTTTTAGAGCAAGTACAGATCCCCTTAAAAAGTGAGTTTTCAGGCAGCTGGTCTTTAGGTTGCATTGGTGCTTGTTTCTTTGTTTAAGAAAAAAACAAAAGAATGGTCATTGTTAACATCTTACATGTTAGCATTAGGGAAGCAGGGCCGGGGTACAAGGAAGCTCTTCGTACTATTTTTGCTCCATTTCCATAAGCCTAAATGTGCAATGTTTCTAAAAGTGGTTATTTGTGATAGATTTAAAAAGTTCCTCATGGAGTAGCAGTTTTTTATACAGTTGAGTCACTTCTCAGCAGCTCTGCCATACATACAATCTCTGCATCTGTTGATTCACCAGAAATGGCATAAACATATCTGTAAATCCTGTGCCATATATATATATATATATATATATATATATATATATATATATATTTTTGAGACAGAGTCTGGCTCTGTCACCCAGGCTGGAGTACAGTGGCGCGATCTCAGCTCACTGCAAGCTCTGCCTCCTGGGTTCACGCCATCCTCCTGCCTCAGCCTCCTGAGTAGCTAAGACTACAGGCGCCTGCCACCACTCCCGGCTAATTTTTCTATTTTTAGTAGAGATGGGGTCTCACCGTGTTAGCCAGGATGGTCTCCATCTCCTGACCTTGTGATCCTCCCGCCTCGGCCTCCCAAAGTGCTGGGATTACTGGTGTGAGCCACCGTGCATGCCCATCCCGTGCTATATTTCTTAAAGCACCCAGGTGCATCTGATCATGGTGAAGTTCCCATCTATCTGTTGGAGAGTTGGGTCATCAGCTGCTCAGAATCCCACCAAGCCCAGCTCTGTTGACTCATGCCCCTGGCAGAGTCCCCCAGCGAGACCATGAATAAAATCTCTCAGGATGGTTTGTTTGTGACATGGCATCATTTGAGAAAGACGGAAGGCATTGGAAGTAACTCGGAATACAAGGCCTTGGAATAACTTGGAATCCTTGGAATAAATAACTGGGACCTATTCCCACCTGGTTCTGCCACCCATCAACTGGGTGACGATGCACAGGTCACTCCATCCATCTGGTCTCAAGTTCCTCATCTACATCACAGGCCGATTGTCATCCTGCTCCAGGAGGGGGAAATAGGACCACCGGAAAACACAACAAGAACAATGCAGTGCACAGACGTGAGCCTTTGTGATAATTGACTCAACCCTAGGATGGCCCATAGCTAAGGCACAACTTTAGAGAGAAGATCTGTAAGTGACATAGACTTTGTTCTTTATTTTAAATTTAAGAAAAAATGTATACACACAAGATGACACAGAAAGGCAGGAAGCCAGTTTGCTAAATCTTTGACCCGTGTCTCACCCCCGTGCTCAAAGATGGCTGTTTCCTGCCCTTTTTGTCACAGTTACTGGATGAAGGCCGGATGAAGATCAATGCGAGTTAGGGGTGTGACCATCTTGTAGGGTGAGCTAAGGGCTGTCCTTTGGCTAGAACAAACCAAGGCGCACTGTGGGAGGAGGTTCTCCTGTCCAACACCCTGGCCTTGGTCTTGTCCTTTCAATGTGCCAACTCCCTTCATGTGTTGTGTCCCCTGGGGAGCAGGGGAGAAGGATATGGAGCTGCCTGCAGGAGCTGGAGGAGATCTGAGACGCTCAGTGAACTTTAAATGAGAAACAGGAATGAAGTGGGGCGACATCAGCCTTTGCCCCTCTGTGCCCTTCCCTGCCGGAACAAGCATACTCTAACTCTTCTCACCTTCAAAGATGCCCTTAAACACCTTGGTCAGATTCATCTGGACACTGAAATTTGCACTAGGGTGGGGAATGGGGCTGAGAAGCATAGAGTGAGATTTGTGCTGAACTCCTGCTCTACCCCAGGGTGTGAGGAGTAAAAGAACATAATTGTCCGAGGCCAACCAGTGAATAAGAATGTCTGGACTCTTCCACGACAAGGCTGCAAGCACTGAGGGAAAGGGCTGTGCGTCATTCCAACGTGGGCAGTCCTCCTGATGGCTTCCCATGGAGCTGGGGCTCAGGTTCATGCTGGTTGAATTGAAATGAATTACAATTGCAAAAATTTATCAGAAAAGACCAGTCAATGGGACAAGCTTTAGGGTCACACTGGTGTATACTTTGGAGTTGGGGAAGAGAATCCAGTAAGAACGGGGCTCAATCCAAATGGCATGGGATTTCTGGTGAGTCATGCAGAGCCTGCCCAGCCCAGATCCGGAGGGCGAAGAGGTGGGCCAGAGAAGGTGCCCCTGGGCGCTGAGCTCCTGGGAGACCCTGATTGTTCAATCCCAACTCATCCTGAATGGGAGTCTGACTTGGGCAGGGCCCACCCCCTCCATGGTTGCAGGCCTGCTGTTATTTATACACGTGGGAGTTATTCTTTTCCTCCATGAAGATGCCTTTCTCCCATTAAGACTAATGGAAGTCATGTGGCTGAACTGAAGGCATTTCATTTTCCAGATTTTCTAAAAATAAAATGCAGAGAAGGAAAACATATGTATTGTTTCTATTTGGGATTTTAAGAACATAAACAAAGTGGAACCAGAGAGATTCACTGCCCAAGACATCCAGTTCCTTCTCGATTATAATAGCAGACTGGTTACTTGTCATTAAATTGGTTTCAATGTGGGATAATGTGACATCCTGCTCGATTTCTTACATGAACACAGTAATGTTCTTTTTATCCCTTGAAAAATACATCCCATCTTTTCTTTGATGACCAGGATACTGAAAGGTTTTTATTGGCTAGAGGAGTACTGCATTATGGTTCAAAAGATCTGTATTCCAGAAAAGTTTACTGGGAAGGACATTTTTAAAAAGATAATTTTATTTTCCTAATGACTTTTATTATTCACTTGTGATTATGTATGGCTAAGATAAAAAGGTGCCTCTTGGATATAATAAAATCACACTTAAAAACATAAACATACTTTTACAGTTACATGTAAAGAGAAAAGCATGATAAAATGTTAATACCACTCAAAATACAAGTAACACTGTAGGCCAAACTCAAAATGTCACTGAAAAGCGACTGAAAATAAAGCTCTGTTCTGCTTTGTCTCATGTAAGTATAGCAATTTCTAATTTGGCAAAATTTGCTCAGTCTTCTATTGGCTTTAACATTCTAACTTTCCACGTAGGACCATTTCATGGTTTGGGGCACTTTTCCCATTGCTTGAATTTATAGGCATCTTTAAACACAGCCATACCTCCATGTACCATTTGACCCAGTGCTTGGGAGCTTTCAGGCACATCAGTCTCTGCCTGGAGATGAAGGTTGTCCCCAGGGACTGATGAACATACAGTGGCCTGCCCACTGTCACATGCATTTGAAAATGATCAGTTAACGATTAGGACCTGTGCTAACCTTAACCATCACATCCCTTAGTTCAATGACTTCTTTACCTCCAAATCTAGGCATTACGTCAACCCCTGCTTCCCTATGTTCTGCATGGAATCCATCTGCAAGCACTAATTCTGCATAACTGAAACATCCCTCCAACCATACTCTCTCCATCCCCACCTGTACCACTCGCCTGGTGGACTCCCTTGCTTTGTTGACTTTCCTGCTTCACCTGAGATCTTGAGAAAATGTAGGTCAGGTTATGGTAAAGATCAGCTTAGATCTCTCTGATGGCTTTTCCTCCCACCTAAAATAAATCACAAACTCTTCCTGGTGTGATCTAGCCTTTGCTCACCTCCATGTGCCCAGGTGTCCCCTCTCTGCCCCTCTGCTCTGCAGTCCCACTGGTCTTGGTCTCGTCCCTTGAATGTGCCAGCTTCATTCTTGTGCCATGTCAGGGGCTTTTTGCCAGCTGTTCCTTTGTCCTCTCTAGTGTCACAGGACAGGCTCCTCCCATCATCTGCAGATCTTGACTGAAATGTCACTCAGAGAAGCCTTCCCTGGCCACTCATCTAAAGAAGCCAATGAGTAGCCAACCCAATCACATCATCTGATTTTAGTGCTCTACACAAACTCTTATCACCATTGAGATATCTCACTTGGAAGCGTCTATCTGTTGTCCATTTGCATCTATGGAATAGCAAGCTCCATGACTGCAAGGACCTTGCTTTGCTCACTGCAGTGCCCAACACCTAGATGACACATGGCACTCAATAAACATTTGTCAAGTGACTTATATCATCATTTAACCAATGGCTCATGTCAAGTGACTCACATCATTTAACTGATGACTCCTCATGGGTTTCATTCAGCCGAAAGAAAAATTGTTTTGAGACAGAATCCCCATCCCCAACGGCACAGGCATTTCTGCATTCTCTGGCCCTTCGTTTTTTGTGCCCCATTCCCTCCATGTCAGGAGGGTGTTGGAAGCCTGGCTTCCCCTAGCTGGGCCACCATATTGGCAGGTACCAGTGCTGGGGCTCAAAAAACACCACCCTAAAATGAAGACCTCAGAAGCCAAGTTTCTGACTTTCTTCTTCCCTCCTGTCTCTCCCTGCCTCCCCCAGGGCAGGTCACAGAAACTAGAATCCCTCCTCCCCAAGTTGGGCCACACAAACCAAAACGTCTTGTCCCAAAGACCAGCCATAGAGCCTAAAACGATTACTCTCATCTTCTTCCCACTTTTCTGTGTAACAGCTGACCAAAAAGAAATGAAGACCCTCATTCCAGAGGGGTTCTTACCCCATACCTAGGAGGAAGAAATGCTACAAAAGAGAAGCCAAGAAGGGTCTGAACAGACAGTCCTTGCTAGGTTTCCCTAGTCTATTACCTTTGGCTCATACTTTTTTTTGTCCAATCACATTTCTACATTTGTCTCTACTTTGCTGATCCTAAGCATAAAATCAGATGACTTCCATGAAGCTTTGAGTCTTCATCTTCAAGACTCCTGTGTCATGTAAAAATAGGATGAAATAAACATGCTATGCTTTTGTCTTGATAACCTGTCTTTTGTTATAGGGGTATCAGTCCTGACTCTTATAAGGGGAGAGGAAAGGGATCACTCCTTTTCTGCCCATATATTATGAATCTACTTGGCTGAATGGGACAGGTGGCAGGATGCAGGGTTGAGTGCAGCACAGCCTAGTGAGCAATTGCCATAAGCAACAATGCAAATGTACAGATTCCATCAGAACCATTTCACATGACCCTCAAGGCCTGTCCTTTTCCACTCTGAAACCTGTATAAACTAAGTGGCAAACTTGACTAATTCCAACTTCACCTTCTCTCTCTGCACCTTGCCTTCACAGAAGCACAGGTGGGCAGGAAATTAGACAAAAGCCAGGTATGCAGGAGAGTGGGAATGGAGAAGCTGAGAGCTCAATTGCACTGTCATTGAGATCATTTACTCCCTAACTAGCTAGTAGTAGCCCCTATGACTTTTTCCTGGATTAAAATTACACATTTTCCATTTCTGACATGACCACCAGCTCAGCCACGTGAGGACAATTTTCAGGAAGGAAGCAGCGGATCAGATTCCCAGGCCATGCAGACCAGATACCAAGCTCTGGTGTGTCATTAGTGAAAACAAGGTGATCAGGCTGTCTCTGAGGTTAGAAGAGGGGTGTGCATTTCCTTGCAGGAAAAAAGAATCCAACTTTCAGGAAATTTTCTCTGCTGGAAAAGGAGTTAAGGAACAAGTGAGGCTTGGGGGCCCCTTACCTTTAAGTTCTCTGCATTTGTGACATTAGGTACTCTTGCTGAATAATATGCAACACTCAGATTTTCAATGCATTTCTGAATAAAATTGCCTTCTAGAAGATATTGCTGGCTAAAATAACACAGTGCATGATAGTTATAGAGTGTGAATTACATCTCCATGAAAAAACAGGAATCAAGCTAAATGCCCAACATTAGGAATATAGTCTAAAAGTTCATGTCGTCATATGATCTGAGTATTAGCTATATCATATGTACAAAAGCAAGACAGCTCACCGGGTTGATAGCCTGTGGAAGGCAGATTCTGAACCAGGCAAGAACAGAAAAGGAGTCGCCAAACGCAAACCAAGAGCATTTCTTTCTTTGCAGGGAGAGCCTAAGTGAAATACACTGTTCCACACTTGGTATTCTGGTCTTAGATAGTCTTTTGACTTGTACGCTAATTTCTTTTGGTTGAGAAACTAATTCAACTCAGCTGCAGAGACTCTGAGTTTTGTGCTTTAAGTTTTATAATGTAATTAAAGATTCGCATCCAATTACATCATGTGAAAAATCCTTTCTCACTCCTTTCTCTACTAATCCTAGACTCCATGCCTTGTGTGCTGACTTGATCTATGCTCAGGAGAAAAGCAGAAAGCTCATTTGCAAGCACCAAGCTGAGCTTGAAATGACTGGTGATATTTTAGCCTCGTCAACATTGTCTGAAAATACGTGCATTCCTTTTGTTTGTGATTTGAGATAAGATGTATTCTTATAAGGTAATCCTTAAAAAGGAGGACTGCATCTTCAGAATAAGACTTCAGCATTAGCTCTATAAGCATAGATTTCATACCAACCAGATGCAGGTATTGTCATTTCGCTTAGCAACCCTTCGGAGACCCCAGAGTGAGGCCTGAAATCTTAGCCTCACATGCTGGGTCCTAAACTTCCAATACCATATTCTATTTGCAAACCATCAAGTTCACAGTGATCCAAGAACAGGTTCTGTTTGTCATTCTCCAAGACTCTGTGCATTTCTGTGTCTACTGTGGGTTGCTTCCATCCTGGGATGTCCTTACCCATCCCACTCATTGAAAAGCAAGCCCCTGACCCTACCTTGCTCTGTAGGCCAGCATAGGCTTTGGATATTACACAGACCTGACATTGACTCATTTTGCAAATGTCATTGCTGGTAGACCTTCTCTCTTCTCTTTCTCTCTCCTGTCTGTGTGTGTCTTGGGGCAAGTTATCCTTCTCTTCACTGTATTATAATATGCCTTCTATACTTAATAAAACTTTAAATTGTGTTATTTTTGCATCCCAGTTCTCTTCATGTATATGCCAATTCCCTTTAGATTCATCATTATTTTGAGTTGTCACAACTACCCCAATTCTCTAAAAACAAAAAAAAAAGTTAGAAAAATAAAAATGTAAAGCACAAGTTCAAAAGGATTTAGGGGTCCCTGTACACTGACTCAAATCGTACAGGTTAACCACTGTGGTCCCTAGTGATGTGAAAGAGTTACACTAGTGACTCCAAAAAAACCCTAACACTAAGACCATTTCTTAAGTAGGAAATATATATGGCCAATATATGAAAAAGTCCTGCTTTATTTGTGAGTTGATATTAGACTAAAATAACATATTTTTCACCTATCCAATTAGTAAAGTATAGAGATATATCTACTTAATTCCGGAGAGACTAAAGGGAGGCAGAAACTCTCCTACATTGCCAATGGCAGCGCATATTACCATGACACTTTTTAAGGCAATTAGTAATATAGAATCAAAAGCCTTAAAAATGTTCAAGTCATTTACCTAACAATTCCTCTTCCAGGAATATAGCTTGAGAACATAAACAGAGGTATAGTCAAAGTTTTACACATACAGATATGAAGATTTATAATGGTGAAAAACTAGGAACCAAGCTAAATGCCCAACATTAGAAATACAGTTGAAAAGTTCATATCATTATATGATCTGAATATTAGCTATTTCATATGTTTGAAAATAACTTTTAATAGCAAGGAAAACAGGTCACTAATTCATGGCTTGATAAAAACTGTGACAATATTAGAAAAAGCCTACCAATGTGAGCAAAAAACAATCTTCAAGAGTAGACACCGTACAATGGACTGAAGTTCCTGTTTCTACCAAATTCATACGGTGAAGCTGTTATCCCAGTGTGATATTATTAGGAGGTAGGGTTCTGGGAGGTAATTAGGTCATATGGTGGAGCCCTCGTAAATTGGTTTAGTGACTTTATAAGAAGCAGCCAGTGAGCTAGCTAGCTCACCTTCCACAACATGAGGACACAACAAAATCTTAACAGTCTGCAATAGGAAGAGGGCCCTTACCAGAACCCAACCATGCTGGCACTCGGATCTCAGACTTCCAGCCTCCAGAACTGTGAGTAATAAGTTTCTGTTGTTTATAAGCCACCATGTCTATGGCACTGTTATAGCAGCATTAACAGACTAAGACATCCCATTTAAGTCCACTTGTATAAATGGACTCATGAAGTCCATTATTAAATGAAGAGGCATACCATCACTATACAGAAAAACTAAGAATGCAATGATGACAATTAAACTTTGAATTTAATTTTTTTAAAAGAGCAAAAATGTCCTAACTTTTTTATGGATGGCCAACTTAACATTCTAGTGGGAAAAATAGATTTAGGAATTTTTTTTTTTTGTCATTTGGTGGACTAGATATCACAAAAATTCTTATGCTATGAAGCAAATAAAAACTTGGAAATGGCTCGGCATGGTGGCTCACGCCTGTAATCCCTGCACTCTGGGAGACTGAGGCAGGCGGATCACGAGATCAGGAGATCGAGACCATCCTGGCTAACACGGTGAAACCCTGTCTCTACTGAAAAAAAAAAAAAAAAAAAAAAAAAAAACAGAAAATTAGCCGGGCGTGGTGGCGGGTGCCTGTAGTCCCAGTTACTTGGGAGGCTGAGGCAGGAGAATGGCGTGAACCCGGGAGGCGGAGCTTGAAGTGAGCTGAGATCCCACCACTGCACTCCAGCCTGGGCGACAGAGCGAGACTCCATCTCAAAAAAAAAAAACCAAAAAAACAAAAAAACAAACTTGGAAATAAGTATAAAGACATATTTTTAAAATATATGGTTCCGCTTGCAAGAATGTAAGGAAACACTTCAGAGACCAAGAAGAAAACTGGAGAACAAACCCATCTGCCTTGGGGGCCACTGCTGATTTTTGGTCCTTTATAGTTTTGAATTTAATGTCAAATTTAATGTCAAATTAAATTTGAATTTAATTTGTCATTTGAGGTTGCTCACTGCAACCTCTACCTCCCAGGTTCAAGTGATCCTCCTTCTCAGCCTCCCAAGTAGCTGGGATTACAGGCACCTGCCACCACGCCCAGCTACTTTTTTTGTATTTTTAGTAGAGATGGGGTTTCACCATGTTGGCCAGGCCATGGTGACATCCCCTGTGGCCATGTCACACAGGGGACAAAACCTGAGACCTGAGAATAAATGAGAATGTGGGAAGTCAGACTGGAAATCCCTGTATAAAGGCTCAATTTATAATCATAAGCTAGTCCCCTTTCAGACTTGGGACCAAAAGTTCACACAACCTGCTTACTGTGGACAACCACAAGCTGGAAATTTAGCAAGAAGTAAGCCCAGCTGAGAGAAGCATGGAGACCCCATCTGAAGGAACTTATTCTCAACACCAGAAAATTTTCACAGATAAAGTCCCAATAAACATGAGCTCAGGATCATAGTAACAACATATATGGAGCAGAAATCATAATAATATAAGAAACAACTTAAGCAAAAGTCAGTAGAGACACCAAACTTCAGAATCAGACACACGTATGCCTCAGATAAAAAAAAATTAAAAATATTAGCTTATGTCCTGTATTTTCATCTTAGAAATTAAAAATACAGGATATAAACTAATATGTTTAAAGGTATAAAATAATTAATTTATGAATGAGGAGCACGAGACTATAAAGATTACCAGAGTGATTTCAAAAGAGCTAGAAAGCACTTTTATAAATTAAAAATTCACTAATTGAAGTTAAAACTCAGATGACTTTAGATACAAGTGAAACCAGAATTAGTGAAGTAGAATATTAATCTAAAAAATTTAATGAAAGCATCATAGAGAGTCAAGAAATCAAAAATAGGAAAGACAGGTTAGGAGAAAGAAAAATAGAACGAGGCCAGCTGCAGTGGCTCATGGCTGTAATCCCAGGACTTTGGGAGGCCAAGGGGGATGGATCACCTGAGGTCAGGAGTTCAGGACCAGCCTGGCCAACATGGTGAAACCCCATCTCTACTAAAAATACAAAAAAAGTAGCTGGGCATGGTGGCAGGTGCCTGTAATCCCAGCTACTTGGGAGGCTGAGGAGGAGGATCACTCGAACTGGGGAGGTAGAGGTTGCAGTGAGCCAAGATGTGCCATTATGCTCCAGCTTGGGCAACAAGAGTGAAAATCTGTCAAAAAAGAAAGAAAATAAAAGAACGAGATAGTATAAAACACACCTAATCAGAATTCTGAAGAAGATAATAGAGGAAATAAAAGGCTGCGAAATTTCCAGAATAAAGACAAAAACCATCAGATTCATGAAGGATAACAAATCATTAAAAGAACCAAAAAGAAATCCACATTTAAATACATTATAATGAAGTATAACACCAAGCACAAAGGGAAGATCTCCAAAACAGCCAAAAGAGGTATGAAGGTATAGTAATTAGACATATAGCTGCCTTCTCCATAGCAATAGTGGAAGCGAAAGACACTAGGATATTTTCAAAGGACTGATAGAAAATAATTGTCAACATAGACTAACACCCTGTAAAGTTCTCTTTTAAGAATACAGTAAAACAAAGATGTTTTTAGGATTTCCACTTTCTCCCAAGCCATCGGAAACAATTTACCACCAAAAGTCTCTCCACTTTGATGTGCCACCGAAAGGAACATGTAAAATAAGTACTTTAGGAAGGTAAAAATTGATAATATCTACGTGCATAAGGGAAAGAGAAGCAAAGGCAATGATAAACACAAGGTAAATCTAAATATTGTATAATATAAAAGGAAAATCCTATTTGTAAGAATCAAAAACAAAACAAGATACAACTAAAACATATAATAGCAGTAGTATCTCTGCTCGAGGGGATAATTAGAAGTAAAGTATTCTAAGATTCTAAATTGCTCCAGAGATAAGTAAAAATATTGATTTAATTTTGGACTTGAAGAGTTCACATGTTACAATTTTTAGCTGGTCACTAAAATAATAGAAATAAACAGTGTAACTCCCAACTATCACAGACAAAAAGTGGAATCAGAAAAAAATAATTCAATATGAGGAAAGATAAAAAGAAAAAGAGGTAAGACAAATAGAAAACCTAAATAATAGGATACAAATAAATCAACACATATTACTTATCAAAATAAACGTAAATGTTCTAAATTTTCTACAAATATATAATAACTAGCAAAGTTTTGCAAAAATGTAGTAATCAGCATCTTACCCTAATGTATTAAAGTTCATGATGAAGACATAATTAAAACAAAGGGAATATTTATGAGTATATACAGAAAATATTTTGAGATGAACAAAAATGAAAACAATACCTACCAAAATTAGAAGGAAATTATAGCTCAAATTAGTATATGAGAACATTTGATATAGGAATTTGATCTAAGCTTTTTAAGAAGCTAAAAAAAATAAGAGGAACAAATGCAGGACAAAATAAATAGACAAATAGAAATAAGAAAGCTAAAAGCAGAAATAAATATAAAAGAAAATTGACAAACAATAGAGAAAATCAAAATAAAACCTGGATATTTGGGGAAAAAAATCAATAAAATGGACAAACCTGTAGCTGGACTAATGAGGGCAAAAGAAAAGACAAAACTACCACTATCAGGAATAGATTAGAGGCCATCACTGAAGATCTTAGGATAACAGAAAAACACTATGCACAACTTTATGCCAATAATTTAAATGACTTTGATAAAATGTCAAACCCCTTGAAAGACACAGAAGACTGCAGAACCAGACTTTTATGAGATGGCAAATTCCTTGAAAGACACAAATTGCCAAAATACTTAAGAAGTAGAAACCCTGACTGGTCATACAGCAAATAAAGAAATTGAATTCATAATGAAAACCTTTCCCACAGAGAAAACATCAGGCCAAGAGGACTTCATGGGTGGTTTCTACCAAACACTTTTGGAAGAAATAGTACCAACCCTCTAAAATCTCCTTCAGAAACAGAGAAGGAAAGAACACTTCCCAGTTCATTTTATAAACCTTTTTCCTGACACCAAAATCAAAAACATTTTTAAAAAGAAAACAACATATCAATATTCCTCACAAACATAAATAAAAATATCCCCCAGAATATTAGCAAATAGAATCCAGCAATATATTTATTTTTTAAAAGTATAATGGATCATGACCAAATAGTTACCCTGGAAATAGTTAATGTAACATATGAAAAAATCAATGTAATTCCCCATATTTATAAAATGAAGAAAAAAATCCTATTATTATTCTACAGGTGCATAAAAAGCACTTGTCAGTATTCAACACCAATGCATAAAAAAGCTCTCAGAGTAGGAATAGAAACAACAATTAAAAACACCCCAAACAACCTGAATAAAAAATGGACAAAGGACTTGAATAATTGTTGCTTCAAAGAAAATATACAAATGGCCAACAGAAACATGGAAAGATGTTCAGTTATTACTAGGAAGTCACTAGGAAACTGCAAATCAAAACCATAATGAGATAGCACTTCCCACCTATCAGGATGGACATTATTGAAAAAACAGAGCACGACAAGTGTTGGTGAAGATGTGGAGAAATTAGAACCCTTGTGCATTGCTGGTGGGGATGCAAAATGGAGCAGCCACTATGGCAAACAGAATGACAGTTCTTCAAAATATCAAAAATAGAATTGTCGTATGATCCAGTAATTCCACATTGGAGCATATACCCAAAAGAATCAAAAGCAGGGACTTAAAGATGTACCTACATATCCCTTGTGCATCGTATTAATAACATTATTCATACTAGTCAAAAGGTGGTAGCAACCCAAGTGCCCAACAACAGATGAATGGGTAAATAAAATGTGGTATATACATACATAGAATATTAGACCCTTAATACAGACACTTACATACAATTGGAGGCTAAACAGGGGAATATATGCCACATATTTATATGTGTGTGTGTGTGTGTGTGTGTCTATATAGAGTGAGAGAGAAATATAGATTCTCTCTATATCTATTTAGAGAGAATTTACCAGGTTGAGGAAGTTTCCTCTTATGCCTCGTTTTTTCTTCACTTTTCAAATTTTGATAAAATACACATAATATAAAATTTACCATTTTAACAATATTTAAGTGTACAGTTCTGTGGCATTAAGCACATTCATATCCCTTGTGCATCGCATTAATAACAAATATATATATACACACACATAACTAGAATATACACATACAGTTAAAATACAATTAGAATATCAACCTTAACAGGAAGGAAATTCTAACGCATGCAAAGGCATAAATGAACCCTAAGGACATTAAGTAAAATAAGCTAGTCACAAAAGAACAGATATTGTATGATTTCACTTATGTGACACTAGAGCAGTCAAATTCACAGACAGTAAGTAGAGTGGTCGTGACTTCCAGGGAATGGGGAGTTAGTGTTTAATGGGTATATGGGTGGTGGCTTCCAGGGAATGGGTATATAGCGTTTAATGGGTGTATGGAGTTCACAAGATGAAACGAGTTCTGGAGATGGATGGTGATGATGGTTGCAAAACAATATGAATGTGCTTAATGCCACAGAGCTGTACACTTAAATATTGTTAAAATGACAAATTTTATATTATGTGTATTTTATCAAAATTTAAAAAGAGAAGAAAAAACTAGGCATAAAAGGAAACTTCCTCAACCTGGTAAATTTTCTCTAAATAGATATAGAGAGAATCTATATATCTCTATTTTTGAAAATCCCCACAGCTAACAAAGGATAAAGGCGAGGATGTTCTCTCCCATGATTTCTACTCAACACTGTACGAAAAGCCTTACCTAGAGCAATAAGGCAAGAATAAAATAGAAGTCATCAAAATGGGAAAAAGTATGTAAAAAATTGTTCCTGTATAAAAATATTATGTAGAAAATCCTAAGGAATCTATAAAAACACTACTAAGTGCACCTAGCAAAAGTCACAGGATTCAGTTCCTATACAGAAGTATCTCCATAAGTAAAAATATTGGAAATGAAATTTTAAAAAATCTGTATCAGTCATTTATACTAGCATTCAGAATATAAAATAGGTAAGGATAAATTTTACAAAATATATAAATGATCTCTATAATGAAAACTACAAAACTCTGCTGATAGAAATTAAAGATTCATTCAATGTCATGGAAGAATTTCAAAAGCATTAGCCTGAGTGAAAGAAATCATACACAAAAGAGTATGCTCAATTTGCTTCAATTTATATAGATCGTAGAATAGTGACAGAAAGATCAGTGGTTTCCCAGGACTGGGGGTGAAGGAAGATTGAACGCAAAAAGATTAAACCTTTTTAAGGTGACAGAAATCATCTATATCTAATTGTGGTTAGTTACATAAGCATATAAATAAAATGTGTACACTTTAACATAAGTATATTATGTCTCCAAATAGCCAATGTAAAAGGAAAAAAAAAACAAACAACAGTGTACAGAACCAGGTCTTTTTTAAAATATAAAATTAAAATTTGGAGAAAGTATGATGGCAGCCAGATTCTCTCACTTCCAAACCCCTGCAGTAATGAGGTACATGAAATGCTAACCATTTACACTTAGGAGCATCTGAAAGATTCCTCATCTTTCAAATCCACAGACGGAAACAGAGGAGCTTTTGTGATTCACACAATATTCAAGTTGCGTGAGAATTTCTGGAAGGAAACAATTGTATAAGTCAGGGAAATCCTTGTATAAACAAGATACAAACCAGAATTAAATGTGTGATTGGAATTTCCAACCAGCAGAAAAATAACAAATTATCTCATCAGTGGTCTGTGGACAACTGGCAAACCATTTAGGAAAAGCAGATTCCAAACTTACACTGTACAGGAAATATATCCAGAAGGACTACAGACTTAAATAAAAGTACAAGAGAGGCATGCGGGTTACAGAAGTCCTTTCTAAACCTGTCTGTGAAAAGACAAAGGGGAAAAGACGAAGAAGAAATCTGAATGTGAAAAATTACCAGAAACAGATATGATGCCTACATGCAAGGTGGCATCCTGGATCGGATCCTGGAACAGAAAAAGGACATCAGTAGAAAAACAGATAGAATCTGAATAAAGTCTGTAGTTTAGATAATGGTAGTGTACCAATATTAATTCCTTAGTTTATGTCAGTTGTTCTCATCTGGGACCAATTTTGCTTCCTGGGGAACATTTGCCAGTGCCAGGAGACACTTTTGGTTGTGTACTAGGGGGAGAAGGGGAGGTACTACCAGCATCTAATGGTAGAGGCCAGGGATGTTGCCAAGCATCCTTCAGTGCAAAGGACTGCCGCCCACGATGAAGACTTATCCAGCCCACAATGTGGATAGCACCCAGGTCAAGAAACTCTGTCTCAGATAGATGTACTGTGGTTTTGTAAGATGTAAATGTAAGGGGAAGCTCAGTGAAGGATGTATGTATGGAAGTGCTTTCTACTATCTCTGTAACTCTTGTTAATCCAAAATTATTTCAAAATTCAAAGTTTTAAAAATTACCATAGACAACATTAAAAAGTAAAATACAAAAGGTCATTTTCAGCAGAAGTACAAATGCAAAATATGAGAACTCTGAAGAAAACAAAGGCGACCTACAAAAGACGAAATACAGATATACAACAAACACATGAGAGAATCTTCAACATCTTTCTGAAAAGATGCAAATTAATAAATCATAAGTATCATTTTTCACACATCAAAATGGCATGGAGTTTTTTGTAATGGCAATATCCAATACCTGTGCATGTTTAAGGAAGCTGGTATGTACGTACAGATAGTGCCACTTGGAGTGTTATTTGGAAATCTAGATTAAAAAGTCTTAAATTTGTGTCTATTCTTTGACCAGAAGTTCTAGAAATCTGGCTTCAGAAAATCACATAAAATGCTCACATTTTTCTCTAAAGAAATTTATCAACACATTGCTACAAAAATGTAAAATGGAAACAACCTATTTAATAAGGTTTTTAAAAAGCAGTTTAAATAAAGCTATACAATGGAAGCCCAGGTAGCCATTAAACGATTAATAGGAAGTTTGTTTAACAGGTATTGGAACTTCAAAATCCATTGTTGAGAAAAATAAGCCTTCGAAAACAGTATATATTTTACATAATCCCCCTTTTTGTTTAAAAAAAAAAAAGGAAATGAAACAAAACAAAGAAAAAGAAGTTTGTTGCATTTATGAGAGATTCCAAGTAATCTGTCTGGGACGATTTACTGAAATGTTAACCGTGATGTTCTCTCTGGGCAGTAGGATTATGGTTTTCTACTTTCCTCTTTTTGCTTATTTATATTTTAAGTATTATAACAAACATGTTTTACTTTTTTTTTTTTTTTTGAGACAGAGTCTCGCTGTGTCACCTAGGCTAGAGTGCAATGGCATCATTGCAACCTCTGCCTCCCAGGTTCGTGCGATTCATCTGCCTAAGCCTCCCAAGTAGCTGGGATTACAGGTGCCCACCACCACACCTAATTTTTGTATTTTTAATAGAGATGGAGTTTTGCCATGTTGTCCAGGCTGGTCTCGAACTTCTGACCTCAGGTGATCCACCCAGCTCGGCCTCACAAAGTGCTGGGATTACAGGAGTGAGCAACCATGCCCAGCCGAGTGTTGTTTTTTCAATAAGAGAAAATGAAGCATTAGAAAAGCAAATGAATTGAAGAAGAAACTGATTCCATTTAAATTCCTTTCTAAGCAACATTTCAGTGAATGATATTAGACCTGGAAAGAAACCAGTTACCAGCCGCGCCAATAGCCACGGTAGGCTTTGAGGCCACGAAGTTCATGAGGGTTTTGACAGTGAATTACATCAGCGTAAATTCTCCCTGACGTCTAGCATGCTGTATCTTCCAAATGCACAACACTGTGACATTCAATGGACCATCCCTCCCCAGCTCCGCTGCCTGAGGTCTAATGCTCCACTGTTTACAGTTTTTTTGGCTGTAATTTCTGAACTGCAGTGGTCCACGTGCTCTTACATGCCCAAGGATATTTATGAAGATGCAGAAGTTGTCAAAGAAACTCAAAGTCATTTGTTCACTATCTACAGAGGCCATCTGATCAAAAATGCCTAAATATGACCCATCCATATACAAAAACGGATAAGCCTCTATTTCCTTAAAACACCAGGGTCGTTCATCTGCTGAATATACACCAAAGACACTGGAAGAGTGAGTAGATTTTAAGTAAAACTACATAAGTTTCCCTTTATTTCAGCAAACTTATATATTTATAAATGGGGAAAGTAGGACAAAGCCAGGAGTGAGGTCTGCACACCAAATATCACCGTGAGAGCTCACATATTTGCAAGAGATGGGCCTCAAAGTTGACACTGAATTTTAACACACAACGAAGCACACAGTTTGTTACCCCATGGGTCAAATGCTCTGAGAAAGAAAACCTAGAGTTGTTCAGAGGATGCACAACTCTGGAAAAAAGAAAGAATTGAGTTTTTTTTTTTTCCTGTGGGGCACACATAAATAGCATTGTTTAATAACATGAATGAGACACAGGCTCAGCGCAGGCTCTGGCACCACACCAAAGCACAAAGCACACCAAAGAAAACCAGTGCAGTTCTGCCAGGGACTGACTGCCATGATGTGGTCCTTGCATGCAAATGTTTCACTCAACTGAGGAAATGATTAAGGAAAACTGAATTTCTGTAGCTTCTGTCTTTAACTTCTGATTCTATAGACAACAGCCATCTAATGGACCGGTTTATATACTCCTCATCTGTCTGTGACTTTCACTGTTCCTACAAGGGCATTTATTTCAAGAATTAGATTAGGCAAGAGTAGGCATTTGAGGAACAGCTTCTAATCCTAAGTGACAAAGGTTGTGTTCCCTGCATAGAGGACACCTGCCCTGTGCACCTGCCCCTCAGGCTCTCACAGGGACCTTAACCTTGAAGAATCTCCCCATTACCCATGAATAGCTGAGAATCAAGATACACTATAGAATGGACCTGCTTAAACTATGTTGTCAAAGTAGTTTGTTGTAAAATACAGGGATATTTTTCATAATGCTATCAGATGTTCTCAGATGGGCCTCATGCCCAAGCCCGTGGTGCTTCTGCTTGGTTACCCTGACACTCACTGTCACTCATGTAGAGACGGTTGCTCTGCAGTGTCCCAATTTAATCCTAATTTATCCCCCAAACAGAGCTCTTAACCAGGGAGGTACTGACTGAGACATGTTCATTGCAGCATTGGATGAGTGTGTTTTGGTTGGGCGCAGTGCCTCACGCCTGTAATCCCAGCACTTTGGGAGGCCGAGACGAGTGGATCACTTGAAGCCAGGAGTGAGTGTGTTTTGAAAAGTACCCACCCATGTCTGATGCACCTCTCTGGTTAAGAATATCTTTTTCATACTCTCTGATAAAACCCCTGTACCACCTAAGGTCAATAGAATGCTCCAAATATAGACTGCAGTACTTTATTTGCAGTAATGCCCTCATGGGGCTATGACCTAGCAGGGGAAATAAAAGAACATCTGATAGCAATATGAAAAATATTTCTGCATTTAACAACAAACTACTTTGACAACATAGTTTAAGAAGAATTAATGGGCTGGCTCTACCATCTTTATTTATTTCTTGTTCGCCAAAGTTAGCCATTATTGATGAAAAGAAAATCACATTTTACAGAAAATCTTAAAGCTTTGCTTTAAGATTATAAGAAAAGAGCAAAAACTCACCAAGTCAAAGGAATTAAACACATCATCGATTTCTCACTTTTTTTGTTCTATTTTGCAGGGTCATCTGTATCTAGAATACTTTTTCTTTCAGAACTCATCATGCTACTACCCCTACCTTTTTCCAAGATCCCTTCTAAATTGACTTCCTGTGAACAGCTTGGATGATACTGAAGACTAATGATAATTACAAAATGGTTTGAGTCCCCACCACGAGCCCAAGTGCTCAGCACTCTTTACGTAAATTATCTTGTAAAGGACAAGCAAGCAACTGGCGGAGTATAAATGGAGCCCCAGATGAGCCTCATTCCCAAGCCCGTGGTGCTTCTGCCAGGTTACCCTGTTACTCACTGTTACTCATGTGTAAATGGCTGCTCTGCAGTGTCCTAATTTAAAAGATCAGCCCATTACCTGGTCAGCCTGCTTCAGGCTTTGAATCCATTTCTCTTAATCTATTCCTGGCAAACTTGAGTAAATGGCCCATTAATAATGACTCTCTCCTAAACACTGTAGGGACACCTCCTATTCATATAAATGGAAGAATTACTCAGAAAAAAAGAAAAAACAAAGCCATTCTCTCCACGAAGCTAGCTGGGATGGCTGACATGACCAACCTTTAGATACCATATGGACTCTTGGGAATGATCTGGAAACGGTGTTTACGATGATGAGGAAAATGACACAATCTCATCAAGACTTACCAAGAGATAAATAAAACATTCTCAGAAACCTTCAAAATATTTTTGCAACACTGCTTACATATTTTCACCTCTTTAACATTAAATGTGACCACATGAAGGATCATAAAGTTGTTCCTTGACGATACTTGATTATTCTTACTGAGTTCCTAAAGGGAAACAATATTTTGAGACATTTCCCCTGCCACCCTCCACTTCAACTTCAAACCAAGTGGGGATTCTCGTTTCACTTTCTTTTTCACAACCTACCTCTTGGCGGTGAATCGTTCATCGCTCCTCACCCTTTCCTTGCCAGAGAGGTTTTGAATATGGGGATGGGGAAAGGTAGTTTGAAGAAGTAAACACATCAAGCACTTAAGGGGCCCTGACATAAGATTGGGCTTTTTGGGTCATCAACAAAACCCATCCTCCACCCAGCCCACAGGTCCAGGGCACCCACTCTGCAGGCCATTGCTCCATGGTTCTCTATGAGGCTTTGCTCCCAGGCTCTCTACCGGGTAAGATGAGGTCAATGCCAGAGACTCAGAGTTGAATCCTGCCCTCCAGGACTGTGCAGTGTGCAGGTATAACAACGACCTCTACGAAACAGCAAATGCATCACATTAAAAGACCGCTACCTGCCTAGCAAGGAGACCAGGTCTGAGTTATGTGTCAGCATCGCAGAACCAGAGAAGAGCCCAGCGTCTGGTACCACAGCGGACACGATCAATGTCAGGTGAGCAAGAGGAGGTTGTCTGGGTGCTGGCAGGAGGTGCCAGGGCCATGCCCACTGAGTCACAATGAGTGGCACAGGAGCACCTGTTCTTGCTGCTGATGGGAAAAGTGGCAGGCAAGCTGGAGGCCAAGGTCGAACTGCAGTGGGCACCTGCTCTTACGGGACAGGAAGAGAGTCAGAGTGAGACGGGATGGTATTGGTTAGAAAAGGTAAAGAGTAAACAGTACAAGGAGGCCGACAACTCTTCCCTTTGACTCTGAGCGTTGCTCCTTCACCATGTTCTAAGAATCGACCTGAGAAGCAGGCTTGTCTGACAGCTCCTGTGGCAGAAAACCACAGGCCCAAAAAATGTATAAATTAACAAACAAGGAAAGAAGAAAACACAAGATGATCTTGTCCACCTCTCTTATTCCACAGATGAAAAAAACAGAGACCTTGCAGGCAAGGGACCTGCCCAAAGTCACCCAGAGGGCCTGCCCTGGAGCAGGGGGGTCACACACTTCTTCAGAAAAGGCCCAGACAGTAAAAATGTTAGGCTTTGTGGGCCATAAGGTCTCTGTCCCAACTATTCAACTTTGTTGTTGCAGTGTGAAAGCAGCCACAGAACAATGCATAAATAAATTGGCATGGCTCTGTCTCAATACAACTATTTACAAAAACAGGCACCAGGCTGAACTTGGAGTCCCGGTGGTTTGCTCATGCCTGCCGTAGAGCTGCTGCTAAATACCGGGGGCTGAGTTCTTGTCTATTCATCAGCTGATTCTAAGACTCTCTGGCTTATCTTGCTGTTAACAATGAAACAAAACACAAAAACTCATTCTGCTCAATTCTTCTGGTTTCCCTAAAGGTAAGAAAAGACTATTGTAAGATTGTTTACCTGCTTCTCAACCCTGTACCCACTTCATTAGGAGGAACTGTGTAGTTGTGATGTGAATGTCCGCCAGCCAGCAGCAGAAAAGTGGGGAAGCTCTGCAGGGTAGAGGCAGCCCCAGAAAACCAGGAGGGCGTTAGGCACACCTGCAGTCACTTGGAGTCAGCGTGGGACTGCCACATCATCTAATCCATTGGCAAACCTTATTGATTTACCTTGAACACATAGCCCCAGAATCTGACCACTTTTCAATACCTTCACTACTGCTACCCTGTCCAAGTCACTGCTCCCACTCCTGGACAATTGTCCAATATATATTTGCTGAATGAACAAACATCAAGAGCGAGAGAGTAGAATTATGCACTAGCCTCCTCATACAGGTGCTAAGGCCTATAGCGCTCACCACCAATCCCCTGCCCCGGGTCTAGCCTAGCAAGATCCTTGACTTATTTTAGAGCATTATGGAATGACAGAGTGGAAAACACAGACTGAATGGCAGAATGGCCAGCTGTGATGGACACTGCATTATACTGCTCAGATCTCCCTTCAGGAAAGAAGAGCTTCTTCCCCCAGCTGCTGGAAGTCCTATAGGAAGAGTGCCCTCGGCGATCCACCCTATAGGAATTGGCTGACTGAAGAGAGCTCCCTCACCCAAGGTCACATACCTTCCTGGGAAATATAAGGGCCCAGTCCCCTTACAGAAACTCAGAATAACCTTGAAGGCCTATCCTAGATTCAGAGTTCCCTAAGTGGCTGGCAGAGGCCTTGCTTATGACTGCACCACAGAACACCTTCTCCCTCTGCCCAGTCCTGCTTCACTTCCTGGATGTTGTATCCCAGAACACTCCCCAGTAAATACCCTGACCATTCATCTCCACCTCAGAGTCTGATTTCTAGAGAATCTAATATGCAATACTGGGAAACAGAGTAAAGTTTACCTTAGGGGATGGATTTAGTTGAATACTAGACCAGAAGTCAGTAAATTATAGACTGCAGGTCAAATCTGGCCCACTTCTTGTTAGTGTAAATAAAGTTTTATTGGCAACAGCCACACTTATGTATTTATGCATTGTTGATGGCTGATTTTGCACTACAACAGCAAGTTGTCTCCTGCTGTGCCCTTCTCAGTGACAGCCCCAGGCAGAGTAGCAGTTAAGGTGGTGGTGACTCAATGGCAGGCCTCATCTCCACTGCCACTATCAAAGGTGGTATCTGAAGACTGAGTTGTTAGTTGAGTAGTTGCTACAGAAACCATACGGCCCGTGAAGCCAAACACACATTCTCCCAATCTGGCCCTTCACAAAAAAAGGGAAAAAGAAAAGGTTGCTGATCCCAATTATAGATCATTAAAGAAAAAAAAAATCACATTTGTAAAATATCTTCTGGTTCCTCTAGTAAAAAGTCTTCATGGGATGAGAGTGGGAGTCTAATGCAGGCTTCTCTCCTCCAAGTAGGCTTGGTTTATGTGTGCATGGTTTGTTATCTTCCCTTGAGTGGTGTAAGTGAGATAAACCTCTCCCGCTATCAATGTGGCAGTACCATACCATCTAAGTGCGAGTAGGCACAGAGCTCATTTGGAGACCTGGCAGGGATTTCTGCCTTCTAGTCATCCACATCTTTATTCACTAGTGATGCTAAACTCCACTGAGGACATCTCAGACCAATGCCACCAAAGCCTGTGCACTGACTGAAGGAGTTGCAACATGGGTCCACCATAGAACGTGAACGCAAAGAGGTGTGGACAGTGTATTCACTAATCTTTTCTTCAGTAGCATCTACCGTCATTGGAAGATTTTGCTCCCTCTACTTGGATATCTCAGAAATGGAGAAAAGCTTCAGATTTAAGCCACAGATGCACAATAAAATTGGCAGGAAGAAATGTGTCTAAGTCAATAGTGAGTCAGGCATGCACATCCAGTGAGTTGGGAACCATTTGGGTTAACATGGTATATTTCACAGACCACCACAAAGAACTGGATTTCAGGCTGAGGAGGATTTCTGAGCCAATACATTTTAACTGTATCAAATAATATGGCTTATTACATTTTTTCATAAATTAACTTGCAGTTCACTCTCCTAATAGTCTACCGCGGTAACTGGCAACCAAATACTAGTATTACTCCAGACGTTCACAAGCAGCAGCCTTCAGATACCACCTTTGATAGTGGCAGTGGAGGTGGGGCCTGCCACTGAGTCACCACCGTCTTAATTGCCCTGCCTGGGGCTGTCACTGAGAAGGGAACAGCAGGAGACTAGTACACAGCTCTAGCACCAACTGGCCACGTGGACTTGGGCAAATCATTTATTCTTCAAGCCTCATTTGTGTTGTCTGAAAAATAAGGATAATGATACTCTTTACAGATGGTTGAATGACTCAAAATAATGGATGCAGCCCAGGGCCTGGCGCCTAGGACTTCTACAACGTATGTTGTGGTTATGAGTAAGATGATGATGATGAAGATGATGATGGTGATGATGACAAGAATGGGGATTAAATTTTTTTATGATAGATGCGAAGATTTGTCCAATGCCCACCTACATGGTGCTATCCGAATGCTTACCAATAGTAGAGATGTAAAGACAAAATATACAGGGACCGAGGAGATGAGCAAAGAGAGAACCAATTCCTTAACCTTCAGCCCGAGACGAGAGCAGGTGCCCACACGTCTATTGGAATGCTATGTCTCAGTAGACACAGCTATTTGCATTGCATGACGTGCTTGTGTCTCATTTTTCCTAATCTTATCTTTTGGGTGCATATCCTGGAGGCTCAATCATGAATACAATTTGTAGAACTTTCTGTCCAATGACATAATGACTAGAACTAAAATTGCTTTGCCTCTGTTTGTAGAATCTCCCAGGCTGCACCCACCAAGCAGCTGAATGTCAGTAAGCCAGCCAACAGAAGATCCTGCTCATGAGGTATTTTGGAATCCTTCAGATAAAAAGAATCAGATTCAATAACTATGAAGTATGAAGACTGCTAATAGCATGTGTAACCACAGGAGGCTGTCAAGAATGTCTCAGATAGGATTCCAGTTCCAGACAGGAAAATATAAACAGTTCCTCTGAGTTTTAATGAGCACTGCTGCAGTCTGAAATCTCTTGCATTATGGCTAAAAGGTATTGTTGAAACTGAAGATCAGCAAGCTCACCCTCCAAACATCGTGCACATTGTGTGAGGACAGCCTGTGGTCATTAAAGTCAATAAGCTGTGCTGGTAAATTTCAGGCCAGAATTCTACAGCATGGACAGATGTGCTTTCTTGTCACCTGAGAAGAAATAGAGTCCACTGGAAATTAGTTTCTGAGTGAGGGAGCACACAGCCAGGGGTACACGTGTAGGTGAGGGTGTGCATTTGTAGGCATCCGAGGCAAGTGCCCCACTGTGCACCCCAGGGCTCGGTGGCTTTGGACTTTGCGGCTGAAGGGCTCAGAATCACATGGAGCCTCTTTTCTTTGCAGAGTCCACTTTAGGCAAATAGAGCTGAAATTTTTTGAAGCTTGATAGGATCTCGAAAAACATCCAATCTAACCGCTGCTCTAGTTACCCAGATGAGGAGTTCAGAGAGTGTCACTCCTCCACATACACTGAGCTAGAAATAACAGATCAGCAACTCTACAAAAAGGTGTTCCAAATGTGGTATATATACACCATGGACTACTACTCAGCCATGAGAAGGAATGAAATCATGTCTTATGCAGCAACTTGGTTAAAGCTGGAGGCTATTATTCTCAGTGAAGTAACATAGGAATGGAAAGCCAAAAACTGTATGTTCTTATAAGCGGCAGCTAAGCTATGAGTATGCAAAGGCATACAGAGTGATATGATGGGTTTAGAAACTCAGAAAAGAGAGGGTGAGAGGTGGGCCTAGGGATTTAAAAAAAACACATCAGGTGCAATATACACTACTTGGGTGACGGGTGCACTAAAATCTCAGAATTCACCACTGTATAATTCATCCATGTAACCAAAAACCACTTGTACCCCCAAAGCTACTGAAATTATTAAAAAGGTATTCAAGTCTCCCCTAGTCTCTGTGACTATCTCTTTCCTCAAATGGTAGAATGAAGCCTCATGGCTTAAAGCCACTCGTGAATCTCTGGGATATGTGCTTTTTCTGGGGAATGTTGGCCCATAGGATGTAGAATGAATTTACACTACTTGCCTAAGATAATCCCTTACAGGAGTAGTCATTTCACAAAATCACAATAAAAAATCTTCTCTGCACCACCAAAGCCAAAAAGTAAGTTGGGGGAAGTTTCCACACTCTTGTTGCCCTCCTCTGAGATGAGTGTTTGAGATCTGGCTCTTATTATTTGTGGAGAGCCTCTGGTGAAAAGTACTATAAATCCAAATTATTATTTCACACCATGAAACGTGGTTTAAAAAATGAGAATGTGCTTTAACTGGGGTAACACACAACAATGCAGTGGTATATTTCTGGAATAATCATCAATAAGGAAGATGAAGTGCTTAGCTTGAGCAATCTCTTTAAATACTAAAGTGGGATTTATCTTTGGAACACTGGTAGCTGCTTATGTTGTCCTTCTTGTAATAAGTCTGTAAGACATGCGTTTCAATGGTTTAATCAATCTGAAAGCCATATCAAAATTGCCTTAAAAATCTCTGTGCATTAAATATATATATACTTGTTAACATTAATTACATCATTTAACATTTCTATACACATTATAACTTTAAATGTTTTAGTCATTTTTATTAACAAAGCTTTAATGAACCAAAGTTGTACTGTAAAATTATTATGCACATTCTGCATTTTCAATTGTATACTAATATCTTTAAATACCTTTTTCCAAATAGAAATTCAGTAATTCATAAACCAGAGCCTCTTGTAGAAAGTAAAAAGTTGAAAATCAGAAGTTTACACACAGAAAGAAAGAAATCTGGCCTCTTTCCTCCAAAAAATGCCTGCTTTCCTCTTTTGATTTCCCAAGAAAGGTAAAGAGTCCTCAGGGCAGCCCACCTTGGGAATTCTGCCCGACCCTGGAAATGGCAGAAACAGCAACAAATCCTGGCCGAGATGCCCCAGAAGACACAACCAGGGGGACAGAAAATTGCTGCTGCTGCTACTATTTGGCACAGAGAATCCCTGACTTGCCTAATTTAGAAAATGTCCTATAATTACTATACACGCACACACATACACATTCACATGCACACATTCACACATACACACTCCATTATGAAGCTTTGCAGTCTAGCTTTTATATCAATGAGGCTAACTTGAAAAGCAAAAAGTACAGAAATCTGGACACTTCCAAATACGCAGATGTTTGGCGAGAGAGATGAAACATCTGGGGGCGAATGGCATTTCATTCTTCTCACCCTCTTTTGGAAAGCAGTTTGGGCATGTTGTAAATTAACTTCCTTTGGAGGCTATCATTTCCTTCTCATTACATATGGTCTGGAACTATTGGGAACAAGAATTAGACAGAAGGCCTCTTACAATCTACAAAAGTGTCAACTAAAAAAATCTATCCAATCAGACATCGATGCTGAGCTATCAGTTGTCAACTATGTGCAGAGCAGATCACTGCAAGTCTACTGAGAAATGGCTCTTAGAGTAAGTTTTGTATAAGAAACTCACTCAACAGCACCTTGCTAGGACATTTACACAGGTCACCCTCCTGCAGATGCACGCACCACTCACCTGCCCTGTAACTCCAGCCAGGAATGTGAATGGACAGTTGGTTGGCATGACCGCTGGCATGACAATGAGTTGCATGATGCTTTTCCCCTTTTCTTACAGTGACCTGGTTAGCTCCCACATTTGCCAATTCTGTGTTTTCCAATGGAAAAGAACCACTCCAAGGACATGCGCCGGTCCCCAAATGCACCCGCCCCAACGATGGGGTTTCCTTCAAGTGACTTTCTTGTAAACCTGGGTTCCAGCGCTGGCCTACGAGGTCCTGGTCTCCCTCCACGAGCTCCTGCTTCAGGGCTCCGCTTATTGGCTCCCTGTTCACTAGGCCATCTACTCCATCTGCTGTCAATCTGTGGGAACTACAACTGAGGTTGAGCGACAGGACGGATCTGTGCATTTTGGGGCCGGCAACTTGAGGTGGCTCAATGGGGACGGAGAGAGACTTGTCTACATAATAGATTGAATTTGGACACTGCTGAGACACCCTGAGGTGGACACAGGAACTGAACACCAGCGGGCTCTTTCCTGACAGTGGGGTGTCTGGAGAAAAACTGGTCCCTTTGTCATCCACATGGGTGACCCAGTACTTGCGTCTCTCACACAACCCTGTGTGGGCCTCGGGAACCTTCAGCCGCACCACGGAGCTGTTTCCGGAGAACTCTGTGCAGGCAAAAGATCTCTGATGCCGAGCTGGATGGGCGCCATTGGCCAGAGCTGGGGGCGCCTGGAACAGTGTGTCCTCAGCCCTGCACTTGGGGCACAGAGAGTCCCCAACAGTCCCCCACAGCAGGGCGCTGGCTGGGGGGCCCACGCGTCTGGCCGTGATGGTGATAGATGCAAACCCTCTGCGGGGACCCCCACAGTGGCTCTCTTTGGGTGGCAGCTCTGTCTCAGGTCCTCGCTCATCTGACGGTGCTGGGATTCCTAATCTGCCCGGAAGTAACGCAAATGCCCTGTGAATGTTGACTCCGCTGCGATTAGCCAGAGATTGCTTGGTGTGATGCGCACGAGCCTGACCAATCGTACAAGGCAGGGGCAAGGAGGCCCTGTTTTCTCTCAGCTTATTCTCATCAATCATCTGGGAGATGACTAAGGATGAAATCATTTTTGTGTTTTGTGATGCCAGGGTCTCCTGCAAGTAGAAAAAGATTCCAATTATTCAAGCAGTCTGTTGAAACACAGACAGTAAACTCTCTTTCAAGGGCCACCAGGATGCTGGAGCACTTGGTTCATAACACTCAGATGTCTTGTCCAAGGCTTTTTACTGTACACCTGATGCTCAGAGATGTCAGGAAAGGCAGGAAAACTAGATGTTTATGACAAGTTACATGTTCTGGAAACATTGGCCTGAGTCATGAATTGGTTTTCTCTGCTGGGCATCTATTCTTAATTTATCTAATGATGTCTCAACGGGAATCATCTAATTCTGATAACCACCTCCACCAAGCCCAGGAGCCCCCAAATACAGGCTCGCATCCTCAATGGAGAGGAAAGACAGAATTCTGGAGGTGGGCTGGAATTTGGGGCCGCAGGTTCATGTGGGAGGTAAGTCAGCACTCCTGAAAAGAAACAGCAATGGTGGTTACCAGGAGGCCTCTCCCTACCTTGGTCCTTCGCAGTCCTCCACATTTGCCGCAGTCCTCCACATTTGCCGGTTTAGACTCTAATTCAGTTGCTCCCTGCTGCTTGGCATCATGGAAGTCAAGGTCCAGAGAGCAAAACAATAGAAATCAAATGCCCAGACAGGCATGGTGGCTCACGCCTGTAATCCCAGCACTTTGGGAGGCCGAGGCGGGCAGATCACCTAAGGCTGGGAGTTTGAGACCAGCCTGACCAACATGGAAGAACCCCAACTCTACTAAAATACAAATTTAGCCGGGCGTGGTGGCACATGCCTGTAATCCCAGCTATTCAGGAGGCTGAGGCAGGAGAATCGCTTGAACCCGGGAGGCGGAAGTTGCGATGAGATGAGATTGCGTCACTGCACTCCAGCCTGGGCAACAAGAGCGAAACTCTGTCTCACACACACACACACATTTAAAAAAAAAAAAAAAATCAAATGCCCACGTTTGCCCAGACCAACACTATGGCAATCAGTTGATTTCACCTATCAGAATTGGGGGATGGGGACACTGGACCAAGGCACAGGTAGCTTTGCTGCATTTCAATGATCGGTTGCATGAGTTTTTGTCCAATATTTTTAAATGACCAAGGTGTTTCATTTTTCCTAATCAGCAGATTGTCCTAATGGTAAATTGCTCATGTAAATTCCAAAAGAGTGTGCTATGATTTTTAACAAAGCATCTAACCAGGTCTGTACTCATTTGTTTCTATTATGGTTATGTATGAAGCACTACAAAATACAACATGGAAAATGGACTACACCCCAGCACTTAGTGAAGGCTAACAGGGTCCTGGCCTCCGTTTAGACATTCATTACAGTACATGCTTACAATGAATCCTTGCATAGAACTGCACAGGATCTGGAATGATGTATGTATCCACTAAACTCCCACTGCTTGCAGATAATCTTTGCTTTGGGGGCCTGAGGACATAACTGGATGCCCAACAATTGCCACAGCAGCTCCCAAATCCCAACATGCAGAGAATGGCCTGGGATGTTACAAGTACAGGTTCCCCAGGCCCCGAGACTGATTCTGTAGGTTGTGGGTGGCACCCAGGCATTTGCATTTCAACTGATATCCCAGTGATTCTGATGTAGGTGATCTGGGTCGCATACTTTGAGAAACACAGACAAGTTGTGAGGCTGCTGGTCTTCTCAAGACAACACATTTTGGAGAGGAAGGGCCTGTGTATGTTGGAAGCAGGGTCTTTGCTCCTTCCAAGAGGTGACAGCAAGCACAGTAGCATTTTTATTTTCTTCAGGGCAGGACTAATGTTTGCTGACTCAAATAACTGCATGTTTCCCACTAGCTGGACATTTGGCATGGCAAGTCCACATGGCTGCAGGAGGGCCAGTGTGTGATCGTAGCTGCCTGAGGGGCTCTGTATCCTCAGAGTCAGGCATGAGAAGACGGTTGGCTTGTTTTGCATGACAATCTCCGTCACATTATATGTGGTTTTTTTAAAAAAAGATACATAGGAAGTTGTACATTCAAAAGATACCCAGAGATGAGCAACAAAGAAGAAATAGGCAGGAGAGTCATTTTAAAATTTACTTCATTTAAAAATAAATCAAAATATCCCTGGCTACTTTTTTTCCAAAAAAAAAAAAAACAAAAAACGGTCAATGCAGTAGCACCGAGTCATGAAAGGGGACATTCAGCCCTCTCTTTTAGCCCAACGGCTGCTTCACACTTCCAGATCATATCATGCGTTGCTTCCCTGAGGCTAGCTCTGCTGGAACTCCTGTCAAGTGGGGCTTCCTCTCTAGTAGTTGTCAGCCCAGGGTTCATCAGTCACCTGGGAACTTGTCCAAACCCTAATGCCCAGGCCTCATTCCCAGACAATTACATTGGAATTCCTGGGCAGGCAGGCCCAGGCATCAGTGTTCTTAGAGCTTCCAGTGAGATTCCAGCCTGCAGCCCCAACACTTCTGTGGCACCCTGAATCCTTTCCACTTGTACCACTTTTTATGGATGTAGTTTACATACAAGAAAACTGAAATGCACCTGGTGCCTATTTCACTTGGTACACAGTCCCTTCCATTTTAGTTAAATTTAGTTCTGATCATAATTGTTCTTGTGTACCCTACGAGGAGTGCAATCATACCCTGTAGGAACTCCTTTGACACTGCTCTTTGAAGAAAAAAAAAAAAAGACCCACTTTGGAAACTGCAGTGTAGGTCTTATTTTATAGGGCAATGTTTCCCAAAGTTTGTGCCAGGGACTGCCTGCATAGAAACCACCTAGAGTGAGTGAGTGAGTGAGAGACAGAGAGAGAGAGAGAGATGGTGTGTGTGTGTGTGTATGTATGTGTGTGTGTGTGTGCTGATGGGGAGGACATGTTAAAAATGTAGATTTCTAGACCTCTCTCTCCTTGGACCTAGGTTGCTCAGGATCTATGGGATAAAGCCTAGAATTTGTGTCTTTCACCAGCTCCCAGGTGATTCTTCTGCATGGATATGGTGGGAAGGATGCCAGCCTAGGACTCAGGCCAGCTGGGGTCTAGCGTGAGCCGGGACTCCCATACTGGCTACAGGACCTTGGACAGGGCCTTTGGCGGTCACAGCTGCTAAGCAAGGAGAAAACAGGGGTGATTCTTGGGGGGAGTCCTCCAGGCTTCCCCGTACTGTGGTCTCCACTATCAAGACAGTACCTATTCTTCAGGCTCAGGACACCATGACACCCATGAGCTTGGCATCAACAAGGGGTGTGTTGCTGGGAATGAGTGAATGTCATCTCACCCTGGAACGACAGGAATGGGAAATACCTGACGCTGGCTACACGTCTGGACTGAGCCCTGAAGCCACAGTCAGAGCCCAGGGCCGTGCATACTGAGGGATGCCCCCAGGCTGTGCTGAGGGGCTGCAGGCCTGTACGTCCCTCCAGAAGATCCTAGCAGCCCAGAGGACGGGATAAGGAATTAGCCACCGTTTCATTAAGTGGGGCCTGGCAAGTGTGACCGTGATGTTTTGACTCTATGAGATGTGAATGGATGCGGGAAGAGCAATCATGAACGGCATGAACTTGAACTTATTTCTGAAGCTCTGGAGTCACTCAGGATGTCAAGGTGACACTGCTCCTGAGGGACAAATACTGATGAATGCCCAGTTCCAAAGAAAAATCGATTTGCCCTCTCAAGATACCAATGTGTGATGTAATTCTCCGGTACTCTTCCCATGACCCAGCAGAAACAAGTGGATATCCGACATAATCCAACCTACAGAGGAGTGAGGGGTGTTCACATCAAAGCGATACCATATTTCAGTGGACTTTACAATGGAATGCATTTGAGTTTACCTGAATTACATAAACAAATGACTCATTGTATATCCAATACATTGAAATTTTGCTGATAGAAATGTAGAAGTCATGTAATTTTTTAGGTGCAATTCTATTATTCATAACATACAGTCATGGTCAAACTCTTTAACTGTGCATTCCATGTATTTATTTGTGCACCTACTATGTGCCAAGTGCTGCATTTTCCCAGTGTGTAGTCTCAGCTTTGACAAAAGTCCCCAAACAACAAACTGGGAGATATTGAAAAGGAAACACTGGATGACTCTTTGCTCTTTAATACACAGGACACTCTTGTTTGGGAAGTTCTGTGTATTAAACCCTGCTCTCAGTGAGACCCATTAAATGATTGAAGATAAGGTCCAACCTCTTAAAAATCTATGTGAGTTTGCCAGGGCTACCATAGCACCAAAGTACCACACACTGCGTGACTTAAACAACTGAACTGCTTTTCTCAGTTCTAGGAGCTGGGAGTCTGAGATCAAGGTGTCACAGGGCTGGTTTCTTCTGAGGCCGCTCCTTGGCTTGTAGACGGCCATCTTGTTCCGGCATCTTCACATGGTCTTCCCTCTGTCCTCTGCCCCCATGTGTGGGTCCTAATCTTTTCTTCTTATAAGGACACCAGTCAGATTGGATTAGGACCCACTCTAATGACCTCACTTAACCTTAATCACTTCTTTGAAAGATGCTACCTCCCAACGCAGTCACATTCTGAGAAAGCAGAGGATAGGACTTCAACATATAAATTTAGTGGGGGTTGGGGGGACACGATTCAGCCCCTAACACATCATTTTGTGTTGCATTCCTCTTCTGGGTCTCGGAAACCAAGAAGGGGATGAGATGGGGGGTTATTTAATGTTCCTAAATCAGCCAACTACTTTTAAAACTGGGCAAATTTTCTCTAGAGAGTAATTACCTCCTTTATGCCAAATATCTTCTCAAATTAAGCTATTTCGGGTGACATTCCATCCTCCTTTCTACTGGGTTAACTAAACATGTCTTTACAAAGAGATTCCTTTCATCTAAAATAAAATTCACTGACATCAGATTTGATTTAAAAGGAGGATGAAAATCATCTCATATTTACGGTAGAACGTTCGTGTTGGAGAGAGGTCAGATGCGTGGCTGGGTTTTGTCTCGGTTTGGTGAACCATCCATTTCCTGACCAGCACCACACAACGCATTTTTCACATTTTCTTTCCCAGAGATGCTGCTTTAAGACATTGATTTCTCTTAAATGTTTCAAAGATGATTTTGTAGTGCTGGTAACTGTTTTCACAGTTTCATGCTTTTACGGACTGTTTTTAACTTTATATTTATGCCTTGAGGTATTTCTAAGAAGGGCGTAATTTCATAAATTGAAGCCAGAAAGAGTCAAGTAGCAGATGATCAGAGGAATCGGCTCTTAAGCCACTGGAGTGACGATACCTCCATTCCTGTAGCAATTTATTTCTCCAAAGAGTAAGCCTCTCCTCCCATCTCTACCTTGAAACCTGAATTTTTCCCCATTGCTGCTCTGCAACCTGTGCTGGACTTGCCCGAAGATTCTTTGGCTGCAGCTTCCCACAGAAGACTCTGCAGTCCTCTCCGCATTTGCTGCAAACCTGCCTTCCTCCTTTGAGTTGATCTGGAGCCACGGTCACTGTCAGCCTAGGGGCATTTCATCCTGAATGGAAGCGCATTTTCCAATGTATGAGCTTGCTCAATTATGTAGCAACAGGGGAAGACAGTTTAAAGACAAATGGAAAAATCTGATCTTTTCTCATTCTGCATCGTGAAACTTTTGCCTTTCCAGGCAGTTACTAAAAACAAAGAACTCAATGCAGTGTGACATAGAGCATTGAAAAGCCAGAAAGAATCTATTTCTTCCCCAATTTTTAAATTGTGGTGAGACACACATAACATTTACTATCTCAGCCATTTTTAAGTGTACAACTTAGTGGTATTAAATGCATTCATAATGTTGTACAACCATCACCACTATCCATTTCAAGAGCTCTTTTCGTCTTGTAAAACTGAAACTCTATACCCAGTAAACACTCACTTCCCAGTCCCTTTTCTCCATTCCCTCACAACCACCAAGAATCACTGCTTTTTTTTTTTTTTAAAGGGGAGTGGGTAAGTAAATTCTGACTGCACAACTGCATCTTATATTCTGCAGAAATTAAAAATACAAATTACAAATAATTTAAATGACATGAGGAATTGCTTATGATGGGATATTACAAGAGAATAATACAAGAGAGCTACAAAAGTTAAATTACATCACAGTCTTATGTTAAAATGCATGGGGAAAATAGAGGAAAATGTACAGATAAATATTTTCTTATTTGTTTCCGTATTTTCCTATTTCTGCATGGGGTTGCTTTTACTTTTATTAAGAGGAAAATTTAAAAAAAATTTTTTAAAGAAGAGAACTCTGTTCTATATTTACTCCTTTTAAATAATCATTTGGCAGAAAAGGTGACTTCCTATCATTGCTACAGCTTGAATGCATTTTGGAAGGAAAAATGATCAATCTTGTGGGGGCCCTGGAGGAGAGGCGGAGACTTACGGCAGCCACAGTCGCAGGGCAGCAGGGCAGTCCCTGGCGTGTTTCATCATCTTATGGCAGCCTTCTAGTGCACGCCCAGGGGCGAGCTCTAAACATTCCAAGTTAGGAGGAAAATTTGAGTCACCTACTGACCAAATTAGATGATCCAGATGATGCCAGAGCAGGTGGTCAGAAGGTATAATTTCCAGAGTTATTGAACTCAGTCATAGATAATGACCAAGCATGAGAGCGAAAGGGGAAAGAGAGAGAGAGAAGTCTGTCTGTGTGTGTGTGTGTGTGTGTGTGTGTGTGTGTTACAGGGATGCAGCCACATAGCCACAAACATGGGCATCAACATTAGTGTCTAAACTCTGATTAATTTATGACATCAATAGGAAAATGCTGAAATTTGCCAGCTCAATGTGAAAAACAGGTGACAAAGATCCTCAGTTGATATCTGTCTTAAAAAAGAGTAGCGGTGGAGCTCAGCGGGATTGCCCCCACGCCCTTCCCTGACTCGATCTCTCTCCTCCTAACTGGCATCTCCACCTAAGGACGGCTCTCAGTGATCCACTGCTCTTTCCACCCATTTTCCTCCCCAAACCCAGGGCTCTGACTCCTGCTCTGAGGGAGCAAATTAATTACAGCCATGCATCTTTACATCTGGAGACAGTGAGCTTGGTGCTTTCACATAGAAAGGGCTTTAAATATTGATGAGTAAATCTCAGGACCCCAAATAACTTCCTTTCTCCATCTTGTGGGATTTCAAGTCCCGAGTCTCTGAAGGAAATATTGAGCTTTATTAAATACAGAGCTAAATCAAAGTAACACCTAACACAAGCATTTTGGGTAAAAAAAAATTTAACAGGCATCTTTGTTACTTTAATCTGTTATGAGAGAGTGATTCTTATAATTTCACTCTCTCTTAGAACTACAAAAATTGGTGGCAGAATCTCCATTTGTGACAGATAGCAGAAGCCTTGTAAACTGTAACATCTTGGACAGTTTTTTAAGGTGAGAAAGTCCATACTGTAAATCTTGTTAACTCAAAAGAGACTTCCACCACGACAGTCCTTTAGACCAAGCTCAGAACAAAAGCTCCAGAGCCAGGCAGATTATACGAGCTGTGAGATTTGGGGCAAGTCACCTACTGAAGCTGTAGTTTTCTCATTTTTAGGTATTAATATAAGAGCAGTACCTGTCTCATGGGGCTATGGGAAGGATTAACTGAATCAGTCGATTAGTCAGAGCCTGGTATATGATACATTGACAATATTAACCACTGTGCACCAAGCTCTTTTGTTCCCTACAATCTGAAATATTTCATCTCATAAATATGACCTCTGATTTTCTTCCTTGTTCAGACCACTGACACTTTTTGCAGTTCTAACAACCTATACCAGCTTGTTAGATTTCAGAGTATCTCTTTCGCATCTTCAAAATGCTGTATGGCATCATTCTCCCTCTGTTTCTATCTCTCTCTCCAGCAGATAAATTTTAGTTTAAAATTGAGAGCAATTGCCGTATTCTAAGATGCTGCAAGCTTACAAATTGTTGCTGAAGATGATAAAAGAATAATTACATCTATAGCGTGGTTAGATTGTTTGCCGCATTAATTCAATTTTTGACTAAATAAAATAAAACGCAATCACATCACAAGTAGGCCAGTGATTATGTTTTATAGATGGGTGCATTTTGCTGACTATTCTAGAAGTTAGAAATGTATGTTACCTTGGTGAAGTCAGATTTCGCCTCTGTGACATCAGACTGGAGATTTTTAAGGGCAATTTGATCGCTTGTACTGTGGTAGTTGTCCCGTAATCCTAGGCAAAAGGAGATAATATTGCTACTTTTTAGTAGATAAAAGGATAAAATGGAATATATAACTCTACTGTAAAATTTAATGTCACCTACTCACATATTCTATCAGCCAATAGTAAATCCAGGATAGTCTAACCATGACAAAACCTTGTACATTTCTCTTATTCCATCCCATCCATTTAACCTCTCTGGGTTCATTATTAGTTTATTCAGCTGCGAGATTTCTTCCATACGATCGTTTGTGTTCTTTAGACTCAGTCACAATTACACAATTTTAGGCCTATCATATTCACCAGCGTCCCAAGTTTATACTCAGCAGAAGAGAGATTCACATCTATAGATTTCCCAACATCACTAGAGCTAAGAATGAGTGAAATACAAAACTGACCTTCATTCAGCCTCTTCATGCAACCATTATTGGAGGGGTCATGGATGACTCAGAAACTGATATGAACACTGTTTTAGACCCTCTGAGGATAATTTAGTGATCATATCATGAGACACTCTACGTAAAATCCCCCACCTGTGCCTCTCTGTGAGTGTCTGCCACAAAGATAGCTAAGAATATTGTCAGGTCCAGCTGGACGGAGCAGCAGACCGAGAACTGGAGGAGCGGGATTCTAGTCCTGGATCCCCCAAGCACTAGCTTAATAACAGTGGACATATCTATGGAGCTACTCTGCCTGAATTCCTCATCCACCAAACCTGCCCTGAGTGCCTCACGGAGTCCTGGGCAGAAGCTTTCCCTCAGATGCAAGCCAGCAGTACTACAAAGTCTACCCAGGGCTTACACGGCCTTACACTACGGGGCTGTAATAAATGGCTCCCCAGCTGCTAGTGCAGGTGATGAGAAAGAAGAGATTTATGAAAGCAGCTCCCTAAACTAGAGTCCTGCCTTTATCAACTCATCAAAAAGGTTTATGAACATTTTAGATATACAGTCACGCACTGCACAACAACCTTTCAGTCAGTGAAGGACTGCATATATGACAGTGGTCCAATAAGATTATAATGGAGCTGAAAAATTCTTATCACCTACTGACACTGTAGCCATCAGAACGTTGTAGTATAATTGTTTGTTTAAATAAAAGTAGTGTAGCCTAAGTGTGCAATGCTCGTAGTCTACAGTAGTAGACAATACTGTCCTAGGCCTCCCCATTCACTCACCACTCACGCACTCACGCACTCACTCACTCATCCAGACCAACTTCCAGTCCTGCAAGCTCCATTCACGGGAGTTGTCCTACACAGGTAGCCCATTTTCTACCTTTTAGCCTGTATTTTTACTGTATCCTGTTTATGTTCAAATATGTTTGGATATACAAACGCTTACCACTGTGTTACAATTGCCTACAGTATTTAGCACAGTCGGACACTATACACGTTTCTAGCCTGGGAACAATAGGCCATACCATACGGTCTAAGTGTGTAGGAGGCTATACCATCTAGGTTTGTACATTCTACAAGGTTCGCACACCAACAAAATCCCCCAACCACATTTCTCAGAACATATCCCCATCCTGAAGCACTGCATGGCTGTAACTTAAAGAGTTTTATGAGGAAAATAATGTGCACTAATATTTTCAAGTTTGGCAGATTTGCAGAAGGGTCAGGACATGGCTCGAGGGAATTTCAAGGGCCACCATTGACCTGTCCAGAGCCTGGCTGTGTCTCACCTTGTCCTTGGGTAACAGTGAGCGCCATCAGCTCTAATTCAGATGTGGGGCTGTGCCTCCATCTATGACTGCTATTGAGTGACAGAGACAGTTATCCAAGATGATGTGCACAGATTACTTTTTGTGAAGCACAAATATAAGAGCTGAAAGGTCTTTTGGATTCCTGTGCAGAGCTGATGCATCATGATGAACTGACAATAAAGCTGATGAAGACAGAAATCCTACTCTGGTCATGTGGCATCACATGTGGTTAAGAACTTTGGAGTCAGCACAGGCTGAGGCTAGACAGGTCTGGGCCTGCAGGTTTGGCCCCAGGCCGACCTACAGTAGATGGGCTGTATACCCTCTCTGAATTTCTTCTTTCATAAAATGCATGCAATAACACCTCCTGCAAAAATGCTGCCTTGCCATCAGTGCACTGAGGATACTGAATGGAAAGCATTTGGGCAGGGTGGAGTGTGGAATTAATGTTTTATAAATGACACCAGTTATGATTGGCAATGAGCAGGATCAAGGCAGCCCTCCCCAAGACCCAACTGGTCGCTATCACTGTGGCATCAGTGGTCAGGAAGTCGCTGGAATCACAGCACAGAGTCCCAGCACCTGAATCCCAGATCTGGTTACTAGTGTGGCTTTGAGCAAGTTACTCAGCATCCTTTGGTTCCTCACCATGAGATGAAGACAATAAGGGTATCTGCTTCAGAGGGTTACTATAAGCAATTAAATGACATAACTACCCTTAGTGCAACGTTCAGCACATAACAACATGCAGCAAACACTAGCTTTGGGGAGATGCCTTGTCTCCAGCAGGGAGGCGGAGGAACTGCCATGATCAGATACACAAAGGCTGGGCATGAGCTGCCTGCGGTTGCTATGACAATTGACCACAAATTCAGGGCCTACACAACACCAATGTGGTATTCTCCAGTTCTAGAGGTCAGAAGTCCAACCTGGCCTCACTGGGCTAAAATCAAGGTGGTGGCAGGGCTAGGTTCCTTTCTGAAAGCTCTGGGGCAGGATTCTTTTCCTTGCCTTTTTCAGCTTGTAGAGGCTACCTGCATTCCTTGGCTCACAGCCCTGCATCGCTCAAACTTCTGCCTCCAATATCACATCTCCTTATCTGACTCTGACCCTTCTTCCTCCCTCTTGTAAGGACCCTTGGATTAGATTGAGCCCACCTGGAAATTCCAGGCTACCCTCCCCGTCTCCAGGTTATTAACTAAATCTCATTTGCCAAGTCCCTTTGGCCAAGGTAACATATTTATAAGTTTCAGGGATTAAGACATGAACATCTTTGTGGGAGGGGGGACATTATTCTGCCCACTACAGACTAGTTGAGGAGATGGAGGCACATGTATTGGATGTAATGTAGGGCCTTTAAAATAATGAATATAAAGTCTATATAGCAACATGAGAAAGTGCTTACAATGCTATGTTTATCAAAAGAAGGAAAAAGCCTATGAACCACATGACTGCAACATTTAAAAAGTGTGTGTAGACATCTGAAAAAATAGTAAAGTTGTAACCGCATCAAGAAAGTGCCCTGGTTAAAGAAACGGGCAGAGGGTGTACAGGCCCTGAACACAGCAGCATACACTCCAAACAGGGCTTTGTCTCTAACTAAACTTCATTGATTCCCATGCCCCATTTGTGAAATTAGAATATGTGGTGGAGACTGTCTGAGTCCTGCCCTTTGCTGGGGAACTGCCACATACCTCAGCTGTTGGGAGAGTGACTGACAATGGCTCATAGCTTCGCTCTGAGAATGACCCTCCACGTTGAAGCACAGCCCAGGATGACTCTTAGGAATACAAAGGTTGGGGCCAGGCGCAGATGGCTCACTCCTGTAATCCCAGCACTTTGGGAGGCTGAGGCAGGTGGATCATAAGGTCAAGAGATGGAGACCCTCCTGGCCAACATGGTGAAATCCCATCTCTACCACAAAAATTAGCTGGGCGTGATGGTGCACACCAGTAGTCCCAGCAACTCGGGAGGCTGAAGCAGGAGAATTGCTTGAACCCACGAGGTGGAGGTTGCAGTGAGCTGAGATCATGTCATTGCACTCCAGCCTGGCAACAGAGTGACACTCCCTCTCAAAAAAAAAAAAAAAAAAAAGGAGTACAAAGGTCAGGACAGCTCTGCCTTTTATGCTCCAGAGCAAAAACCAAAGGCCTGACTTCACCTGACATCCTTGTTTGGCTCTTCCCCCTTCCTTATCAGGTTTCCCTCACTCTTCTGTGGTTCTTATCCTGAAGAACAGCCCAACCCCACTGCCCTCAGGCTCTGCCCCTCAGAAACCTTACCCGAGACAGGGTCCTCCCTGTATTGCTGCTCAACAGCGAGGGCTCCCAAAATGTGGTCCCCAGACCAGCAGCATCCATACGATGGGGGCACTTGTTAGAAACTCACATTCTTGTGTCTCACCTACTGACCGCAGACCTAGCAAATGAGGAGCTTTGAGGAGGTTCAGCCCTATGCTTTAGCAAGCATTCCCGGACATTTGGCACAGCCCACATCCAGGAGTGCTTGTTGATCTAAGACAACTTAAGACATCTTTTACAGATGGTGAGTCTGAAGCCCCAGAAGAGAATCATAATGCCTTGATTCGAAAACCACTGCATGACTTTTAGAAAAATCACACCTAGTCTGTGGGCATGGGAATCTCAATGAGGCTTTTCATCAATGGTTTCACTTCAAACAAAACTGTCATAGAAAAAAAAAAAAAAAAGTCATGAGAGCCAGCATGCTTTTATTTTGAAAGTAATTAAAAACCAGCCCAATTAGCCCCCCAAAGTTATTGCTGGTTTATGACTCACTTGTGTTTGCTACCCAGGACGCGGACCCTCTGTACCCAGGGAATGTGTGTGTTCACTAGTAGGTGCCAAGAGCTCTTCTCTCCTAAGATGATTGGAAGGATTGCATCTGCTGCTATCTCCATCAGCCTGAACCACACATCCCAAACCATTCCTCACTTTGAGCACCTTCCCAGAGGCTACAACCACCATGAATGAACATACCACGAGGTCCTGAGTCAAGCACTTTGAGAATCCTGGTTTCCTGCCTGGAGGGTGGTGTGTGTTTCAGCAACGGAATTCCACTGAGCAGGAATTTAGGCAGTGCTCAGGGCGTGTGGGGCCCTGAGCTGAGAGATAAAGGTATGCTCTCTTTTTCCAGCAACTGTAAGAGAAAGTCACGGCTTTGCTATCCCTGGCCTTAATAAGCCACAGACAGAGCCCTTCCAGCAGAGGGAACCAGGAAAAGTTGGTGGGAGGGAGGAGACACTTGACATGGCCTTGTCAGATAGGGTTGGGTTTAGACACAGGTGAACGGAGTGGAGAGGGATCGTGGCACAGCCCAAGCCACAGTCAAACAGAAAGGCAGGAATGGCTTAAGATAAAGTATAAAAGCAGAAAAATCTAGCTTATTTGGAGAATAGCAAGTAGAATATTGGTTGAATCATAGAATATGGTTAAAAGTTATGTCCAATTCCAATCTGTTGCCCAATACTGCTTGGCTTGTCTCTGCAAAAGTAGCAGACAAGCACCATCACATATTGCCTCGTGAACTGATCCACCCAAGAAATGTGCAAATGGAAAATGCCCAGAGGCCTTCAGTTTGTTTAATAATTACACTTACTCTCCTACCTACATCATTAGCGTCAGAGGCAGGGAAGGGACACTCAAATTCTTACTTCTTGGATTTTTACATGCCTTCTCTTATTTCTAGTCTTATGGAAGTCAAGGTTTATTCTGAATTTTCACCATCCTTTTAACAATACTCCTTGTTAATATTTTAAAACAGATGTTTCTCTGAGAGAACCACTTTTCAGCTTTAAATGCAGCTAATCATCTCGGTGTGATTCGATGCTATTGACTACCCAGTTTCTCCGGGAATTCTTCCTGTCTTCGACTTCTCGTCTCGTCTTTTTCCTCTTGGCTACTGTATCTTACTTTCTTTTGGGGGTTCTCTCCTTGACATTCCTCTGTCCTGCCTTTGTGCCCTCTTCGCAAACCTGAGGGACCAATCCAGCCAAGGAGAGGCCAGATCCCCTCCGTGAGCACCGCCTCAGAGCCAGCTGCCTCCAAGTCGCCTCAAACAGCTTTTGCAAAAGGAAACCAACCAGACCCCTTCATGGTTCTCCGTCCCTTCTTCCTCCTATGTCATCGCCTTGGCCAGTGGCCGAGCAAAAACCAAAGGCCTGACTTCATCTGAGGCAACATCCTCCTCACCCTCCCGCTGCCCTCACTGGAAACAGAGGCGCCCACTCCGCACCCTCCTCCTCACCTCCAACATCCAACTGAAAGCCAAGGCCAAGGCCGTTTGCTCCTGAAAGAAAGGCTCTGCTCCATTGCATCAGTTCACCTCCCTGCCCTGCTGGTGTCAGCAAGGTCACAATCAAGCTGGTGACCCCACCAGCCTTATCTCCCAGCCGGTCCTGCCAAACCTTCTTGACATTGCCAGTGTGTGACTGTGAAGGCCACATGGTCCTTCGAAAACTCAAATGCAAGGGACGTGTTTCTCCCCAAGAAAAGGTACAAAATCGAAGCACACATGTAGAGGGACCCTGGGAGTTCAAGGAGCTCAGGTTAGAAATCCTTAAACCCAGTCTGCTTCCCACAGGTGGCTGGCTTGATGACTGTGAGTGCTGCCTTCCCCTTTTCCCCCACTGGGCTAACTCCTAACTCCTCACCGGTGACATGGCTCAAGATCGCTTCTCTTAGAAGGACGTCCCGATCCGCCGCTACCCCACATGGCCCCCAAGCTGGACTGGAGCCTGCATTCGTCCCCAGGACTTCCGTGAAAAGTGACCACAAAGGGAACAGCTGGATACAACAGGGATTTACTGACTCCCAGTTCTGGAGGCCAGAAATCCAGGTGTCAGGACCATGTTCCCTCTGAAGGCCCTAGGGGAGGACCCTTCCTTGCCCTTCCCAGTGTCCCATGGTCGCTGGCATCCTCTGTGTCCCTTGGGTTGGGACAGCCCCTCTCTAATCTCTGCCTCCACCTGTACATGGCCATCTTCCCTGGATGTGTGTCCAAAACTCTCTCCTTTATAAAGACACCAGTCATTGGATGTAAGGCCCACCCTACTCCAGCGTGACCTCATCTTAACTCCATGACGTCTGCCAAGGTCCTTATCCAAATGGCCCTTATCCCAATAAGGTCACATTCACAGGTATCAGGGGTTAGACCTGGAACATATCCTTTTCAGAACACTATTCAGCCAGCCCACACCAGCACCCCCGACAGGCGCTACCGTGCATCCTTTTCATGCTGTTGTGTAATGATCTGTTCCTGAGTATCTCCCCAAGTTAGCCCAGGTCTTTAGAGATACCTGGTTCATCTCCTTTCCCCTGGGGCCTCACACAGTACTGGGCCCAGAAGACACTCAGTGTGGACAGAATGAACAGATTACTTTATATTTTAATAACGGTTATATCTGTGGGAAAGAATTAGAACGTACCTTCTCCAGACAGTTTGAGCATATTCTACTGAGGTTTCAAAGCCATTTTACTCAGTTTCAAAGGTCTTTTAATGACAAGGACGCATTTGGCTAAATGAAAGAAAAAAATGGCCACAGTTTACCTCTGTAACTAGGCTCCGAATGAGTCAGGCTTCCACCTTCCGGCCTCGGCCAAAGAACCTCAAAGCTCTATGTGTGATGAAGTCACCGGAATGTTTACAGGGCAACCATGGGAGGGGGCATACAAGCCCACCTTGTGACATTTCTTGTTAGCAGCAATCATCTCTTTGATGTTTACATCTGAGGCTTCTTTGACGAGTAAAACAAGTTTGCATGAGAGTTATTTAAAAGTTTTCTTAGTATTAAAATATATCCAGATAACATCACACTGGTGATTAGTCTACTTGTTACCAATTTTTTTTACAAACGGTTTATATAGAAAATTGAGCAATATAAAAATTTACCATGCAAGCTCTTATAAGAATGATTGGTTTTCAATCTAATGAAATATCTGACACTAAATTATAATGAGCATTGTTTTATAATTTATACCCAACCAAATTTGAGGTAGCTTATAGTTAATAATGCAGTTTAAAAACAGTAAAACAAACTGATTTAAAAAAAAAAAAAAAAAAAAAGCACATAATGAGCTGGAGAAGTCACTGAATCAAACTCAAAAACCTGGGCTAAAGTTGGCACTGGCAGCTGGGTGCGGTGGCTCACGCCTGTAATCCCAGCACTTTGTGGAGGCCGAGGTGGGCAGATCACCTAAGGCCAGAAGTTCGAGACCAGCCTGACCAACATGGAGAAACCCCATTTCTACTAAAAGTACAAAATTAGTCAGTCATGGTGATGCATGCCTGTAATCCCAGCTACTTGGGAGGCTGAGACAGGAGAATTGCTTGAACCCGGGAGGCGGAGGTTGCGGTGAGCCAAGATCGTGCCATTGCACTCCGGCCTGGGCAACAAGAACAAAACTCCATTTCAAAAACAAACAAAAAGAAAAAGAGAGACAGCACTGGCACAGACGAATCACAACGACAGGGTGAGTTCCCCACTGCCGAAGTAAAGGGGAAATGTGAGAAATTGCATAACTTACTGCCTTTCCAATGAAATACACCATTTTATAAGGCGAGCAGTTTTTATTTTCTGGGATAAAGCCTGGGTCATTATATAAATGCACAGTGGCTTTGTAAGTCGTTTCACAAACACAAGACAAATGGAAATTTCACTGGATAATCCCAAGCCCCTTGCGTCTGGTCAGGGTCTCCGTCACATCATAATGGCTAAAACGCATTGCACATTAATCGTGAGCCACACACCTGCTAAACACTGGTCAGGTGTTATCTCCTTTAATGGAAGAAATGACCTTGTGGGGAGGGCACTATGACTACTCATTTTACAGATGAGGAAGTTGAGCTCCATTTATGTCTCTTACTAGGTGTCACCCCTCCCGTAAGACTAAAGCTGTGAGTTTGCAATATGAATAATCACTGTACATGATTAGGAGAAGGCAAAAGTAGAGCTGCTTGAGTTTTGACGCCTGGTCCAGGTTGACGCTTGGTGCCACCACATTTTAACGCTGTCTAACCTTGGATGAGCCACGTAACCTCCTTGCCTCTGTTTGTTCCTCTGTAAGAGAGAGGCTGGCATAGGCTTTGTTGGGCTGGGAATCATTAAATGAGGCAAATAAAGGTTTTCATGGGCTCAGCACAGTGCTGTCACAGAACGGGCCCTCAAAAAACAATGTGTTATTAGCCACAGTTTTACACATAATTTTCATCTCTCTCAGAAAATTATGGGTTATAATGAAGACGTTGTAAAATCCTATTCTGCTGAATTTTGTAGTCACTTGGGCTCTAGCTGAATCTGAGACCCGTGGAGTGTGAAGCACGGTCCTCCGGCCCGTGGCAGCCAGGGTGGGATGTTCCAGCTTCGTTTTCCCTGTGGCTGGAGTGTGGGTATCTCCTAGTGACAGAGCAGGAGCACCAGCCTCAAGGAAGATGATGACAACCAAATACAATAATGCACGTGAAAGCACCCCGCTCATGGGTACCACATCGATGTGATCAAGCCAGTATCTCAGAGCCGCAAACATTTACGGACAAAATAGCATGTTTGAGGGCCTGAGTTGGGTGCTGAGATAGCAACGATGCAGAGAACACAGGAATCCCTGCCTTGGAAGAACTCACAGTCTAATGGGGAGATGACACACATAAAGAGATATTTTTCCATGCAATGTGGATCTGACCATTTTCTTTTCTCTCATGAGTTGTCTCGTGTTTTGATACTCGTGGTAAAATACACATAAAATGTACCATGTTCATTATTTCTAAGTGTGCAGTGGTATTAAGTACTTTCCTAACATGCAAGAGTTACCATCATCCATCTCCAGAACTCTTTAACCTGCAAAATGGAAACTCTCTCCCCATTAAACACTAACTCCCCCTTCCCACCTTCCCTCAGCCCTTAACAACCACTGTTCTACTGTCTATTCCTACAAATTTGCCTACTCTAGGAACCTTATACAAATGCAATCATACAGTATTTGCCTTTGTGTGGCTTATTTCACTTAGCATGTCTTCAAGGTTCATCCGTGTTATAGCATGTGTCAGAATTTCCTTCCTTTTTAAGGATAAATGATATGCTATTGAATGTATAGCCTACAATGTCCATATCCCTACATCTGTCAGTGGACACTAGTCGCCACTTAGCTATTGCAAATAATGCTGCAATGAACATGGTTGTACAAATGTGTATCCAAGTCCCTGATTTCAATTCCTTCTTAAGAATTGTATTTTGCCTTTCATTCTATAGTTCTTGATCTTATTCTATAATATTTTCTTAGCACAAACTAGTTCTTGTTTTGAGCGGTAGGTGGGGGTGGCAAGGAGATAGATCTATGGATAGATAAATTTGGTAGTAATCTTAAAACCATCCTTAAAAACATTCCTTCCTCCCTTCATGACCACATGAGCAGAGGGAGCAGGATATAAGAATGAGGGTCTTGTTTTCAGACCTCGATGGACATAAGCAGTTAGACACAGGTGGTCTCTGTTGTGTAACTCAAACATCTTCAATGTGGACATCAATGTGACAGGAAGAGGAGGCACTCTCCTCTCAGAAAGATTCCAGAGCTGGGAGGCAGCCCAGATCAGGGAGAACTGAGACCTGGGTAGCAGGGACAGGAATTCTGTTGGGAAGACCAGGAAATGCACAGCCTCACCTAAGCAGAGAGTCAGGGCTTAGGCAGCAAGAAGGTGCACTGGGAGAAGTTGAAAGATGACAAGTTAGTCCCCATTTGGGGAGCCTTAGTAGGACACAGCATGATATGCTGAGAAGAGTCCAGACAGCAAGGACACTAGGCTCCAGATCCCACCTGGCCACTCAGCCATGTCAGCCCCTCCTCTGGACTCAGCTTCCTCATCTGCAAGGCAAGGAGTGCACGGACCTGTATGACCCCTAGGGTGCCGTCTAGCTCTGCCACGAGGGCTTCTCCTACAAGAGCTGGGGGCCATTGAGAGACAGTGCATGTGAGAGGGAGGCAGTCTCCATTAGCTTGCTTCTCTCATTAAGTGGAAAACGCCATCATTTTCATCACGACGTACTCCCTCCTTTGTCAAGCTCACTGAACAAGAATCGTTATTACATAGTATTGAAAGTCACGGTGTGGTTTGATTTCAGAGGAGACTGTTTCTGCCCTTGCAGGTGGGTGGCAGAAAATTGGGATGCTTCTGTGGACAACAGTGGCCAGAAAGAGACACCATCCCCAACCGCCACCCCAACCGCCACCCCAGCTTCCCCCTAAGAGAGATCCATGCTACAACAGGGTCCCAATTACCAGACTCATTAGCCAGGCGACTTTCTGTAGGATGAGCAAGGATGAATTATTTGCTTTTAGTTCAGGACTGGTGAACAAGCAACCCACCAGGAAGAAAAATGGGACGTCTTTGAAACTTCCTGCAAAAGAGGACCTGGAGGTGCCTTCAGCCCACTGCAAAGCCACACACTTCAGTGAGACCAAAGAATTTGTCAGCTCAGGTTCTTTCGTTAACAGACAGATTCATTACGTAAACAAGACACAAAAACATTTTCCTAAGATGTCGGGATGGGTTTCCTCTCCTTCCCCAGCAGCAACGTGACTCTTGTTTGTGGGACTGTGGGGCTTCTTGTTTCTCATCTGTTCGGCTGAATTGGCCGGAGCAGAATGTCTGGAGCCCGGAGCTGGAACCCGCAGAAATGATTACAGGCTCCACTGTGAGCTGGACAAATGAGGTTGGGGCAGCATCTGAAAGCCCAAGTCATAAATCTCTCATTATAAGAGCCATTAGCCACACACTGCACACCGGGGGTCTGGAGAGCCACTGTCACTGGACCCGGTCCGAGAGCCCAGCATCAAAGGAAAAGCCCAGGCTCAAGATGCTCACACCACTGCCATTATCCTGTGTCCCCACTTAGAAAACCAAAGTGGCCTCGCTACAGAACTCTCCAATGGCTTATCAGCAACGCCAGACAATTAGAACAAGGTTGTTCTTCTCCCTGGGGTGGGTTTTGTTTCGAGTTCTTTGGCTCTTTGTTTTTGCTGTTGCTGTTTAATGGAGCGAGGAGCCCTGCACTCCCCGTGTTATTCCCTGCTGTGTAGCAGACCTTCAATTCAGGCAAGAACAGGGAAACTGTCCTCTTAAATGGGTAGGCACCTAAGAATCCAAAGCTGCCTAAATAGCTTGTCCACACCTGCCACAACCAAAAATAAATAAATAAATACAAATATATAAATATAAATATACATATACATATATATATATATATAGAAGCAGCAGAGGCAGGGCTCTGCTCTCCAGGGCTCTCCAGAGAGGGGCAGGGCTCTCCAGAGAGGCCCCAGCTAAGAAGTTGCAGAGTCAGGCTCCCTCAGTCAAGTCTAAGAGAGGCCCCAGGTCTCTGACTTTTAGTCCCATTCTCTCCTAACCACAGCCCTTCCTTCTGGGCTAAGATGATCTCTCCTCTCTCTGCAATTGACTTTTCTTTTTTTTTTTTTGAGACGGAATCTTGCTCTGTTGCCCAGGCAGGAATGGCACAATCTCGGCTCACTGCAAGCTCCGCCTCCCAGGTTCACGCCATTCTCCTGCCTCAGTTTCCCAAGTAGCTGGGACTACAGGCACCCACCACCACGCCCGGCTAATTTTTTGTATTTTTAGTAGAGAAGGGGTTTCACCGTGTTAGCCAGGATGGTCTCGATCTCCTGACCTCGTGGTCTGCCCGCCTCGGCCTCCCAAAGTGCTGGGATTACAGGTGTGAGTCACTGCGCTCAGCAGACTAATTTTTTTAATAACAGCTTTATTGAGATATAATTTACATACCATACAGTTTACCCTTTTAAAGTGCACAATTCAGTGGTTTTTGTATATTCACCAAGTTGTGCAACCATCACCAAATTCCAGAACATTTTCATCATCCCCAAAAGAAGTCCCATACCTGTTAGTAGCACTCATCATGATCCCTTCACCCCAGCACCTGGCAACCACCCATCTACTGTCTCTCTCTGGATTTATCCATTCTGGACATATCCTATAAATTGCATCATATAATATGTGGCCTTTTATTTCTGGCTTCTTCTGCTTATCTTAATGCTTTCAAGGTTCATCTATGCTGTAACACGTATCAAGACATCCTTGCTTCTTAAGGCTGAATAATATTCCAGGGCATAGGTGGACCACATATGTTGCATCTCTTCAACAGCTGATGGACATTTGAGTTGTTCCCACTTTGGGGTCATAATACTACTACTGCGAAAATTCATGCACAAGCTTTTGAGTGGATATATGTGTTCTATTCTCATATATACCTAGGAGTGGAATTGCTGGGTCGTACGATCACACCACGTTTAAATTTGAGGAACTGCCAAACTGTTTCCCAAAGTGTACCATTTTACATTCCCACTAGCGATGTATGAGGCTTTCACTTTTCCCCAGCCTTCCTCACTGTTGTTATTGTCCGTCTTTTGGATTATGGCCAATCTAGTGGGTGTGAAGTGGTATCTCATTATGGTTTTGATTTCCATTTCCCTAATGGCTAATGATAATGGAGCATCGTTTCACGTGCTTATTGGCCATTTACATTTCTTCTTTGGAAAAATGTCTTTCCAGATCCTTTGCTCATTTTATAACTGGGTTGTTTGTCTTTTCTTAGGATTTCTGGGGAAAAGATGCTTAGTGATGCCTCCCTACCCCTGCCAATGAGTGAAAGAAGCAGTGATGATTCTCAGACTCCGTAAGGCAGCATCTCGTATCTATGTACCTTTAATGTCAGAGACATTTCTGTCGTTTCTGACATGGGGGCTAAGAGAATGTTCTTTGGAGTCCCACAGACATGGGTTTGAATCTAGCTTGGTCACTTATAAAATCTGTGACTTAGAAGTCACCTGACTTCTCTAGACCTCAGCTTCCCCATCTGCAAAGCAGGGATTGTGATGTCTATTTCATCAGATTATGAGAGCTAAGAAAGAAGACACATAGAAAGCCTTTAGCACACTGCCTGGCATGTAGGAAGCACGTAATACAATTTAGTTTTTATTTATCCAGCAAATATTTATACAGCATTGACCACGGGCCAGGCATTGGTCTAGGCATCAAAGTCACAGCAATGAGCAAAACAGCCAGAAAAGGCTCTGCCCTCACGGAGCTTACGTGTAGTTAACTTTCTTTAAAACGTTAATGATGCTAGTTACTATTACAATTTAACATTGTTACTGTTGATTGCAAAATAAGTACCAGCTCATCAGAAACCAGAAACTAGGAAGACAAGATAAAGGAAGTTTCACTAATGAACTTGAACTTTACAGAGAGACAAAGCATTAGCTTCAGTAATTACAGCTCTCCTGCCAGGCCCCAAGTGTGGCCTTTCCTTCCTTTCTGCTTGTAGAGAGAGATGGGGAAGGAGAGGTGCCTGAGAAGCCATAGACTGCGGGTCCACCAGGTCTCAGGAACGGAAAAAAAGGAGCAAACACCAGATTTAGCATTTCCAGATATCTAGACAAAGAGAGAGGTCATACGTACCAATAAATATACTTACTAATCTTGGGGAGTTTTGCAAGCATAAAAATAATTTTTTAAGTGTAAAAGAAATAAATGAGAAGAGTGTGTGGCAAGAAAGAGCAAGGAATGAACCTCTTGATGCTTGAAAAACTGGTCCAACAGGGCTGGGTGGGGCTGAACATGAGACTGATTAACAGGAAAACTGCTAGCCTAGGCTAAAGAACGCTTCTGAAGCGTGGTGGTGAAACTCATTTGAGTAAATGAGGTCCTGAGATCATGAGAAACACTGTTCTACTTAGAGGTCAGCAAGTCTGCAGTGGCAACGCTCAGCCGAACCGTGCTCAAGGCCAGCTCCATCACAGCCCAGCAGTGGGAGCCAAGCGAGTCACTTACCTCCTCTTGGTTTCCTCATCTGCAAAATGGGCTCAACAACCCTGATCCCATCTGGACCTGAGGCTGGACTCTCAGGTCCTTCTTAGAGGACATTCCCACAGCCTGCAATGCTGATTCTCAGCTCACTGCAGGGTTCTCTGTGAGCCAGACAACAGCAGCCTCTTTTTGTGTGTAAAGGGGAAAGGATATGTCAAATCTGAGTAGACAGCAGTATCAATGACTGCCATTTGGAGAAAAGTAGATCTATAAAGGTAGATGTAGCCAGGGATCTGCCGTATCAGATATCAAAACTTATTATGAAGGCGAGAAGAAAGGTAGGTCATTGCTACAGAAATAAACAAAAATGGGCTAGTGGAAAAGAAAGAATAAGGAACCCAAAAAGAGACGCTCACATATATGGATGTGAAAAATTATGAGGTGAGACTATCCGTCAGTGGATATACACAATAAACACAACATTTTACAAACTACAATAAATGATGCTGGGACAATTAGCTACCATTATTTTAAAAACCAAAATTAGACATCTTTTCCTTACCATACCTACAAATCAACTCCAGATAATCCAAAAACTGAAATGTAAAAGGTAAAACTTTAAAACATTCTTTAAAGATAAAATAGTTAATATTTTCATGATCCTGAATAGGAAAGGATATCTTTAGAATATTCCCAAAGACAAACACTATTAAATAAAAGTTTGATAATTTCAATTATTTTTAATGTAATAATTGCTGATCATCAAAAGATTCCATAAAGAGAGGAGGTGAGCCACAATTTAGAAGAAGATATTTGTAACCCATATAACAGATAAAGGGTTATTATGGTGATTTAAAACTAATTTTAAAACCCCCGTAAATTAATTTGAGAAAGACCAGCAGCCCAATGGAAAAATAGACAAAGACAAAATAGCCATTTCTCAGTAGAATCACATTTTCCCCAAGCAACTGAAGAGATATTCCACCTCATTAGTAAAGAGAGAAAGGCAAAATAAAATGACAATAAGAGACCATTTCGCATCTACCCAGATTGGCAAAAAATCAGTGGTATTAAATACTGGTGAGGATGTCAGACAATAGAGGCTCCCACGTATGATCAGTGAGCACAACTAATATGATCACTATGAAGAGCAACCTCATCAACAGAAAGATGCAAATACCTAACACCTAGCAATTCTGCTCTTATTCACAATATTTCATCAAAATCTAACACTTCATTGATTATAAGATGTGCCATTTAAAAATGTATCATCAAGGAATAAAAAGCTGCTAATTATACTCTAAGATGTCATTAATTTTAATACATATTCTGGTCTCAGAGATATTAAAATGTAAAAAAATGCATCTTAAACTAAATGAAATATAGTATGTACATTTTAAAACCTCTTGTACATTTGCACTGGGATATATAAGACTGTTTATTGCATCGATTTTTAATGGTGTCAAAAAAAGCTCCTGTAAACAACAAAAAATGGTCTTTGACAAGAGAATTTATAAACAGTGAAATATTCAACTATCTAGCAGTGAAAATGAATAAAGTATAGGTGTGCACATTAACATGGATGAGAAAAAGCAAACCAAAATAAGAGTGGAAACAGAAAATAATCAATAAAACAGAAATGATAGAAAAACTTAAAGTTAAAAGGCAGTTCCTAAAAAAAAAACACAAATCAGTCTAGAAAAAAATTTAAAACACACAGAAATTTCTATTGTCAGGAATAAGAGAGACGTTATTACTGCAGAGACTATAGACATGAAAAGGATAATAAGAGAATATTATGAATAACTTTCATGTGAATAAATTCAACTTAGAAAAAAATAAACAAATTGCTTGAAAAAAATACCTTACCAAAATGATACAATATGAAACAGAAAGTATGAAGACCCCTATATCTATTAAAGAATTGACCCATTATCAAAAATCTTCCCATAAAGAATATGCCAGGTCCAGGTAGCTTCACTGGAGACAAGAAAATGAAAGGGATAGAATGAGAAGGAAGAAACCAAACCTAGCCAAGGCAGCCTGCAGGCACATGTGGGAAAAATGAACTCTATCAAACATTTCAGGAAGAAGACATTCCAACCCTATAAAACATAAGAAAATAAAGGAGGCTAGCAAAAGCCAAACTGCAAAACCTGATAAAGAGATTACCAAAAAACAAAACCAAAAAAGCAAAACAGAGAGAGGGAGGAAGGAAGAATGAAAATTACTGATTAGGCCGGGCACAGTGGCTCACGCCTGTAATCTCAGCACTTTGGGAGGCTGACACAGGTGGATCATTTGAGGCCAGGAGTTCAAGACCAGCCTGGCCAACATGGTGAAACCCCGTCTCTACTAAAAATACAAAAATTAGTTGGGCGTGGTGGCGGGCGCCTGTAATCCCAGCTACTCAGGAGGCTGAGGTAGGAGAATATCTTGAACCCGGGAGGCAGGATCCAAGCTGAGATCACATCACTGCACTCCAGCCTGGGCAAAAGAGTGAGACTCCATCTCAAAATAATAATAATAATAATAATAATAATAATAATAATAATAATAATAGTAATAATAAATAAAAAAAGAAAAGAAAAAAGAAAATTACAGATCAAATATGTCTCATGAACATAGACCAACAGCTCTCAGCTGGGGTTGATTTTGCTGCCCAGGGTACATTTGGCTATGTCTGGAGACATTTATGGTTGTCATCCTTGGTGGGAGAGTGCAGCTGGCATTGGTTGGTAGATGTTAAAGGAATCAGGGGTGCTGCAAAACCCCAGGGGATGCATGGGACAGCCCCATGACAAAGGATTGCCAGGCCCAAAGTGTCAACATTTCTGAGGATGAGAAACCCTGACAAAGACACAAAAAGCCTTAACAAAAGATCAGAAATAAAATTCAACAATGTATAAACAAGGTATATTTATCCTGACCAAGTAGAGTTTATCCCAGGAACGGTGCTGGAACAACTGGATATTCCACTGAAAAATAATATACCTCAACTCTTACCTCAAATGATTCACAAAAATTAACTTGAACAAATCACAGACCTAGCTCTAACATTAAAACTATAAGGCTTTTAGAAGAAAATAGAGCAGGATATCTTTGTAAACTAGGAGGAGGCAAAGTTTTCTTGCACCCAGAAAGTAACAACTATAAAAGAAAAAGAAGGTAAATTAGACTGCATTAGAGTTTAAAACTTCTACTCATAAGGAGAAACTGTTAAGAAAATAAAAAGGGAAGCCACAGACTGGGATAAAATATTTGCAAACCATATTTCTGACAAAGGACAGATATCCAGAATATATAATGAACCCCTACAATTTAATAATAAAAAGACAACCAACCCAATATAAAATGGAGTTACCGAATATTTAACTACCCTCACTGGGTTGGAAATCATACACATTTGGCTAGTTTCTGGATAGCTGTGTATAACGTATAAACTCAGGCAGTTGCCCCCCACATCCAGGGCAATGAACTCCCCAGTCATATACAACTTAGCTCTGGAGTTAGGATGGACCTCCGCCTTTTACAGATATGCCTCCAGCCTGCCAGGGCTGTCTGGTTTTCTTCCATCTCATTGCATCTCAGCCTGCCATGTCCCTAACTTGACCTATGGCTCTATCTGTGGATAATGAGTAACTTTATGATGATCCTCTTGGGTGTTCTCAAATGTTCAGAGTGTAAACTGTCTCCTCATTGTAAATGTGACCCTCTAAGAGGCCACAGAGGCTGGGGTCTGAGGCCCTGATTCCAGTGGCTGGCATCACAACTGCATCTTTCTCCCATTCCCTACCCTGTTTCTTGGCCCCAGAAACCTCAGAAAGGCAGCTCCCTCATGGTCTCTGAGCTTTGGCCAGTGGGTTTTACGGAGCTTGATCAAAGTGGCATCACTCTCAAATGAACCCCTGATAAGTAAGGTTTGGACTCATATAAAGAGCGAGCACAAAACAAGTGTTTTCAAAAATCTAAAATAAAATAAAAGCTTGCTACTGCATTATTAAGCCTCACATCAACCCAGTGGGACTTTCAATAGTATACGTGTGGGCTTCTCTCTTGGCTTCATAGATAATATGCTTGTGCTTGAATCTCTTCCCAGCCATATCATACATATTTTAGCCCTGAAAACTTAAGATCAAGGTGAGAGCATTCCTAAGTTCCTTGAATACAGAAGTCAGTCCAGTCCATTTAAACTCAAGGAAATCTGTCTTATTCAAAAACCAGCTCAAATTGTTTCAGAACTTTTTGTCCCTGGACAAAACAAACCAGTCCTGTTTTCAGGGCACATTGTATTGTAGCAATTGGATGATTGCATGGTCATTCCCCTGGATGGGCTGTAGCCCTCTTGGGGACAGGAGCCCCCACCTTTGAGTCCTCATTGCCTAATTCTGGACATGGGGAAATAACAAGGATATGTGAGCTCAGACGGTAAAAGGACCCGAGGCCAGGTTTGATTTCAGTCAAGTTAACCCCTCAGAGCCTGTGCCCTGTCTGTGAAATGAGAATACATGTCACACTCACTTTAGGGAATTGTTTAATGCATGAAAAGCTCTTAGCACAAGTGCCTGGCACATTGCAGAAGCTAAGAAGTGGCAGCTGCCAGTAGGTATGAGAGCTAATTAAATGTTTGCTGAACTGGGCTGAATGACAAATGCTGGATCTTCAGGAGTGGACCCAATCCAGAGTGTTCGGGTGGCACCTTGCCATTGAGACCAGGAACCCTGTGTGATATGGGGCCACATTAGAACAAAGCCTCCAAAACTGCTGTACTGCTGTACACATAGAGAAGAGCGAGGAGGAGATGTGAAGATCCATTATGAGAGGGAGGAATCTGCTCTTCCCTGTCCTTTTGTCCTCCCTTGGAACTGCCAGCCCTGCATGTGCCCTCAGGCTGAGGATTTCATCTTGCCCTGACGAGTTCAGCTTCCCTTGAGAACCCTCTGCATTACACAGCCAGGGTGCAGAACCCACCTCCAACAGTGAGGATGCAGAGCGTACCTGCTTGTGCCAAACCCAGGTTCCTTGGCTGCTCGTACTCTGTGCTTCCAATGTGGGCCTCAGAACTCCTATGCTCTGTGTCCAAGCGACTTCTCTGGATTTGCCACTTAAGAATTTCTGGTCATCTCTTCCCTGCCGTTTCAGTTTCTCTGGTGTCAATGCCTGCCATTTTTCATGGTGCCTCTGCTCTTAGAGTTGTAAGTGGACATCTTTCTCTCCAATTCTCTTAGTCCTTAGGATCTGTCTGAAAGATTTTTTTCCCAAAAGAGGCTTCTGCAGTGTTTGGGTGACCTGGTCTCTCCTTTCATGGGAGTATCATTGGTGTCATTGAGCAAGATCCAAGAAGCACATCCACCACTTCCACGATGTCTACAGAAAAAGCTCTGCCACATCCTTCTTCCATTTCCAAAGGAAGTGAAGATGATATCACCACTGGGTCTGTGCCACCTTCATTTCTCTACGCAGTATGTCAGAATTCTGGAAATGGACTCTGGGTTTGCCTGTTTCTTCTGCTTTCCCTACAGCCTCAGCAAACTGAAGAAATGGGGAACAAGTGGTGGCTTTGGAATCTCTTGCTTCCGCAGAGTGGGAAGATGGCGCTGCCTTTCAATGGACCTGCGAGCTCGGCACCTGCATTTGTGTCTGGTGGTGGCCTCCATGGAGGTCACACTCACTCCATTAGCGCCCTCCTCCTGGCAGCAGTGGGCCACTTCCCACCTCACCCCTTCAGGAGCTGAGACCAAGGTGGTTTGCTCAGAGCATCTGAGACCACACTCGTGAAAGAGCCACATATTATCACCCCAGGACATTTTAAAACAGATCATTGAATATATTGTGAGATGTGAGAGAAGTATTCACAGTGTAAACTCCTGGTAGCACGCATTCTGATAAATACATATATATACATATATATACACATACATACACACACATACATATATATATACATGTGTGTGCGTGTACATTTAGAGAGAGAGAGAGATTCACACAAAATTGTAATTTTTTTCATTTTCTAAAAATTTCTTAGATCTCCCCAGTGGAAATAAATGTGGAGAAAAATGGCCATTTCTTCCACAGGTGACAGCAAAGCTCTCTCCTCCACCTTAGCCAGCTGGGTTTTTCCTTTCTGAACACTCTCATTAGAGAGCACAGCATGGATAACAATGAGCCATAAAACCCCCTGTGAAGCAGAGCTGCCCTTGCACTTACAGCTCAGGCCACGCTAGGAGTGAACACTGGAATCCCCGCTCAGGGTTTCTCTTCTCCAAGAACTGTCTGACATCAGTGCAGAGAGTCCATCATTACGGGGCAGATGGAGCAGAATCTAGATGTGCACCAAAGTTTTATTCCACCGGTGTGGAAGAAACGGGGTCTCCCAGGGGTCCTCTGTGGCTACGGTGCACTGCATGGGAACAGTGGGCCTCCTCAGACTGGGACAATCAGCTCTGCCGTTGGATGCAAGGCGCCCCCCGTGGATATGGGCTTTCGATACTACTTTGAACTTGGGGAAGAGCCCATCAGGATGGTGGCAGTGGGTCACAGAGGAGGGTAAGGAGACATCTCCCCGTCATAGTAAAACACAAATGACTCTCCCCACACTGCCTCCTCAGCAATTAGCTGGGGCTTGGCGCTGTCCACGATTTCAGGAAACGGCAAGACTACTTTTCTTTCCTGACTGCCTACCATCTGTGTAAAGACCTCAGATGGATCATCCCAGGCCTCACGATTGCCTAGTTCCTTGGTGGAAAGATCCCCATTTTAAAGAAAGAGAAGCACAGAGTCAGAGCAGCTAAGCAACCAGCTGAGAGACGGGGAATTCGACCCAGACTGCCTGACTCCAGACCCAAGCTGTCCCACCAAGCTTCACTGGCATCAAGGAAAGGGAAGGCTTTAGCTTTGGTGCTCTCCACACCAAGACTGTCCTCCACGAGCCAGTGAGGAAAGCTGCATTTGTCTTTCTACAGACAAAATTGTTCTTGAATTCATTTGGGGCCCTCCCGAGTCTGATAAAAATGTCTCCCATTCAAAGGCAGCTCTGAAAACCTCACAGAGGGAGACCTGGCCAGACAAGGAGGCTCGCGGCTGCTTGAACATGTGGACTTTGTGCTTCCCCTAAAACATGAAGCTTCCGAGGGCTGGATTGGGTAAGTCAACCACCACCCTGCCAACTCTGCGGAACCTGCAGTAGGAACACCTGAGATTAAACAAACACGGGAAAGTAAAAATAAAGAGGACCGTGAGTGGGTTTGGTGCTTATCTTCTTTTCCAACAAAAGATAACAGGTAATTGCTTTTTTATCACTAGCACTTGAAATTTGAAAGTAAAAAAGGAGCCAGGCTTGATATCACACATAAACTTTGCAGTCCACAGATCCTTAACTTCCCCCTTCTCCTGCTAAGGCCCAGCAGTCAAATCACCCTGATGCCCTTACACGATTCAATAAGAAAAATAGCCCAGAAGCAACAAAGGAAATGGCTACCATGTCATTTCCAACAGGAGGGTTTATGTGACTGATGACACATATAAATTCCCCTTCCTCCTGCAAAAAGAAGCTTTAAATTATCCTCAGTTCTCTAAATGTAGCCTTTACCTAAAAAGAGATGTTTGAACAGGTGGAATGAGACAGTTTATGGCCTTCCTAGAAAATGAGAAAGCTATTGCCTAGCAACCTAGCCCCCCAAAACTCCTGCTGGTTACCTGAATCTTCTGAAAACGGAACATCTTTAATAGACAGCTACTGCCTGCAGCTACCAAAGTAAAGAGCCACCCGGGGAGGCCTCTCTTTCCCGCTTGGGTCTTTGACCAGTGCAAAAGCCTCGGGTCTGAGCTTCGAAGGTTGTTTTCCTCCAAGATTAGGATCCTTGGATTTCTCACCACTTTTTTGAGTTCTCTTATAGCTCAGCTTGACAGAAATATACTCTTTCCTGTCTAAAGAGTTCTCTGGATCCCAAAAAATGCTACAGCCCAGGAGAGATACTGCTGTTTCATCTGAAGGTAATTCCCAGGTTTCAACTTACTACTGGAAATTTTTAATTGATAATATTTATTGAATGCTGTTATGGGTTGAATTGTGTCCCCTCAAAATTCCTCTGTTGAAATCCTAACCCCCAGTACCTCAGAATGTGATCTTGTTTGAAAGACGATTGTTACAGGGATAATCAAGTTAAAATGAGGTCGTTAGAGTGGGCCCTAACCCAATCTGACTATTGTACAGAAAAGGAAACATTTAGAAACAGACATACACTGGAAGAAAGCCACGTAAAAACAAAGGCAGGGATTGGGGTGATTGCATTAGTTCTCACACTGCTCATAAAGGCATATCCAAGACTGGGTAATTTACAAAGGAAAGAGGTTTAATGGACTCACAGTTCCACATGGCTGAGGAGGCCTCACAATCATGGTGGAAGGCAAAAAAGGAGAAAGGCACATCCAATGGTGGCAGGCAAGAGAGTGTGTTCAGGGGAACTCCCTTTCACAAAACCATCAGATCTCATGAGACTTACTAACTATCATGAGAACAGCATGGGAAAGACCCGCCTCATGATTCAATTACCTCCCACTACATGTAGGGATCATGGGAGCTACAATTCAAGATGAGATTTGGGTGGGGACACAGCCAAACCAGATCAATGATGCTTTTACCAGTCACCAAGGATTGTCAGCAAACCACAAGAAACTAGGAGAGAGACATGGAACAGATTCTTCTGCATGGCCCTCAGAAGGGACGAACATCTTGATCTCAGACTCCTATCCTCCAGAACTGTGCATCAATAAATGCCTGTTGCTTAAGCTACCAAGTGCATGGTACTTTGCTATGGCAGTCCTATGAAACTAACACAAAGGTTTACCACTTGCCATGCATTGTTAATAGGTGTATCCTTTCCCCTTCTCCTATAACTCCTCCAGCAAATCCATGTTTGATTAACCATATTTAACACAGAGGGAATATGTGGCTCAGAGGAGTGAGTAACTTGTGCGACATCCTGCAGCTCCAACGTGAAGGAGCTAGAATTCAAACCCAAGTTGGATGCCTTGGAATCCCATGCTTAACCCTATGCCATTCTACTTCTGCTTATTCTAAATATAGCTCCCATCACCTGATCCTGAGGGGTTTCCTCCAAAAGTAGCTAAAAGCACAGCTAATTGCTAACCAGGCCAGGGAAACCCCAACGCCAAGGCACGATGAAATATTTAATATGTTGAAGTGAGGCATGCCAGCTGAGCTGGAGCCAGGAACTGGTCCTTGGCTGATGGGCAAGAGATTTCTGCTGCAGAAAGCTGGGCTTGGAACAAAATTAGCTTTGAAGTTGATTAAACATCCCCAGCTGCAGGGCCATGGGGAGAAAGAGCCTGGAGGCAGCCCCCGCAGTCCCCGCAGTCCCAGCTCAGAGCAAGACAGCAGGCAGGGACCTTTCCACCCCAGTGGCAGACCAGGGCACTTCAGAAGGAATTTTTCACTTTTGGAATGCACAGGAACCCATTTGAATTAGCCCATTTAGCAGGGAAAGCAAATCAGCTGTGAGTGGAATCCATGCTAGGGTTCTGTTCCACAGCAGAGAGAGTCTAAAATTATTACAGACAGGTGAAGGTGAATTTATACTGCAAACAAGGTCACTGTGTTTATAAAACTAAACACATGGGGGGAGGATGTGTGTGAAAGGATTCTTGATTGTTAATGGGAGTCTCTGCAGTAGTGTTTCACCGCAGGAGTGAAGCTTTCATATCAAAGAAGCTACTGCCACATACCATGCTAGTTAAAATGAGGCCATATGAATAAATGCATTTTAGTGATTCTTCTATTCACACAGACCTTCCGCCAAACTACTATAGCAATAAATTCATTCCATAAATATGATATAAATGAGATGATCAAGTTCTAAAACCTGGGGGAAAAAACTTTAATAAAGCAAAAGAAATATAATACCTATTTTGTGGTTTCTATAAAATGGGCAAACTTCTAAGACTAACATATTTGGAAAAGTTTGTAAATTAACTTTTTCCGGCAAATAGTTATCAAATACGTTGCATGACTTGTGATTTTTTTAATTTCATGTAAACAATGAAATTTATTGTAATGAACCATGAAATGCTAAATAATAAAACTTCAGATGCTAGGAACAGACAAGCATTCCCAGGCTCACTGCGGGTGCTGCTAACACAGAAAGATTGCAAAGAAAGAGGCAGGAAGCTGGAATGGAAGATCACTATTTCAGGCGATGCAATTATCTACCTGTAAATCCAAGGGTTTAAACTGAAAAGCAATTACAACTACTAGGAGTGTTGAATAGTTTAGCCAGAGTCAAAGCAGCCTCCAAGAATAAATAACTTCCATAAAGAGCAGCAATAATCAATTAGAAAATATCAGGAGAAACAATTAACAACGGCAACAAAATTATAAGGCCTGCAGGAAGACATCGAACATGAAATCTGCAAGACCTATATCGAAAGTATCATAAAATTATACTGGAGGAAATAAAAGGAGAACTTAATGAATGAGAAGGCTTAATATGTTTCTAGATGAAAAAGTAAAAACTGTAAAGTCATACCTGCCCAAGTTAATTCATAAAATTCCATATTTAATCAAAAACTTGATAATTTGATTTATAAATTGAAGTGGAAGAGATAATTCATAAGAATAACCAAAGGCTAGTGGTGCAGTGGCTCGTGCCTGTAATCCCAGCACTTTGGGAGGCCAAGACAGAAGGATCACTTGAGCCCAGGAGTTTGAGACCAGCCTGGGCAACATAGTGAGATCCCATTTCTACAAAAAGTTAAAAAGTCAGTTAAGCATAGTGCCACGTGTCTACAGTCCCAGCTACTCGGGAAGCTAAGGTGGAAGAATCACTTGAGGCTGGGAGGCTGAGATCATGCCACTGCACTCCAACCTGGGAGACAGGGTGACAGAGTGAGACCTTGTCTAAGAAGAAAGAAGAAAGAAGAAAGAAGAAAGAAGAAAGAAGAAAGAAGAAAGAAGAAAGAAGAAGAAGAAGAAGAAGAAGAAGAAGAAGAAGAAGAAGAAGAAAAAAAAAAAAAAAGAAGAAGAAGGAGGAGGAGGAGGAGGAGGAGGAGGAGGAGGAGGAGAAGAAGAAGAAGAAGAAGAAGAAGAAGAAGAAGAAGAAGAAGAAGAAGAAGAAGAAGAAGAAGAAGAAGAAGAAGAAGAAGAAGAAGAAGAAGAAGGAGGAGGAGGAGGAGGAGGAGGAGGAGAAGGAGGAGGAGAAGGAGGAGGAGAAGGAGGAGGAGGAGGAGGAGAAGGAGGAGGAGAAGAAGAAGAAGAAGAAGAGGAAGAAGAAGAAGAAGAGGAAGAGGAAGAAGAAGAAGAAGAAGAAGAAGAAGAAGAAGAAGAAGAAGAAGAAGAAGAAGAAGAAGAAGAAGAAGAAGAAGGAGGAGGAGGAGGAGGAGGAGGAGGAGGAAGAGAAGAAGAAGAAGAGGAAGAGGAAGAGGAAGAGGAAGAAGAAGAAGAAGAAGAAGAAGAAGAAGAAGAAGAAGAAGAAGAAGAAGAAGAAGAAGAAGAAGAAGAAGAAAAAGAAGAAGAAGAAAGAAGAAAGAAGAAAGAAGAACAACCAAGATAATTAGTGAGAACATACAATGAGAGAGGAATACTTACATATTGCATATCAAAACCTACACTATGGCAGTATTAAGTAAAACAGTGTGGTCTCAGCACAGGAAGAGATGGATAGATCCATGGAAGAAAACAGAGTAAGACATCCATGCATATTTGGGAATTTAGTTTATGAAAGGAATATTTTAAATCAAAAGGAATATTTGTGTATAATATTCGTAATCTGTTATGGTCCATATTTAAAGCCATACACCAAACTAAATTTAAAATGCCTTTAAGGTATAAGCATAAAAAAGTGAAATTTTCAAAAATAATAGAAAGATATTTTGATACTATTGGAAGTCTTATTAAAGAAGACAAAATATCTGGAAGCCATGAAAGATGAAGAGCTGGACTATAACAAGTAATTTTTATATGACAATGTTATTACACAAAAAATTATAAGATGCCTAACAGACTGGAAGAAAACAGTAATATTCTGGCTATAAAAGTAACTCCTGTGATTGTATTAGAAGAAAACACTTTAGAAAAGTGAGTAAATGATTTGAACATGGATGTTACTGGAAAATAAATACAATGGGATAATATATACTAAAAAGATGCTAGAGCTCTTTAACAATTGGGTAAATAAAATTTAAAATGATATTTAAAGAAAGTAAGTTAAAATAGCAATGTACATCAAAGGGCATGATCAAGAAAGTGAAAAGACAATCAACAGAATGGGAGAAAATATTTGCAAATCATATATCAAATAAAGGTTTGATATCCAGAACACATCAAGAATTCTTACAACTCGGCCGGGCGCGGTGGCTCACGCCTGTAATCCCAGCACTTTGGGAGGCCGAGACGGGCTGATCATGAGGTCAGGAGATCGAGACCATCCTGGCGAACACGGTGAAACCCCGTCTCTACTAAAAAATACAAAAAACTAGCCGGGCGAGGTGGCGAGCACCTGTAGTCCCAGCTATTCGGGAGGCTGAGGCAGGAGAATGGCGTGAACCCGGGAGGCGGAGCTTGCAGTGAGCTGAGATCCGGCCACTGCACTCCAGCCTGGGCGACAGAGCGAGACTCCGTCTCAAAAAAAAAAAAAAAGAATTCTTACAACTCAACAACAAAAGACAAGCAATCCAATTTAAATATGGGCAAAGAACAGACATTCCCCAAAACAGATATATGAATGGCCAACAAGCACATGTAGACATGCTTCACATTATTAGTCATTAGAGAATACAAATCAAAACTGTAATGAGATACCACTTCAAACCCACTAAAATGGCTATAATTAAAACAAAACAGAAAATAACAAGTGTTGGTGAGGATGTAGAGCAATGGAAAGTCTCATCTACTGCCAGTGGGAATGTAAAATGCTGCAGCTGCTGTGGCAGTTCCCTAACAAGGAAACAAAGAATTACCATATGACCATATGATCGTGCATACAAACCCCAAATAATTGAAAACAGGGGTACATACTTTCACAAAATGTTCATATCAGCACTGCTTACAATAGCCAAAAAGTGGAATCAACCCAAATGTCCATCAACAAATAAATGGATAAATTGTTGTACATACATTCAATGGAACATTATTCCAACAAAAGGCATGAAGCCATGACACATGGGTGAACCTTGAAAACATTATGCCACATGAAAGAAACCAGACACGGAAGAGCATATCATGTACGATTTGCTTTATATGAAATGTCCAGAGTAGGTAAATTTACAGAGATGGAAAGCAAATTAGCAGTTTGTAAGTACTGGGGGAAATAGGGACTGGGGAATAGGGAATGACTGCTTAATGAGTATGAGGTTTGGGAACTAGGCCGGGTGCAGTGGCTCACATCTGTAATCCCAGCACTTTGGGAGGCCGAGGCAGGTGCATCACTTGAGGTTAAGAGTTCGAGTCCAGCCTGGCCAACATGGTGAAACCCCATCTCTACTAAAAATACAAAAATTAGCTGGGTGTAGTAGCAGGCGCCTGTAATCCCAGTTACTTGGGATGCTGAGGCAGGAGAATTGCTTAAACATGGGAGGTGGAAGTTGCAGTGAGCCAAGATCGTGCCACTGCACTCCAGCCTGGGTGACAGAGCGAGACTCTGTCTCAAAAAAAAATAAATAAATAATGAAATAATGTTTTTAAGAAAAGGTTTGGGAACTAGATACAAGTGTTTGTTGCATAGCATTGCGAATGCACTAAATACCACTTAACTGTTCACTTTAAAATAGTTAATTTTGCATTATATGAATTTTACCCCAATTAAAAAAGGAACAAGGAGATGCTCTGTCTTTTCCTTAGTGTGTCAAATACACACACGCGCCCCTATAAAAATCCAGCATCAGGTTGTGGGAAGGTGGGTTCTTCCCAAACTATTGGCTGAAATGTAGACTGGTAGAACATTTAGGAGAGGAAAACTTGGCAGTATCGACTGAAATGTACAATGTACATACCTTGTGACCCATCTATTTCACTTATAGGATTCAATGCCACATGTGCCTCAAGATATGTGTATATATGTATATATTCTGTTCACTGGTGTTTTGTTTAGTTACAAATGAAACACATTTTGAAATTTTAAAAATTGTCAAATGTGTGTTGTTGGTTTTGTTAAGAGTCTCAGAGAAAGTGAACAACCAATTGGTCTCTAATTTCCCTTGAAATTTCCTTAAATCACCCATGAATTACATATATGTGTTTTGTGTGAATTCCATATAGCAATACAAATGCATAAATATATTACTTTATAGTATAGTATATATATAGTTTCATAAAGTGGCTGTAATAAAATGAAATCACTCAAGTGCCATGCTGCTTAGATACAGTTCAACAAATTTGTAAATATTCAAGCCTGCCAGCTCTGCGTGCCCGTCAATCATTAACTGTCTGTGCACCTCTGTTCTTTCATTTGAAAAATGGGGATGAGAAACATTCCTGCCTCAAAAGGTTATTGAGAGGATGCAACGAAGTTAATTCAGATAAAGTGCTTAGCATTATGTCTGGCACATCTTAAGCACACAGTAAGTGTGGGATATATTAGGCACTCAAGGGGTTGACATTTGGAAAGGAGGGTTAGGTAATTCAGGACAATTTTTCTATAATTCAGGTGATGAAGACTACAGCAGCATACGCACAGGCTAACATGGAGTATCAGAACTTCCCATCACCACTCGGTACCATGGAAGTTGCAGGTGACCCCATTCCCTGAGACCAGGCCAACGGCTCATGGTGGAGACAAACAGCTAATATGCTTTTGCCTCTGATGGTCACATTCCATTTCCCCATGCCTGTGCTTTCTACCATTAGCACATATGCTTAAGAGTTTCCTGTGTTTGTTCTCTGGAAAATCAAGATCAATTTTCTCTGGAAATTGGAAAGAAAGATCAATTTTCATTAGCAGTGCCATTACTTTCAAGAAAATGCTTTCTCAAAAACAGTAAAGGACACTCAGAAGGCTGGTATCAATGTGACCTCCCCCGAAGGCCTCGGTGAGCTACTGACTCCAGCCTCAAAGCTATCACCACACCTAAGCCACATATCAGGGTCACGGTGACATTTCAGCAGAAGTGGAAGGAGGCTGGGTGGGACTGGGGCAAGCTGGCGAGCTCCGTGCTCCAGGGGTGGGTGCCTCTCAATTCAGCTGACAAAAGCACAGGTCTGGTGTTGCCAGATCTTCTCGTTTTTAAAGAGAAACTCTATGCTTGAATTTTTATGTGAAATCTTACAATTCTTTAATATTGTCAAGTAACTCAAAGTAAACGACAGAAACTCCTTGGGGCCAAAGACTTTTTGAGATGGACCTGGCCCTGGGGCCCCAGTTGGTGACTTCTTTGACATACGTTTGTCCTTACAGATGTGAAACTGCATGCTCATAGACCACGACTGTAAATATCACAGGAGAACAATCTGCTGCACTCTTTAGGTCCTACCAAGCCCAGCATTCCATGGGAGGTAGTTTCCCATCCCCAGCCTGTCAATCATCCACCTCTAGGACTTGGCCCATCCTCCCCTCCACAAGGCGCTCATGGGCCACTACCCCTGCTGGGGGCCATCATGTGAAATAACACCTGTAACTGTACAGTGCTATCCACAAAACTCACTCCAGAAAAATAAACCGTAAGACACATTCTCAAGCAAGAAAGCACATATGAGAGTTTTTTTTCCTTTCCACGGAAAGTTAACAGAATTTGTGACATTCGGCATCTCTGCTGTGTTGGTGGAGATTTTAGAAAGATTATGTTAAATGAATACAAAGAGGAAGATAGATTTAGAGGAAAGAAACTACGAAGCCACCAGGCAATGCTGCAGAATTGATTTTTCTTAAGTGAGGTGAGTGAATAAGTGCATAATTCATGGCCTGGGAGAGGTCCTCTGAAGTCGGTTCTTCCCTGATGGTGTAATGCCCCTGCCTTGCCCTGTCGATCCTGCCCATTTGTACCACCAAAACGGGTGGGGGGGACTTTGATTGCCTGGTGATTTTCAGTATTATGCCCCTTCGTATTGATTGACACCAGTAGGGTGACAAATGTTAAAGCCAATTCCTAGGCTAGATTTTCCCATCCTTGGTGTGGACAAAATGATTTTTGAACACCACTGTTGCTTTCAGAAGAGATAAATGCTGACCTATTATTTAAAAGATGTGGTGCAATGTTAGCCTGTGCCTGAAAATAAGCATCTTACAGCTCAGCCAAAGTCATGCAGGTCATGCGTAAGGCACCCCCCTCATCCCATGCCCTCCTAACACCCTTGTTCGATCTGTTTCCTAATCACACCCAGCCCTCCTCTGATCTCCCTCATCCTCTGGAGCCAGGTCTCTGACCCTGGGGACCCATGCGAAAGGAGGTGAAATTGAGTGTAGTAAAAATCTCCCATAAACTACAGTTCAGTCTACAAAATGTATAAGCCACGACTAGTTTTCCAATATCCTAACCCTTCTTGGTCAATGTGTCCCTGTAGCCTTAATTAATTCCTTGTTCTTCCCGTTTTATAATGTTAAGGAAGGCATCCTGACCTGCACTGCCTGGCCCAGTAAATGATATAAATCCTTTAGTTTTTTTAGTCACTAATTAAAAAAAAAAAAAACCTTTAGAAGTATTCACTTATTCTTACCAACATGTGTTGGCTATTTCAGGCTTACTCTATCCATTGCCTACCATTCCAAGGTTGTTGCAGAATCTAGAGGTAGGAGCCTGTCATGTTTAAATGGAACTCTCTCCTTTTCTCTTTGGCAAACCCATTTACTGGAATTCCTGAAGGCAAGTATGAGAATGAGGTATCCTCACTGTACAGCACTTTTCTGAGCATATAACTCTTGTTTTCACACCATCAGCATGGAATGCCCCTGCCCGTCTTCTCTCCCAGTTAATCGGTTCTTAACTTTTAACAACCCAGTTTAGATGTTGGAAGTCGGGGCGGTGGCTCTTCTTGGGGAGGGCAGTGACTTATTTCTTCCACTAAATACAACTAATGTTGTTCTGGATGCTATATATAAAATATATATAAGAGCTATCTATTGTGTATAAAACAAACATAACAAGACTCTTAAAGGTGGAGAGGAGGAAGACTAGCTATGGACCTCGAGACCCAAAAATGACGTGGTGATGAATTCCCCGGATTTTCTTTTGTCTCGTGCATCTCAGACTTGAAGCTGCAGGAACCAGCAACCTGAAAACATCAAGGCGCAAAGACAAAAAAACCCCAAGCAAAGCCTGCTCTCTAGGCTAAAACAAAAACCAAGACAGACACGACATAGCTAGACAGAAAACTTTTAGAAAAAACCACTCTACTCCAGCCAAACCCCACAGAATAAAACTGTACCCTCACGCCCACACGCCAGCAAAGGCCAGCATGCCTCCACATCTGTGAGGCTATAAAGAAGCACCCTAACCTAACTAGCAGGGTGGAGTCAGAGAAAGCCAGGCTGAGCGGGAGCCAGAATTCTCACCCCTGCCCGCCCCCAGGCTCAGCTCAGATCACTTGGGGAACCTAGACTGCCACCCCCACCCAGCAGTAAGGAGGTATCTCCTCCCCTCCTCACCGGGATGGTACCAGAGGAGGCCTTGTGGAGATTTTGGACTCTTACCACCCACCGGTGATAACAAGACCACCTCCACCATAGTTCAGGGGAAGCCACGTGGGAAGCAGTAAGGAGGCACTCTTAACCCCCCCTCCTACCCAGGGAGATGTCGGTGGAGGCTGAGTGGGGAGCAGAGCTCTTCTCACTGCCCAGCAGCAATGAGGATTTCTCCCCTCTTGGGCGTCAACTGAAGCCTAGTGAGAAACGGGACTTTTACCTCCACCTGGCAGTAACAGTGTGGCACTCCCAGGCATAGCAGTGTCAGAAAAAGTCAATTGAAATAGAAGATTTAATAAGATCCAGAGTTTTATAACAAGAGTGTCCAGGTTTTGACTGAAAAATCATTCATCACTGCCAGGTGCGGTGGCTCACGCTTGTAATCCCAGCACTTTGGGAGGCCAAGGCGGGTGGATCACTTAATGTCAGGAGTTCCAAACCAGCCTGCCCAACATGGCAAAACTCCATCTCTACTAATACTACAAAAAATTAGCCAGGCATGGTTGTGCATACCTGTAATCCCAGCTACTCAGGAGGCTGAGGCACAGGAGGTGGAGGTTGCAGTGAGCCGAGATCGTGCCTCTGCACTCCAGCCTGTGCAACAGAGTGAGACTCCATCTCCAACCAACAAAAAAAGCAAAAATAACAAAAAGAAAATCATTCGTTCATCACAATAAGAACCAGAAACATCTTTAACTGAGTGAAAAAAAAAGACAATAGATGCTGATACTGAGAGGACATATTGGAGTTATCTGAGAGAGATATTAAAGCAGCCATGATAAAAATGCTTCAACAAGCAATTATAAGCTCACTTGAAACAAATGAAATAAAAAAGCCTCATCAAATAAAACAGAAAATCTCACCAAAGAAATGGAAACTGTGAGAGGGTCAAATGAAAATATTAGAATTTTTAAAACTAATGAAACAAAAAGTTCAGTAAAGAAGCTCAGCAGAAGAATGGAAGGTACTTAGGAAAGAATCAGTGAGTTAGAAGACGAACAATTGAAATCACCCAAACTGAACAACAGAGAGAAAATAGCCTGGAAAAAAAAAAAATTGAACAGAGCCTCGTTAAGAACCTGTGAGACTAAAAGATCTAACTGTATGTCAGTGGAGTCCCAGAGGAGAAGAGGGAAGGGTTACACTGAAAAAGTACTTGAGGAAATAATGGCTAAAAACTTTTGAAATTTGAAGAGACCAAAACCTACAAATTTAAAAAGCTTAGTGAACACCAAATATGATAAACAGAAGAAAAAAAATCCACACCAAGACACATCACAATTAAACTCCTGAAAGCCAAAGGCAAACCTATATGTAGGTTTAACACAATTCCTATCAAAATCTCAAGATTTTTTGTAGATACAGACAAGACGCTTTAAAAATTTCTATTGAAATTCAACGTAACTAGAATAACAAAAATAATTTCATAAGAAAACAAGTGGGGCCGGGCACAGTGACTCATGCCTGTAATCCCAGAACTTTGGAATGCTGAGGCAGAAGAATAAGGGCCAGGAGATTGAGACCAGCCTGGGAAACATAGCAAGACTCCATTTTTTTTTTTTTTTTTTTTTGACAAAGTCTCTCACTCTGTCACCAGGCCGGAGTGCAGTGGCACAATCTTGGCTCACTGCAATCTCCAACTCCCAGGTTCAAGCGATTCTCCTGCCTCTACAGCCCCAGTAGCTGGGATTACAGGCACATACCACCACACCCAGCTAATTTTTGTATTTTTAGTAGAGACGGGGTTTCACCAAGTTGGCCAGGATGGTCTCAATCTCCTGACCTCATGATCCACCCGCCTCAGCCTCCCAAAGTGCTGGGATTACAGGCATGAGCCACTGCGCCCGGCCATAAGACCCCATCTTTACTAATAAATAAATAAATAATAAACAAAGTGGAAGAAAACATTCTACCTGATTGAAAAATTTATTATATAGCTTCCGTAATTAAGACTGTGGCGCCGGCAGAGGGACAGACCCAAATATTAATAGAATAGAACAGAAAATCCAGAAATAGATCCACATAAATAGGATCAAGTGATTTTTGACAAAGGTGTAAAAGCAATTCAATGGAGGAAAGCTAGCCTTTTCAGCAAATGGAAAGAAGTAGACACTCAAAGGCCAAACAATAATCCTTGACCTAAATCTCACATCTTATATAAAAATAACTCGAATGGGATGATAAACTTGAATGTAAAACTATAATAAATATTTTAGAGAAGAAAGATTAAGGGAAATCTTCGGAATCTAAGGCGAGGCAAAGAATTCTTAGACATAACACAAATAGAATGATCCACAAAAGGAGAAGTTGACAAATTGTACTTAATCGAAGTGTAAAACTTTTGCTCTGTGAAAGACCTTGTTCAGAAGACGAAAAGACAAGTCACAGAGTGAGAGAAAATATTTGCAAGCCACATAGCTGACAAAGGACTGCTATCTAGAATATATGAAGAGTTCTCAAAATTCAACGGTAAGAAAAACAAACAGCCGCATTGGAAAATGGACAAAAGACATAAAGATACATTTCACTGAAGAGGAAACACAGATGGCAAATAAGCATATGAAAAGATGTCCAGCCTCATTAGCCATTAGGGAAATGCAAATTAATACCACAATGAGATACCACCACCACATACCTACCAGCATGGCTAGCATTAAAAAACAGTGACACCACCACATTCTGGCAAGGACACAGAAAAACAGGATTACTCTTACACTGCTGGTGAGAATGTAAAATGGTACAGCTGCTCTGGAAAATAATTTGGCAATTTCTTAAAGAACTGAATACGTAACTATTCTATGATTCAACAATTTCACTCACAGATACTTCTCCCAGAGAAATGAAGAGTTGTGCTCACAAAAAAACGTGCATCTGAATGTTTATTACATCTTTATTCATAATAGCCAAAAAAAAAAAAAAAAATTAGGAACAACCCAGATGTCCTTCAGTGGACGAATGGCTAAGCAAACTGGTGCACCCATATCATGGGACACTCCACAAAAATAGACTAGTTATAGATGCAGCAACCTGAATGAACCTCCAAAGAATAACGCTGAGTGCAAAAAGACAATCCCAGAAGGATACATGCTGTATAATTCTATAAAGCATTCTTTTTTTTGAGACAGTCTCTCTCTGTTGCCCAGGCTGGAGTGCAGTGGCGCAGTCTCGGCCTCTGTAACCTCCGCCTCCCAGGTTCAAGCAATTCTCCTGCCTCAGCCTCCCAAGTAGCTGGGATTATGGGCACCTGCCACCATGCCTGGCTAATTTTTGTATTTTTTAGTAGAGAGACAGGGTTTTGCCATGTTGACCAGGCTGGTCTCGAACTCCTGACCTCAGGTGATCTGCCTGCCTCGGCCTCTGAAAGTGCTGGATTACAGGCGTCAGTCACCGCACCCGGCCCCTAGACAGCATTCTTGACAGGACAAAATTATAGAAAAGGAGGATAGACAAGTGGTTGCCAGAGGTTAGGAAGAGGGAGGTGCAGAAGGAAAGTGAGTGTGACTATAGAAAGTCAACAGGAGGGAACCGTGTAATCATGGAAATATTCCGTCTTGAGTGTATCAATGGCAGTATCCTTTGTGTAGTTTTTAAGATGTTGCCATTAGGAGGAAATAGAATGAAGGGCATATGAAATATTTCTGTATTCTTTCTAATTTTTTGGAGACAGGGTCTCACTCTGTTGCCCAGGTTGGAGTGCAGTGACATGATCTCAACTCACTGCAACCTCCGCCTCATGGGTTCAAGCAATCCTCCCTTCTCAGCCTCCCTAGTAGCTGGGATTACCAGCATGCGCCACCATGCCCAGCTAATTTTTGTATTTTTAGTAGAAATGGGGGTTTCACTGTGTTGGTCAGGCTGTTCTTGAACTCTTGACCTCAGGTGATTCGCCTGCTCCAGCCTCCCAAAATTCTGGGATTACAGGTATGAGCTACTGCGCCTGACTTCTTTCTGTATTATTTCTTAAAACTGCACATGAACCTATAATTGTCACCATATTTAAAAAGTTTAAAAATAATTACGATGCCACTGCCTTTCTCTAAACTAGGATTAATCTGCCTCTCCTCTGTATTTTCTCCCTCTGAGGTTAACAGGGTGAGGAAAGAAAGGAGAGGGAAGAGAAAACAATAAATACAATGGTTGACTTAAGCCCAAACATATCAATCATTACATTAAATGTAAATGTTCTAAATACACAAATACTCCAAGGCAGAGCCAGCCTTAGAGCTGTTGGTCCTGGATTTAAGTCCTTGACTTTCACATCCAAGCTGTAAAACCTTCAAGAGGACATTCATCCCCTCTAAGCCTCAGTTTTCTAAGCAAGGGATAATTCAATCTACTTTGAAGGATTGTCTTGAGATTAGAGAGAACATTTGCAATAATGCACTGGCAAATAATAAATGCTTAGTAACTGGTAACTGTTTCTACCACTACCAACACCTCTGTGTGGACTTGGTCCACTCTGCCTGGTGCAATAATCGATGGAATATGAGCTCCTCCCCCACTAGACTGGAAAGTCCTTGAGCAATGTACTGGGTCCTATTAATTTGCTTTTCCCCAAGTATACTTTACAGTCTTTCATGCAGTAGATATCTCAGAAACACATGTCGGATTGAATTCCTGAATGGTTAAACATTATATGGGTGGGGGAAAAAATTTGAGGCAGAAAAACTGAAGATTAATAAAAAGAATGAAAACAACTCTGTCAAATGCAACCTACTGAATCTCAGCAGATCCAAGTAGCGTAAGATTCCTATGCCAGGTGCAATTACTCCATACTTATGTTTCAGACCACGGGCTGCATCTGAGCACATTTTATAGATTGCCTCAAAGAGAAAGGCACAGAAGAGAAACCAGTGGTTTGCAGGATTAAATCAAAAATCAGTTTCCTTATTGATAAGGGCCATGTACACTTGCTGAACATAATCTCCAAAAGGCCTGCAGAATAATGAAGTAGCAGCTACGTGCCAGTTTCTTGGTAAAACCACGAAAAGCATAGCCTACAACTGAATTCATCTGCTAGAACAAGATAGGACCCGCTGCCTTTCCAGGGCATTTCAAGTTACTCCTCCCATTTTCCAGTTTTTGGAGATAAAGCAGGAATTACTGTAGAATGGTTAAGAAACTAGGATACTGTCTAGGGTTAGTACCTAGAAGAACCAGGTTGTCAAAGTGCCAGTAGGGGTGGAGAAGCTTGGGATAAGAAGTGATTGGTAAAGTTCAGGTAATCTTTTTTTTTTTTTTTTTTTTTAATTTATTTCTTTTTGAGACGGAGTCTCGCTCTGTCGCCCAGGCTGGAGTGCAGTGGCCGGATCTCAGCTCACTGCAAGCTCCGCCTCCCGGGTTCACGCCATTCTCCTGCCTCAGCCTCCCCAGTAGCTGGGACTACAGGCGCCGCCACCTCGCCCGGCTAGTTTTTTGTATTTTTTAGTAGAGACGGGGTTTCACTGTGTTAGCCAGGATGGTCTCGATCTCCTGACCTCGTGATCCGCCCGTCTCGGCCTCCCAAAGAAGTTCAGGTAATCTTTAATTGATAGAGCTCCAGGGTCATCAGTGTGAAAAAGCCTCTACAAAAGATTCTTCTTTGAATGTCAGTTTCTTGAGGGCAGGGGTCCTCATCTGTTTAGTTCACTGCCATTTTTCCCGTACATGGAACCACATAGTATACACTCAATAAATATTTGTTGAAGGAATGAACAGAACAGTTTGCCTTTGTTATCTTTAAGTGCTTCAGGGTACTGATTGTAGCACTAATTGTAGCAGTAAACTGTAGCACAAATTTGCATTTGTCTTAGTTAAATCCAGTCGCAGAACAGAAGTCCCCACACTGGTCGAGAACCTCCCTCCACAAGACCTGAGGAAACACAGCTGCAATGGAAATGGGCATTCAAGAGAGGCCTCCTGCCAAACAGAGAAGAAGTGGACAGGTTGTCCATCATCCAGGCGTTCTTGCTGCAAAGACCAGACTGAGCCCTGCCAGGAGATGCTGTCTTATAAAGGACACTCACCCGAGATGCTATGCCATCCCACCACCTGCAGCCCTGCACACCTGCAGTGTGGCTCAGTGGGCATTCCTTTCCCACTTTGCCATATAATTTACCCAGCAGAAAGGAAATGCTGCAGCAGGACCTGCGCGCATATGCGCAAAGGCGGAGGATGAAGTAGCAAGACCTTGAGCTCTTTCTGCATGGCAGGATAAATTACATCATCTCTCTGAGCCTCAGTTTTCTCACATGTATATTGGGAATAAAACCAATATCTATATCTTAGGGTTATGAGAATTAATGAATGGAAAACATGGAAAACACTCAGAATGCCACTGCAATACACTTGGAGGAAGAAAATATTTTCAACAAATCGTTCTGGGTCTATTAGACATCTGCTGGGGGAAAATAATGAATCTCAACCCCTGCTTCCCATCATAAACACAATCTAACTAAGAAAGGTCAAACCAAAATGCTTCTAAAAGAAAACATAGGAGAATATCTTCATGATCTTGGGACAAAGATTTCTTTAAAAGGATACAGAAAAGTTCTGATTTTAAAAGAAAAAATGATAAATCATACTTAAGAAAAATCAAGAACTTATATTCATCAAAAGAAACCATTAAGAGAATGAAAAATCAAGCCATAGATGGAGAAAGGATATTTACAATACATATAACCCAAATGTGGAACAGATAGTGACATATTAATGCAATGGAATATTATGCAGCTATGAAAAAGAATACTTGGCATAGAAACACACTAGAACATGGATGAATCTGAGACATAATGTCAAGCAAAAGAAGCCAGATCCCGGACCATGTATTACATGACCATTTCCATCAAGTTCAAGGGGCAAAAGTAATCAATTGCAGTAGAAGTCAGAATAGTGCTTACCTTGGTGAGGCAGCTGGAGGTAGTAGTTATGGATGAGGAAAGCCTTCGGAATTCAGAAGGTAGGAGCCTTCTGAATTACTGGATATATTCTATTTTGATTTGGGTGGTAATTATAGAAGTATACACATTTGTAAAATGTATCAAGCTATAAGCCACATTTGTGTATTTCGCCACACATATGTGCTATCTCATTAAACATAACGAAAATCCACTAAGCATGGTGCAGAGTGCGTAGCAATCACTCAAAAAGTTAGCACTCTACTGTTTTTGTTAATTTTACTATCACAGTGATAGATTCCTCTTCAACTCCGTTCCCTGCTACCAACTTTCTCTGGAAACACTGCAGAGGCAGTACAATATTTTTAAAGCTAAAAATGACTTCTGCTTTTTTTCTTTGGTCTCAGAAAATGTGTATGAAAGTCAAAGATGCTTTTATTCAAAATGACTACTCCTGCTGATTATTCTTGGGCAAGATAGCAAAGTGTACAGCACAATCAAGCCAGCATCAAAACAGAGAAGGAAAGAAACGCAGAGAAGACAGCTGATCATCAGGTGCGTCGAGCAACCTGGGCACTGCAGAAGCACTTGCTGCTCGCTTTAATCTCACGGCACTCACCTTCCTCAGGAGTCTTTTAAAATCCTGGAAAATATCCCCTGAATTTCCCTTGTATTCAGGGAAGACAATGTGATTGCGGTCCACACAAAAGGAGTAACTTCTCCAGAGATGTGGCGTCTGCACCTGATCAGCAGGACCCCCCTTACAATCAGCAAGTTCAATAAGGAAGGTGGGGTGGTGATATGGTTGGCCCCACCTGACTTACCAGCATTTTATTCCTTACTAATTCACAACTTGACTTTGGGATAACCTTGAATGTATGGGTCAAATGGATGGGGCTTTGGTGGCAGAGGGGTGAGGAGTAGGAAATGAAAAAAAAAAAAATAGAGCAGTATCCAAGTACTAGCTCCTGGATACAAAAGAAATGGAAAGAGATTGATATATTAATTTATATGTCTCATCATACACTGTTTAAGCCAATCAGGCCGAGCAAGGTGATTCATGCCTGTATTCCCAACACTTTGGGAGGCCAAGGCAGGTGCAATCTCTTGAGGTCAGGAGTTTGAGACTAGCCTGGCCAACATGGTGAAACCCTGTGTCTACCAAAAAAAATACAAAAATTAGCTGGGAATGGTGGCATGTGCCTGTAATCCCAGCTACTCAGGAGGCTGAGGCAGGAGAATCACTTGAACCCGGGAGGTGGAGGTTGCAGTGAGCCGAGATCACACCACTGCACTCTAGCCTGGGCAACAGAGGGAGACTCTATCTCAGTAAATAAATAAATAAATAAACAAACAAACAAAAATTAAATAAATAAAAAAGCTATTCGAATCCTCCAAATTTACACCTGGGTCAATGCAAGTGGAGTCAGCATCAGATAGAAATGCTGATAGAAGTTGGCAGATGGAAGTCCCTCTCTCCACATGAATGGTTAGTCAGAAGTTGCTTCTTCATAGAAATAGAAATGACGCCAGAGTCCATTTCACACTTTAACCTGCCATAAATCTCCTAAAATAAAATGATACAATTTTGGTGAACACCTGTGAATTTGTGACATGAGTTGACCTCACATTAACCAAAATTGGTGAAAAACGTCTAGCCTAGCCTGCATCAGATCACAAATGAGTCTCCACTTTCTGATAGTATCAAAACTAGCTGGTGGTCTGGCATGTGGTCAAGTTACGCCAATGTGGAGACCAAAATGGCCGGGGTTGAGTGCTGGGTCCTGTAACGATAATTTCAGGCCCTCTATCAAGACAAAGAAATGGTGTCTAAATCGGGATATGCACAATCGCAAAATGTCAACAGCGAGTACTACAGAGGGACAAGGATGCAAGAAGCGAGGATGGGAGAACTGAGTGGGGACTCTGCAAAGGGCGCTCCCTTCTCCCTTCATGTTTAAATAGAACACAGTCGGTTTCTCCCTGTGCTTATCAAACCCAGATATTTTCAGATGCTGTTCTAGCTGCAAACTCATGAAATGATCCTTGAAATTATATTACCAAGAGAAATTTTCCTTCATTGCTTATTTTGATATAATTTCAATAAATGTATGGTATGTGAAATTATTTCTTCATTTCCTCCTGGTTCTGAAAATGAAATTCAATTTATGAACCAGCCTGTGGAATTCCAGCAGAGTGCAATACACCAGCAGCGTATTGTTGGCTGTGGGACCAGGTCCCCGCGGGAGAACAAACCACCCTTTAAGGGACAAGGTGATCTTCAAGTTCATTTCTTGAGGGTTAATTCATGACCTTGGATTCTTAATCCATAGCAGCCACCCAGACACCCTATTTCTCTGATGTGTTTTGTGGTGTCTGAAAAGAAGAGGCAGGAAAGAGTTCCTGTAGACATCAGGAAGGTCAAACACCGTGAACAGAGGTGTGTACTCCAAGCTGTGACCTGTGGGGAAGGCAGAAACCCGGAGCCTGAGGGGCAGGCAGTGCTGTGGGGTTTCTCCCTGAAGGCTCTGGATAAGAGGGGAGAAGAAAGTTGTTTCTATTAGGTTGGTGCAAAAGTAATCGTGGTTTTTGCAATTAATCAATTTTTTTAAAATGGCAAAAACCACGATTTCTTTTGCACCAACCTCATAGGAAATATGTTAGAATGACGGTCTCAGGTGATGAGTCTCTGATGACTTTTTTAAGGTCATGAAATAGTCAAGACATATGGATGTATAATAAATAACAGATTGTCCATACTCACCATTCAGATTAAGAAATAAATGTGGCCAGGCACGGTGGCTCACGCCTGTAATCCCAGCACTTTGGGAGGCCAAGGCCGGTGTATCACGAGGTCAGGAGATCTAGACCATCCTGGCTAACATGATGAAACCCCGTTTCTACTAAAAATACAAAAAATTATTTGCGTGTGGTGGCGGGCACCTGTAGTCCCAGCTACTCAGGAGGCTGAGGTAGGAGAACGGCATGAACCTGGGAGGCGGAGCTTGCAGTGAGCCGAGATAGCGCCACTGCGCTCCAGCCTGGGCAACAGAGCGAGACTCCATCTCAAAAAAAAAAAAAAGTTACCAAAAGTCCCCTATACCTTTCCCCCATAACATCCCCTCCTCAGGTAAACACTGCCGGGATTTGAGGTCTGTCCTTTCCTCGGTGTGCTTTGATACACATACACAATTTCTTTAGCAATCTGTGACATGGTTTTCATGTTGCGAAACATTTACAAATAATACTGTACTGTTCATACCCTGCTGGAATTCTCTCCTTCTGCTCAATATTTTAAATGAGATTCACCCAGGTTAACACTTGTAGCTCTAATAAGTTCCTTTGCACTCCTGTGTAATGTGAGTAGTCCTCTTCTTTCTGCTCCTTTTTGTTTTCCACTTTCCAAATTGCCTCCATGGAGCTGGTGTTACTTTGACCATCAGGTGAGTGGGGCGAGGGAGAAACATCTTCCACATGCCTTCTCCCTACTCCTCCTACATTCTCATTCTTGGGGAGTGACGGTGTTGAGTCAGGAACCTGGAAGCATTCGCCAGTCCCCACTCCTCTCCCAGCCAATGATGCAGTCCTGCTGGCAGCCCCTCCTAATGCCCCGCAGACTCTGCAATATCCTCTTCACTCTCCAGGCCTCACAGCAGGGGAACACCTTTCTTGCCTATATTGTGGTGCTGTACTTGCCCAGCCTTCTTTTGGTCTTGCCTTAGTCCAAGCTCACCTTCATTCATCCCAACTACTAATATCCCAGGCCAGGTTACCATTATCTCATACGTCTATGACTTTGCCAGCTTCATTACTAGTGAAACTAGATCAGCCTCCAGCCTCATTGCCAGAGGATTTTCTTAAAACAGAAACTTGTACCTGATCAAATCCCCTCCCCTCCACTTTAGAAATCCTTCAGTGACTTCTCATTGTCTTCAGGATGAAATCCAAACCCCAAAGCATGACATACAAGACTCTCCTTGTGATCTGACCCCACCTGGCCAGCTTCATCTCCTAAGACCTCAGCACTAACAAGCTGCTGAAATTCTACAGGCTGGCTGTGCACTCCCTCACCTTGCACATGGTTTCCTCTGCGTGTGCTCGCTCTGCCTTTCCTTGCCTGGACAATGTTAGCCACGGGTCCTTCAAGACACAGCTGAGCTGAGCTGAGCAGCCTTGGGAGGCCTTTCTTGAGCCTCTACCCATCTGAGTGGGGCTCCCTGCTCTGTGGCCCTCAGCATCCCTTGCGTTTGTGGCTCCATGTCAAACTCACACTGTTGGAACACTTCTATGCTACTGCTATGGATTAAGAATCCAAGGTCACAAATTAACCCACTAGAAATGCGTCTCTTTTCTTCCCCACCCAGAGTTGGGCTCCCAGAGAGCAAGGGCCATGCCTTGTACTTTGGATCCCCAGGGCCCAGCTCAGTGCCCACTCTTGGCAGTGCTGGGTAAATACTAGATGGACTGAATCAGGCTGCCTGGGGGAATCTGAGGGCCACACGCCATTAGAAATGCTAAAGGGCAATGATCTCATTACTGGAATGATTGAGAAGCCGGTATCCTGAATGTGGCTTTTCCCACATCACTGAGGTTCATCTCTTTGTGCCAAAAATACTTGTATGTAGTAATTTATAGAGAACATTTTCTAAAACCATTCTATGCCAGCTGATATTTGGCCAATATTCTCCTATATACCTGGATGTGTTGTTTACAACCACGTTTATCCTCATCGGCCAATGACTATGCCCTGTAGTTGTTAAACATTTTCAATGTCACTCCTTATTCTTTGTTTCCTTAAATTTTTAAATCAATAAAAATGTTTCCAACATTTCCATGTTTCCATGCATGCTCTGTTATAAGGAGCACCCATTCTTAACGCAGTAAAATCCAGACAAGGGTTTCTCCTTACATCAACGGGCCCCATATGGCTCTGCTTTTATATGGACACCTGATATCCCTTCTGTCAATAACATTTGCTCTCATCTGTCATTTCTCAGTTGACAAGGGCAAGTCCTGTGTTTGCAGCAGTGAATATCTCTTGCAGTGATATTCAGAATTGTCACTAAGAGCAGGACTGAAGGCAGCCAGGAAAAGCCACCTGCCTCAGGGAGGCTACAGATCCACGCATCCCCACCAACCCCTGACCCTCCCTCCTCTCCTTCTACCTTCTGCCTCCGCCTGGTTGCTCCAGGTCAGTGCTGGTGGAATTGATCTGAAGATGGGTACCAGAGAAGTTGGATTATCTCTGCCATCTCTAAGCGGAAGCCTAATCATTTAAAAAAACAAGCAAGAAACCAGCCAACCAAGAAACCTCACCTTGTTCTTACACGATAAGAACCGGCCAAGTCAGGATATTTTATATAACAGCTTAATTCAGAGGGTCTCCTTCAGCAAGCAAGTCAGGAATATTTTTTCCTAGTGTTTACTAACAGCTCCTAGTCATGCTCAAAATACTTGCTGGAAATTCTACTGAAATTAGACCCTCAAGAGTTTCAGAGAAAATACAGCATTACATTATAAATGATAAATAATGTGAAATTAGACACTGCGGAGAACTGCATATTTGGCCGTTTCAAGTTCTAGGCCTTTTTCCTTTCTTCTCATAAGAGCCAGCTTATGTGGAGTTAGGCTGCCTGAAGGTTGTACATTTTCAGTTTATAATATCTGCTCTTAACAATAAATATCATATTTCTATACAACCGCTCCATTGTTCCCCCCAACAAATCTCGCTAGACAGTTCCCATTGGCCAGCAAGAATTACTTTCAGAAGGAAATAATCTCCGCAACCTCAATGATTTGTAAGTGGGTAAGACTCAGCCTAAGAGGAAAACACACCAGTGATCGGAGGCTTAATTTTTAATTTCAGCATTCACTTGCAATAGGAGAAAACCAAATTAATTTTCCACTTTACTTCATTGGCAAACTATTTCTCACTTTGCTGAAGGTTTGAGGCATGGTGATAAATGGTGAATAATAAGCTGCTGATGCACACAGTCAATGGTTGGAGGCCCTGAGTCTTCATCTTAATGGGCAGTCCCGTCCTGCTGCCAGGAAGCCTCGTCACTGTGTCCAGTCCTGACTCACAATGGGCTTCAGGGCCATTGAAGGGCATAGGTCTCAAACCAGAGTGACCCCATGGGCATCATCGAAAACGTAACTCTACTAAGAGACCCCCAGCACAGTGCTTCTTTAGTGATGGCAGAGGAACCAAAGCCATCCCCATGGAGATACCTGCTCCTCTGTGCTACAGGTCAGCAAACGTCTTCTGAAAGGGCCAGAGAGTCAATATCACAGGTTTTGCAGGCCATGCCATCTCTGTTGTTGCTACTCAACTCTGCGCCATGGCATGAGACCTTCCCTGGACAATATGTCAACCAATGGGCGTGGATGCATTCCAATAGAATTTCATTTCTGGACATTGAAATGTGGATTTTGTATAGTTTTTGCATGTCATAAAAGATTATGCTTCTTTTAATCCATTTTAAAATGTAGAAAACATTCTTAGCTCAGAGGTCTTACAGAAACGGGTAACCTGATCTTCTCGGATAGTATCTATCACCCTACAAAGCCTGTGTTGGGAGTGCATCCCTCTAGCTGTTTGGATGAAACCAAACTCTCGCAGGTAATTTAAGACACAAGCACCATGCATCCTTCCACTTCCCGTCACTGGTTTTTACCACCTGCTCTGGAAGAGGAGGTCAGAGTGGACAAACAATTAAGTCCCCATGTGTAGTCAGAGGCACCACAACAGCTGGAAAAAAAATCAGAGTCTGGAAGAAAGAATATTTAAAAAGTACACCAAGAATATAATTCATAGCCTGCCGCTGTTTCCGAAGTGTGGGCCCTCAACCTCTAATTAATCTTAATGGCACTGCTGACTGCTTCTGCTCTTGGTATCATGATGAAAATTCACCACACATTTCATTCAAGCACACGTGAGGCTTGAATACCTTAGAAGAGAGTGATTCCATGGAGATGAAATTGCAAAGCGGCAAGCTGGCTGAAATTCTGCAGCTCACGGAGGAGAGTGTGGGTGTGAAATTGTAGGCAATTACATTTTATCACTGCTACACAAGTTTCTGCTGAATTCATTAAAATTTGCTCCCAGAATCGGGTTGAAGGACTGTGGAATTTCGGTGGTCCCAATGACAAAAATGAAAGCAGATTTTCACTCTCCCTGCTACAGGAGCCACAGAATATCCGCAGTGCAATGAGACTTGGATGTGACTGAGAAATGTCATCTCCCGGAACTGCAGCTGCAAATTAAACAAGGGGACTCTCTCACAGAAACAATGACTGCATTCCAAGCAGAGAGAATCAGGGAACAGAGAGGACAGGCAAACAGTGGGCAGATGCGTGCCTGACACAGAGGGAGCAGGCCCCTCTCCCTGGGCCCGGGGCGGCCTGCTGAGCACCCGTCAACACCTCCAGATAGGAGCGCAGGGAGAGAGGAGAGGTTTAAGTTTGGAAGTTAAGTGAGAAAGAACTCCCACTGAGAGATGAATTAGAGACATAAAAGCTGTGACCAGGAAGGTCTTCCTAATTAGAAAACTGAGGAAAGATCTTGGGCCGGACATGAAGCGTTCATTCCGGCTTCCGCACCTCACCTGGGTGCCGCCCTGCCACTGAAGTGCTGACTGCCTTCTCTCCCCTCTGCCCCAGCGGGGACAGGCTGCCCAGAGGACACTGCAGGCCCAGCAGCTTCCTGCCGGCGTTAGTTTATCCAGAACCTCTATGAGCATGGCCCAGAGGGTCCCTGATGGAGGGAGAAGGCGGCCCTCATCTCATTGCTGCATACCCCTGCTAACATCTGCCAACTTCCCACATCCAATCGGATTTGCCTAGCCACCCCCTGCGCTCCCTTAGACTGCACGGAAGCCGAGTCCAAAGGCTGGGCCTCTGCCTAGAGTGGACATCCACAAGCAATGCTCTGCATTGTTCCCCCACCAACACCGAAGCAACGGGGCCTGCTAACCACACAGGCCATGAGACATTCCTCTTAACAGAATCCCTCGTTCCTGCAGATAGCATGAGACAGAACCGTCCCAGACAAGCCAGATGGAAATCCGGGATCCGTTAATTGCTACCTGTGGCACCCTGGGTGGCCCAAGCGACCTTGCTGATATGCAGATTGTCCCACCTGTCCAACAGGCACAAGGCAATCTGCAGATGCTCAATGAGCGGCTCCTCCCCCTTCCCCGGGATAGGACTATTCTGGATTCTGAAGGCACAATCATTTTTAATGGGCACCAATTGTGTGGTTACAGACACTTCTTCTATAGCCTGCTGCTAAGAGGCCTATAACCCACCTGACAGTCAGCAATATCCAGGGAGCACAGCCTGCCAGAGCTCCCCAACCAGGACAGTAAAACCATCAGGCGTGCCCCTTCTTTCACAATGTACCAAATGCACATAACCGCATCTGCCAACTGGAGGCTGCACTCGCACACAGTGCAGAGACCAAGATTCTCAGGGGCAGGGAGTCCGAACTCACTTCTCCCGGCCACCGGCAGTGGCGTGCTGCCACCCGCTCTCATGGGCTGGGAGGAGGCAGCCACGTACAATGCTTTCCACGGCTGTGCAGTGACGTCACACACGCCCGTGATGTCACATTGACAACTTGAAATCAGCCACAGGGGGAGTGTTTATACCACAGAAAGCGGCAAATGCTACAACTCAGGGCAAAATTCCCCACCCCCAGCCCAGCTGGTTGTTGTCAAAACTGACCAGCACATGCTGGGCATGTCCACTGAACCGCCGTGGGCCGCGGGAGGGGAGTTCATTGGCAATGCAGTAGCGTGAGGCCAAAGAGGGGCCACTCGTCCGACGCACGCCTGCCACCCCCACCCTCACACTGCGTCTGGCCTGTGACAGAATGGGCCTTGAGACCCCAGCTTTTACCCCCAAGGTGCAGTGAAATAGATCCTGGGCAGCCCAGGCCAAGACCTGCCTTAGCTTGATCGGGGTTTAACCAGAGCTGTAAATGGCCACATGCTCACTGGGGGTGCAGCATGGGAAAGAAGGGCTGTGACCTCTGGAGCCTGTTTTTCTATCTATAGTAAAAGGACAGTCACAGTCACATCCTTAGAGGGTTGGTGTGAGGATTCAATGGGACTATTTGTGTGAAAATGTGTGGACCAGCTGGTGGCCGTGAGCCCAGTCCACACTGATGGCTGTGATAGAGGTGACGGTGATGAGCAAATATCCTGTCTGCCTGCTCAGCGGAGGAATCTGTGAGCACTAAACATAGGAACACAGCCCGTGGCATCCTGCCTCCAGAGTTTGCTCATTTGCTCCCTGTGAAACTATTCGGTCCTGAGGCCAGAGGAATCAGCGGCAGCAGCTGACGGACATCCTGCACTCATTAACCGACACCCACCGAGGATCAGCCGCAGCGGTGCTGCCTTCAAGTGGCTCACAGACCTGTGCAGGGCCAGACGAGTAAAGGCCATGACCACAGAAGCTGAGAACAGACATTCTCAACCTCAGCACTGCTGACCCCTGGGGCCAGAGCAGTCTCTGCATGAGGGCTGTCCTGTGCCTTGTGGGAAGTTAGTAGCATCCCTGGTCTCTACCCACTGGATGCCAGTAGTCCCCATCCCACCCCAGTTGTGAAAACCACAAATGTCTCCAGACATTGCAAATGGCTCTCACTTGCTATCTGTGTGCTTGGGGAGACACGGACCAGGAACAGGGCTCTAGACCACAGGCCCTGGAGATCTGGAGGGTCGGAAGAAATCCGGAAAGCCTACGCCAAAGCGTCAGCAGCAACTTTCCTCTCCACGCTGAGCATTTGAGTCTCTGTGGGCTTCGTAACCATCCAGATGAACATCAAGAATGGAGACCCAGCCCACCAGGTTGTGGTGAGCACAGAAGAGGGCTAGAAGTGGTGACTCTAACCTGGCTCCCAAAGGCAGCACCAGCAAAGTCCCACTGTGGGTGCCATCCTCCTGCCATCGCAAACACAAACCAACAGCCAAGCCTGCACACTTTCAAGGAACGAACAGCCTGGCTCTCAGAGAAGGCCAGAGTCTCACCCAAGCAGCGTGTAGCCCGAGTCCCATGGAGTTTGTGTCCTGGCGCCCACCCAGTGTGAACCCTGCCTTCAACAGCAAAGAATGGGCCTGCCTTTTGCAGCCTGGAGAAGTTCCCAGATTGAAACCGTAGCAACCTCCTCCCTCTCACGTGGAAGTGGCCAGCCTTACTCCACAGTCACTCAGGCACACGACTGGCTTCAGGCTTCCTTCGCTCTGCCTCCTACATGTGTGGGGCCTGAGTACTGAGTGTCCTTCACTCATCCCCACCCTCCCAAAGGCATCCAATTAAACACAGAAATGAAGACCTCTTTGCATGACTCAACTACAAGTTTAGGAATATGACTCTCTCTCTCTCTCTCTCTCTCTATATATATATATATATACACACACACACACACACAAACATATATACATATATACATACACATACATACATATACACACACATATATACACATATATATACACACACACACACACACACAAACTTGTGCATCAATTTGCTGTCACCCTCCCTACAAACAAGGCACTTGTAGGAACACCAAGCTCTGCTTTTTAAAAACACCCTTCACAGGCCGGGCGCGGTGCCTCAAGCCTGTAATCCCAGCACTTTGGGAGGCCGATATGGGTGGATCACAAGGTCATGAGATCGAGACCATCCTGGCTAACCCAGTGAAACTCCGTCTCTACTATAAAATACAAAAAACTAGCCGGGCGAGGTGGCGGGCGCCTGTAGTCCCAGCTACTTGGGAGACTGAGGCAGGAGAATGGCGTGAACCCGGGAGGCGGAGCTTGTAGTGAGCTGAGATCCAGCCACTGCACTCCAGCCTGGGCGACAGAGCGAGACTCCGTCTCAAAAAAAAAAAAAAAAAAAAACCAAAAACAAATAAAAACGCCCTTCACCATTAACATCTGGAAAACTGGCATGTTTCCAGTGAAAAGAGAAACTTCTCCGCACTCAGCGGTCCAGGCTCTGCACTTGTGGTAGCTTAAGGAACTTCAAAGCTCCTTGTTGTTTGAACAAATTGGAAACAGAAAACAAAGGGATGAAAAGAGGCCATCCCCTGGCCATCCTCTCCATCCAGGAGGGGAGCAGAGTCTCATCAGCCTTTGATGTGGCCCAGTGGCCACATTTCTCTCTCAAAGCTCCAGATGCTGGTCGCAGCGTCCTCCACCTGCTGCTTTGAGGCCAAGGAAACCAGCTCTCAGATGCTGCGCTGCACATGCAAACAAATGCACCTAACAGCATATTACCGGCCACTGAAGACATGACAGTTAACCCAAATAGCGCTCCTCCACATCCCCTTATCATTTCCGTATTCACAAAGAAGACCATTTCCCTGTATGCAGCTCTGGGTATTTTCAGGCTACCCTATTGTCATTAGTTACGAATTTTCCCCAATAGTCCTGTGAGTAGGCTCATTGCCCAGTCAGGTGTAGGACTGACAGGCAGGCTCTGCAGCCAGAAAGCCTGGCATTGATGCAACGATAACCTTGGGTAAATTATTTCACCTGATTCCAATTTGGTCTCCTCCCCTTCTCAACATTCATGATCATGATACTTACAGATGGGGTTATAGAATGGACCAAACCGAAGTAGCTATGCTTGAAAGACAGCAAGCCAACACCTGATGTTGTTTATTATTTTTCAAAGTAAGTGAATATTCATCAAGGGTCCACTATGTGTCAGGCACTGTGCTGAGTCCTGGAGATAAAACAGTGAAGAAAGTGGACTGAATCTTTACCCAGAAGAAGAGTACAGGCCTTCAGGGAACAAGAAAGAAAAACATAAAGGATTACCTTTCAGTTTCAGTGAGTTCCACAATGGAAACACCAGGGCTGCAATGAGGGATGCTGGGGCAGAGCTGCTGGAGTGCACGGGACCAGGCTCCCTGAAGAGCCACCCAAAAGGCGAGAAGGAAGGAAGCCACCGGCAAAGAGAAGGCAAACAGCATTCCAAGCCAGAGCAATAGCCTGGGCGGGCACCTCGAAGCAGGAAGGACGTTGGTGAGGTTGAGAACCAGAAAGAGAACAGTGAGACTGGAGCTGGTGCCTGTGGGGCAGTGGCATGGAGGACTGCAGGTGCTGACCTTTTAGGAAAAGCACTTTTGCTGCTGAGTGGAGGATGGGCCAGGAAGGGGCAAGAGCGGAGGCAGAGAGACCAGTTAAGAGGATACACCTGGGAGGCAGGACGCACAGGACTTAACAATGGAGCACACGTGGGGAAGACAGGCTGGGGAGGGACTTTAAAATGACCTCTAGATTTCCTACTGAGGCAAGAAGCCCAGGGAGAACATTTGGGTGCAAGATGGGAGGAAGTGAAAATTTCCATTTAGATACACCCAGACTGAGATGCATATTACCCACCAAAGGTGGCACTGGGGTGGGCCATTGGCTGTGAACATGGAGCTCAGAGGGGACCCTGGGGGGAGCCACACCTGGGTGCCCTGGTCATAAAGAAGTAGTTACAGCCATGGGGATTGTATTAGTCTGTTCTCGCACTGCTATAAAGAAATACATAAGACTGGGTAAATTGTAAAGAAAAGAGGTTTAACTGGCTCATGGTTCTGCAGGCTGGGGTAGCATAGCTGGGAAAGCCTCAGGAAACTTTCCATCACAGTGAAAGGTGAAAGGGAAGCAGGCATGTCTTCACTTGGCCAGAGCAGGAGGAAAAGGATGAAGAGGAAGGGGGCTACACAGTTTCAAACAAGCAGACCTCGTGAGAACTCACTCAGTATCATGAGAACAGCAAAGGGGAAATCCACCCCCACGATCCAATCACCTCCCAACAGGCCCCTCCTCCAACACTGGCAATGACAATTTGACATGAGATTTGAGCAGGGACACAGATCCAAACCGTATCAGGAGGCATGAGACCCTCTTCCCCCACCCCCGGGAGATTTGCTCAGAGAGGAGCAAACCCACAGCTGGGTTGGCTGAAGGAGGCAGATCAGCAAAGCAGAGTCGGAAGCCCTGGTAGGTGACCTGGAGGAAACCACAGAAAGGGGTGTCCTCGAGCCAGAAGAAGATCGAGACGCGACTGCATTCTGTGCTGCTAGGAAACCAAGCGGGGTGGGGAGAGAGAGGTGTTGTCACTGTGGACCTTGCTAGAGTGAACGCCAGACTGGAGCATGTGGAAGAGGGGGGACAAGGGATAGGGGATGGTGCTCACCTCTGAGAAGTATTCCCAAGGGGGAAGCAGAGGCCTGGAGTGGCACCTTGAGAGGGATGAGTGACTGGGGAAAGATATTTGTAAGATGGGGCAGGTTTGTGCACTGATGGAAAAATCCAGGAGTAGAAACGAGTGGTATTGTTTATTGTACAAGAAACAGGGGAAAAGAGAAGGAGGAAACTTCTGGAAAAGGAGAGGGCATGGGATAGAAGCAAAGTGGAAGCTTAGGCCACTTCCTAAGCTTAAGCCACCTAGAAGGTGGGCAAATCTCCACAGCCAGAGGGAGAAGGCAGTAGTTTTCTGCCGCTATCTAACAAAAAAAAAAAAAACCCACAAATGGAGCCCTCAGAACAGCACATGTTTATATCTCACAGGTCCCTAGCTCAGAAGTCAGGCCGGACCCAACCGGGCTCTGTGTCCAGAGTCACACCAGGCTGGAATCAGGCCGTTAGCCAGGGCTGGCTGTCATCCGAAGCTTGGGCTCCTCCTCCCGGTTCTTTCTGTTGCTGGCAGAATTCAATTCCTTGTGGTTGTAGGACCAATGTCCTCATTTCCTTACTGGCCATTGCTGGCCAGAGAACTCTGTCTGCTCCTAGGGGTCTCCCTCAGGTCCTCACCATATGGCCCCTCCGTCTTCAAAGCCAGCACAGAATTCCTCACCCTGAACATCCCTGACCTCATGAAGGGCAGGACCTTTTCATGGGCTCACTGAAGTCAGATACACCCTGATAATCTCTTTCCATCAACTCAACCTCAAATAACAAGTAACCTAATCATGGAATTGATATTCTATCACATAGTCACGGGTTCTACCCACACTTAAGGCATGGGGATTGTGCAGGGCTTGCACCAGGGGTTCAGAATCTTAGCATTCTCCCTACACCAGAGAGAGGCAAAAGACAGCCAGGCAGAGGTGTTTTAGGAGGCTCCGAGTGGGAAAGCAAAGGGGCTCGCAGCTCATGGTGCTATTTCCCGGTGCAACGGGAGAGAAGTTCACCTGAGGAGAAGGCAGGAGGATCTCCAGGAGTGTTGAGGAATGAAGACAAGGAGGTTAGGGCACCTTCTCAGCCAGGGGAAGAGGCCGAGCTGGCAGGAGGAGGGCTGGAGAGGAAGATGGGCGCCAGAGCCCTGCTGGGTTGGAGGGCAGGGCTGGGGCCAGAGCAGGGGCAGCAACCCAAGGACAGGGTGCAGGGCGACGTCAGCTGGCAGGAGGGCACGCAAGTCGGGCTCTTCAAGAAGGGAGGGAAACAGAGTCTGGGAGCAGTAGTGCAGGGTTTCAGGGAACCAAGGACACCTCCTCTAATTCCAAGCATGGCTGCCAGGGGAGGGTAGCCACAGGGTAGCCACTTTGAGAAGGAACTGGTCTATGATTCCTGAGGGCTCTGGAGTCCCAAGAGAACCTCTTCTTAGTCCCACATTTGATACCAAAAAAAAAAAAAGCAGCTCTTTCTGGGGCCCCAAGAGATTCCTGCCTCCTTTATTGCAGCACAGATCCTTACAATAAACTGTCTTTAGGGGAGGAGCTTGAGTGAGTCTCTCTTCCTTATAACCTGTAAGGCCCAACTCACCCCAACACTTCATGCTAAGCAGAGAGGGACCAAGAGAGACCAGATCTGCCTTTGAGGGTTCTCCAGTCTGATATGAACCCACAAATAATCCTCACATACATCAAACCCAGGCAGGCCACAGTTAGGGTGTAAACCAAGTAAGTATCTTGGCAATACATTTTTGTAAAGAGATGTGAAAATACAAAATTAGAAGCAGAAGCCAGGGTGAGCAGAAAGAGGGTGTGTCTTGGGGGAAGAACAAGACGGGATTTACTGGAAGTGTGGAGTCTTATCTCTTAGCATAACCTGTTGGGTGTCTATGGCCAATCTATGCTAATGGCTCTCAGTGTTATGAAAGAATAGCCAACCAAAACCTGGAAAATAGCTCTTCTGATTGTCCCTAGTAAAATCAACCCAAGGCACAGGGTAACCAAGTTTACAAGGGACCCCAAATCTCCTAAAGTGTTTCTGAATTATGGAGAAAGCAGGTCATGTGTCACTTTCAGGCTTCAAAAAAAAAAAAAAAAGAAAAGCAAAACAATGTTTCTTTTTAACTGGTGACCCAGTGCATTCCATGGTGGCTGTACTAAATGATTCATTGTAATCCTTGTGAACCAGAGGCAACAGCATGCATCTAAAAGAAATGTCTCTTTAAAAATTAAATAAAGCAAAAATTCTCTGCGGGTGCTGGTGTTACACTGCATGCCCAGCTCTGCGCTAATCATATTCTCCCACGTTATTGCAGCCCCTGGTTTATGCTGCCCTCTCTCTCTTCCTTTGATTCCCCTGCACAGTATACTTCATGCCTGCGACTCAGAAACTCCTTGGGGCAGGGACTTCATTAAGGTTTGTGTCAATCAGTAAAGAGTTATGTGCATTTTCCACAGCGCTGCCACACAGTGGACTTCATGCACTGCCTCACTTTCTTCCTTTCACTTCCCACCAAGCCAGTGTGTTTCTCTGTGTTTCAGGAGTGAAATGCATTTACACGAACCCCAAGAAGTTAATATATTATTACCCAGTTAGCACAGTTTTACTTCACGGTACCGTAATGTAATGCTCAATGATTTTTAAGCAATAAAAGGAGTGACTTTAAAACTGAATTAGGAAAATTTAAACCCTACAGGGTTCATCAGGAGTTTTTGAAAACTTTGGAATAATGCACTGAAATTCCTGAGAGTTATCTCGTGGGAATCTCAGAAAGGGTTTTTTGAGCCATTGTGAAATCATTCTCAAGGCAACTATTTCTTAGCCTCACTGAAAGTATTTTGCTGAAAATAAATGAGAAACCAAACAAGAATGCCACCACTTCTATGAGAAGCAAATCCCATCTTACCAGTCCGTTTCTGCATTCTTTGCGGAGGTCCCTACGTATCCCTTACGTTTTATGATACTAGGCCACAGATATGTTATTTCTCACACTTCCAATCCAGTCTTTCAAAATAATATGATCTCATTTAAAAGAAAGAAAAATGAAACTATTTGAGTCATAATAGAACCCGTATCAAGATCCCAGAAACATATTTTCTCAATGCTCCCTGCTGCAGCGTCTCCACAGACAGCAGTCTCCAATGCCATTTCCATCCCATCCCTTTCACAAACCTGTGCTCAGCCCACAGCTTTATCTACTTCCATTAAATAGATGTGCTTGCCGGCAGGAAATTGCCATGGAAATAAATGTTAGGTTTGGCACCAGTTCCTTTTAAAGAAGCTGCAATTGGAAACGTGAAGGCAATGAGAAGATGCAGCCAGTGAGAGCAATGCACCCAGCTCCTGACCCGCGAGGTCCTTCTGGGAACACCGAGACTTCTTTTAGAAGTGAGGGTAATGCAGTCACTTTTCAAAGACAGGAATCACTCATTCTTGACCCGGCAGGGGGCTCCCACAACCTCGTCCAGGCCAAGGGGCAGGTGAGACTCACCAGGGCAACGATTTGTCTCAGGAGGACTGGCCCTCAGCCCGGTGGCCCAAGTCACCCAGGAGCAGTGCAGTCGGGAACCTGGGGCAGCAGAGCTGCTCCTGCAGCAGAGACTCCTAGCAGCCGGGGCAGACGGGGACAGGCTGATTACCTGTTGCTCTGCCACCTGGAAGCCTCCAGGCATCCCTGCACCCTGGAAGGAGGCAGAGGGAGGAGGCGGCACGTGAATAATGAATACACTCTCCCCGCCCATCATTAGCATTCCATTCAAAGGACGCAAATGAGGCATTCATTTCTCCTCCTGGCTTGAAAGGAGAAGTGTCTCCGGGAATAAGCAAGTGAGACCTGGGACACTGGGTAGGTTGAGGGGGAGGGTAGATCACCCGTTGGGGTTGACCTTCCCACTCACCCTTCAGCAAGGTGACAGTTCACCACCAGGACTGGAAATAACATTGTCAGGGAACAGAACCTGGGACTCCAAGCATAAATAAACCCAAGACCTCAGGCCACTGGCTACCAAACCTCAAGGGCACCAATCACACCCCACAGTGCAGGTAGTCAGGCCTGTACACTTCCTGGCAGGACACCCAGCACCTGGAATCCCTGTCCTCTCAGAGGAAGTCCCTGCTAGAGGTGGTGGCAAAACGAAAACCTCAAAAGACCTTCTGATGCCCTGGTCCAGCATCTATGCTTAGTACATATGTCAGAGGCATTTGAACCACAGCAAGTCCATCTCGGACAGAAGCTGGGTAAAACAAGGCTACGACCTGCTGTGCTGCATTCCCAGGAGGTGAAGGCATTCTTAGTCACAGGATGAGATAGGAGGTCGACAGAAGATACAGGTCACACAGACCTCGCTGATAAAACAGTCTGCAGTAAAGAAGCCTGCCAAACCCACCAAAACCAAGATGGCGATGAGAGTAACCTCTGATCATCCTCGCTGCTACCCTTCCTGTATCCAGACCCCAAGAGAGGGTTTTTGCATCTCACCCAAGTAAGAATCCAGAGTGAGTCCATAGTGCAAAGTGAAAGCAAGTTAATTAAGAAAGTAAAAGAATAAAAGAATGGCTACTCCATAGATAGAGCAGCCCCAGGGCTGCTATTTGCCCATTTTTATGGTTATTTCTTGGTGATATGCTAAACGAAGTGTGGATTATTCATGCCTCCCCTTTTTAGACCATATAGAGTAACTTCCTGACATTGCCATGGCGTTTGTAAACTGTCATGACGCTGGTGGGAGTGTAGCCGTGAGGACAACCAGAGGTCACTCTCCTCACCATTTTGGTTTTGGTGGGTTTTGGCCAGCTCCTTTACTGCAACCTGTTTTATCAGCAAGGTCTTCATGACCTGTATTTTGTCCCGACCTCCTATCTCATCCTGTGACTTAGAACGCCTTAACTATCTGGGAATGCAGCACTGTAGGTTTCAGCCTCATTTTACCCAGCTCCTATTCAAGATGGTGTTGCTCTGGTTCACATGCCTCTGACACTCCCACCAGCGCCATGGCAGTTTACAAATGCCATGGCAATGTCAGGAAGTTGCCCTATATGGTCTTAAAAAAGGAGGCATGAATAATCCACCCCTTGTTCAGCACATCATCAAGAAATAACCATAAAAACAGTCAACTCTGTCTATGGAGTAGCCATTCTTCCTTCCTTTACTTTTCTAATAAACTTGCTTTCACTTTGTAGCAGTATGAGCCACAGACAAGAACCCCTCAGACACAAAATTGTAGAAGGAAAGGGGTTTATTCAGCTGAGAGCATCAGCAGACTCATATCTCCAAAAACCAAGCTCCCCGAGTGAGCAGTTCCTGTCCCTTTAAAGGGCTTACAACTCTAAGGGGGTGATCGATTGAGCAAGCAGCCAGTACATGACTGGGGGCTGCATGCACCTGCACAGGTAATTAGAACGGAACAGAACAGGACAGGGATTTTCACAGTGCTTTTCCATACAATGTCTGTAATCTATAGATAACATAACCGATTAGGTCAGGGTCAATCTTTAACTACTAGGCCCAGGGTGTGGCGCCGGGCTGTTAGCCTGTGGGTTTCATTTCTGCCTTTTAGTTTTTACTTCTTTTTTTCTTTGGAGGCAGAAATTGGGCATAAGACAATATGAGGGGTGGTCTCCTCCCTTAACTTTACAGACTCGCCATGAATTCTTTCTTGCACAAGATCCATGAACCCTTCCTCGGGGTCTGGATTAGGACCCCTATCCAGTAACACATTCACAGAGGGGTCCCCCAAAATCCCCAGGGCCTTCCACAGCCCCCACACTTCTGTGCTTTGCCCCTGCCTTGAATGCTGCGTACACCTCCTCACTTATGGCATGTCTCCATGGAGAGCGTCCCCAACCTTCACAGAACCTGAGGTTCAGCCAAGTGGGCTCTGCGGTTTCCCTGACTGCTCCTCAGTACCCAACACAAGGTCTGGCATAAGGAAACTCAGAAAGGATTTCAAAAGTGGAGGAAGAGCTCTAACTTTGCTTTTTTTAACCCTGCATAAACAGCGGCTACTATTTTGTTCAAATTCTACCTCGTGCAGGGTGGGGTGAGGATCAGAGACTGAAAATAGGCCCAGTCCTGCTCTGAGGGACTTACTTTTTAGTTTCACAAATAGAAGTTTGTGGTAGTTCACTTCATCTAACAAAAATGTACTATGTTCTTTGCTCCAAAACAAATTCTAGTAGTCAAATATTTAAACATTAAGAAATAAAGCCATAGAAGTGTAAAAGGGGGAATAATTTTATGAGTGAGGATACCCTTCAATGTAAGACTTCAAACACAGAAGTCATGAAAAACTGAAATCATTGACTACATAAAAAATTTGAACGTTGTGCATAGTCACAAAAATATTTTCCATAAACCAAATCAAAAGATAAATTTGAAATTGGCAGAAATATATTGAGCACTCATACATGAGACAAAAGAAATTTTCTTAATATGTAAAGAGTTTCTAAAATAGATAAGAAGGAAAAACAAAGGAAAAATGGGCAAAGGACACAAATGGAAAGTTCACAGAAGAAAAAAATTTAGAATTTTCTTAAACATGAAAATATGTTTAACCTCACTATAAAGAAGAAAATACAAAGTATTGCAATCTGAAAATAATTTTACAAGACAGAAAAATTAGAGATCAGTCTCCAAACATAATGCAAAAAAATTAAACTAAATATCAACAAATCAAAGCAAGTAATATGTAAAAATAGTAATATATATTAAAATCAAGTGGGATTTATTGCAGGGATGCAAGGATGGCTTAACAATAGATCAATCAATGCAATATACAACATTAATACACATTGTACAACATTAATAACACAAATGTCTTAAAAGATATAAAACTAATAATATTAATTAATAATCTCCAGTACCCATTTACGAACTTTTTAAAAATAAAGTCGGCCGGGCGCGGTGGCTCAAGCCTGTAATCCCAGCACTTCGGGAGGCCGAGACGGGTGGATCACGAGGTCAGGAGATCGAGACCATCCTGGCTAACACGGTGAAACCCCATCTCTACTAAAAAATACAAAAAACTAGCCGGGCGAGGTGGTGGGCGCCTGTAGTCCCAGCTACTCGGGAGACTGAGGCAGGAGAATGGCGTGAACCTGGGAGACGGAGCTTGCAGTGAGCTGAGATCCAGCCACTGCACTCCAACCTGGGCAGCAGAGCGAGACTCCGTCTCAAAATAAATAAATAAATAAGTAAATAAATAAATAAATAAATAAATAAAGTCTTAGTAAACTAAAAACAGGAGGGAACTTCCTTAATGTGATAGGGGTATAAGGAAATCCACAGCAATCTATGGCCATATCACTTTGCATGTGCCTAATCTTAGAAACTAAGCACGATCAGGCCTGGTTAGTATTTGGGAGAGGGAAAATAATCAACAACAAATTTCATTTCTCATGGTAAAATATTGAAAGCTTTCCCTCTGAGCTTCAGGGATAAGATAAAATGCCTCTTACGACCACTTTTATTCAACATGCTACTCAAGGCATGGCCTGGCCTAGTAAGACAAGAAAAAGAAATAAAAAAACAGAAGCATTAGAAAGGAAAAAATGAAATTTTTGTTATTTAGAGATAACATGATTATGCATGTAGAAAACCTAAGGGAACCTAAAAACTATTAGAATAGGTGAAGTAAGTCCTAGCCAGGGCAATTAGGCAAGAAAAATAAATAAAGGGCCTTTAACTTGGAAAAGAAGAAGTCAAATTGTCCCTGTTTGAACACAGTATGATCTTATATACAGAAAAACCTAAATACTCTACCTAAGAACTCTTAGAACTGAGCTAAAAAAGAAATCTAGAAGGTAATCCCATTTGTAATAGCTACCAAAAATAAAATAAAATACCTAGGAATAAATTTAACCAAGGAAGTGAAAGACCTCTGCAAGGAAAACTACAAAACACTGATGAAATAAACTGAAGAGGATACAAACAAATGGAAAGACACCCCATGCTCACGGATCAGAAGAATTAATATTGTTAAAATGACAATACTACCCACAGCTATTCACAGAGTCAATAACATTCCTATCAAAATACCAATGACATTTTTCACAGAAATTGAAAAAAAAATCCTAAAATTTGTATAGAACCACAAAGGATTCTGAATAGCCAGCCAAAGCAATCCTGATCAAAAAGAACAAGGCTGGAGGTATCAGACCATCATACCTCAAAATATACTACAAAGTTATAGTAACCCAAACAGCATGGTACTGGCATAAAAACTGATACATAGACCCATGAAACAGAATAGAGAACCCAGAAATTAATCTACATATCTTTAGCCAACTGATTTTTGACAAAGGTGCCAAGAACACTCATTGGATAATCTCTTCAATATACAGTGCTGGAAAAACTGGGTCACTATATGCAGAAGAATGAAACTAAGTTCCAACCTCTCACCCTGTAAAAAATTCAATTCAAAATAGATGAAATACCTAAATGTAAGAACCCAAACAATAAAACAACTAGAAAGAAACAGAGAGAAAATGCTTCAGGACGTTGGTATGGGAAAAGATTTAATGAATAAGACTTCAAAGGTACAGGCAACAAAAGCAAAAATAAATAAATGGGGTTATATAGCAAACTGAAAAGCTTTTGCACAGCAAAGGAAACAACCAACAGAGTGAAAAGATAACCTACAGAATGGGAGAAAATACTTGCAAACTATTCATCCAACAAGAGATTAATAACCAGAATACACAAGGAACTCAAACAATCCAACAGCAAAAAAACCTATTTGATTTAAAAATGGGCAAATGATCTGAGCCAACATCTCTCAAAAGGAGACATAAAAAATGGCCAAGAAAGATATTTTAAAAACTTTGACATCACTAATCATCAGGGAAATGCAAATCAAAACCAGAAGGAGGCATCATCTCACTTTAGTTAAAATGGCTACTATCAAAAAGACAAATAATAAAAAATGCTGGTGAGGATATAGAGAAAAGGAAGCTCTTCATGCACTGCTGGTATGGAGGTTCCTCAGAAAACTACAAATAGAACTACTCTATGATTCAGCAATCCCACTACTGGGCATTTGTCCAAAGGAAAGGAAAAAAGTATATTGAAAAGACATCTGCACCCACATGTTTGTTGCAGCACTATTCACCATAGTCAAGATATGGAATCAACCTGGGCATTCAACAATGAATGAATGGATAAAGAAAATGGAATATATATGTATATATGTTTTCAATGGAATACTATTCAGCCATAAAAAGAATAAAATTTTGTCATTTGTGGCAACATAGATGGGACTGAAGGACACTATGTTAAGTGAAATAAGCCAGGAACAGAAAGTTAAATACCATATGTTCTCATTCATGTGTGGAGGCTAAAAAAAAAAAGTTGATTTCATATGAGTAAAAAGTAGAACAGAGACTAGAGGCTGAGAAAGGTAGGGGAAAGAGAAGGAGATATTTGCTAAAGGATACAAAATTACAGCTAGATAGGAAGAATAAATCCTAGTGTTCTATAGCATGATAGGATGACTATAGTTAACAGTAATATGTTATATCATTTTAAATAGCTGAGAGGATATTGAATGTTCCCAATACAAAGAAATGATAAATGTTTGAGATGATGGATATGCTAATTACCCTGTTCTGATTCCTACACATTGTATATATCAAAACATTACTATGTACCCCATGAATATGTACAATTATTATTGGTCAATTAAAAGATAAAATTAACAAGAAAAAATTTTAAAATGATAAGTCAAACTAGCAAGATTTCTTGATATAAAAGACCAGGACACAAAATCTAATTGTATTTCTATTTGCTAGCAAAAAATGAATAGAAAACAAAATAAATCTTATTTTTATAACATTTAGAAATCAAAAACCTAGGAATAAACCTTACAAAAGTTGTGCAAGACCTCTGGACTAATTTTTTAAAAATTATTGAAATAGAAAAACACAAATAAATGGAGGAATATACTGTGTTCAGGGATTAGAAGACCTGACTTTGTAAAGATGTTCATTCTTTCCCAAATTGATTCATAAATTCAGCAGTATTCCAGAAAAATTCAAGCAGGATATTTTGTCAAAATTGACAAACTGGTTTTAAAATTCACCTGGAAATTCCACGTAATCTTGAAGAACAAAACTGGAGGACTTACGTTACCAGGTATCAACTCATACTAAAGTTACAAAAATTAAGACAGCGTAATACTAATGAAAGAACGGGCAAACTAACCAGTAGAAATCAAGAGCGTCCAGAAACAGAGCCTCTCCTGATTTATGACAAATGCAATACTGTAATGTAATGAGGAAAGAATGGTCTTTCAACAAAAGGGATTGAGTAGAACAGACATCCATATGAGAGAAAAATGTATCTGGGCCCCTATTTTCATCATACACAAGAAACAATTCCAGATTAATAGTATCTCCGTATAAAAGGTAACAATCAGTAAATAAAGCTTTCAGAAGAAAAATTAAACAGCAACATCATCACAACTTTCTAGTAGGCCAAAATATCATAAACAGAAAATAATTGCTTTATTCATAATGCATAAAACATTAATAAATTGGGCCTTATTAAATTAAGAACTATTCATGAAAAGACATCGAGAGTGAAAATATAATTCATACAAAGGGAAAGATATTTATAGTACATATATCTAACAAAGAATTTGTATCCAGAATACATAAAGAACTCTTGTGAATTAGTAACAAAAAGACAACCCAATTTTAAGTGAGAAAATAACTTAGACTTTTCACAAAAGGAAATATTCTAACAGCTTATAAGCAAAGGGAAATGTGCCCAACCACGTTCATCATTAGGGCAAAGCTAAATAAAACAACTATGAGAAACCACGACACACCCATCACAATGGCTAAAATGAAACAGTTGGAAAATGCCAAGTGTTAGCAAGGATATAGAGCAACAAGAATTCTCAAGTAGTGCTGCTGGTGGTGAATATTAGTGAAATATGCTGTAAAATTATTTGGCATGTCCTATGATCCAGCAGATCACTCCTGGGTATGTATACAACAGAAATGCTTACATATGTTTACCCAAAGACATGTATAAGAATATACATTGCAGTTGTGTTCATTATAGCCCCAAAGAAGAAATTATTCAAATGCCCAGAATGGGTAACTAAATTGTATGTTTGCACAAAGAAATTTATCTCAACAATGAGAATAAATGAACATAACAACACAACAATTGCATGAATATAATGTTGTGTGAAAGAGGTCAAACACAAAAAAACATATATTGCATGCTTCCATTGACACAAAATGCAAAAATAGGCCAACAATCTGGCCAGTATGCCAGTCCCAGAAGGGAGTGGCTAAAATAAGACATGGGAGAAATTCATGTTCTGTTTCTTGGTCTGGTTCCCAATTACATAGGTGAAGTTATTTTGTGAAAATTCATGAGACTGTACACTTATAAAATGTACATTTTCTGTATAGATAGTGTACTCCAATTAAAAGTAAAGAAAAAAAAAACACCTATCAACTCTGCTCTTATGGGTAGGCATTTAGTGTCACTTGCCAGGGTAGCAACAGCACACTCCATGTGCTTTCCTGTACAGAAGCAGGGGCCACCAGGTCAACCTTATCAATCATTCATATACAGGTGTTTCAGCAAGATTTGCATTTTATGAATCTATATCTCTTTCTTTCTTCTTCCTCTTCTTCTTTTTTTTTTTTTTTTTTTTTTTTTTTTGAGACAGAGTCTCACTCGACTCACGGCAACCTCTGCCTCTCAGGCTCAAGTGATTCTTGTGCCTCAACCTCCCGAGCAGCTGGGATTACAGGCACCGACCACCATGCCCAGCTAATTTTTGTATTTTTAGTAGAGATGGGGTTTCATCATGTTGACCATGCTGGTCCCAAACTCCTGAACTCAAGTGATCCACCCACCTTGGCCTCCCAAAGTGCTGGGCTTACAGGCATGAGCCACTGCACCCAGCCAAATCTGTATTTCTTGGTGCAGTTTACACTGAACAAATTTTGTTGAACTCTGTTCACAGACCATTTGAAACTTGTGAAAAGTTTAACATGTATATTATTCATGGCTAGAGAAAAGAAAAAAAACAACAGAAGTTTTTCAGGGGTGATCTCTTACTGAAATCTACCATCACTTTCTTGAATTTTACTGCAAAATATCTCACATATGTTTGTAAAGTAATGAAAAAAAAAAAAAAAAAGAGCTGATTCTTACTGAGCACTAAATGCCGGGCTTTGATGCAGGTACTTTTCATGCATTAACCCATATTCATTCTCAGGACAACCCCACGGTGCAAGGATTGTTATTATTCCCATTTCATAGATGAGGACGCTGAGTGGGATAGTGTTTGTTCCAAATCACCATCTTTTATATGAAGCTGATGGGACACAAGGCTGCCTGGTTCCAGTGCTCAGAATTCTACCTGGGATTGATTTTCACCCACACAGTGAGCTGTGGGTCTTGGTGCTATGAGAACTCGCCTCTCCTGGGCCATGGTGCATTTCCTAAGGGCAGACCCCTGATCATTGGGAATTGCTCCACTCTCTGCTCAGGGACCAGAGCTGATCTAAACACTGCCTAGTGAGAGGCGCATGGGGTCTGGTAAAGGAAAATACCTGAGGGAAGGAGGGCATGTGGATGCCCACCGCTGTGCTCACGCCATGCCGTGGCTCTCTCTCTTCTGAGACTTGGATAGTCAACTCTTCTTGGATCTTAGGAGATCTTGATCTTTTCGAACAAATCCATTTTCCCAATGGCTAATTTGAGTTGGTTTCTCTCACCACAGAAAAGTTTTAAAAGACATTAAGAGGCTGGGTGCGGTGGCTCACGCCTGTAATCCCAGCACTTTGGGAGGCTGAGGCAGGTGGATCATGAGGTTGGGAGATCGAGACCATCCTGGCTAACATGGTGAAAACCTGTCTCTACTAAAAATACAAAAAATTAGCAGGGTGTGGTGACGGGCACCTGTAATCCCAGCTACTTGGGAGGCTAAGCCAGGAGAATGGTGTGAACCTGGGAGGCGGGGCTTGCAGTGAGCCGAGATCATGCCACTGCACTCCTGCCTGGGTGACAGAGCAAGACTCCAACTCAAAAAAAAAAAAAAAAAGACATTAAGACAAGATGCTTTCCTGTGCTTCTCCACTGCGCAAACAAGAAGTGTGTGTGTATGTATTGTTTGTGTGAGTGCATGCATATGTGGTGTGTGAACATGTGTGTGTGTGTGTGTGTATGTGTTGGTGTGTGTGCAAGAGTGTATATATGTGTGTGTATGTTCATGTGTTGAGTGTGTGTCTGTGCATGTGTGTTTTCTGGACACATTTCCATCCTCCCTCCCTCTACCCATAAGTAGCTAGCCGCATTGTCAGTTCTCCCCTGTGTTCTTGGCCCTGTTTTTCCAACAGTCATGACTGACATTTACAGTTGTTGCAGGAGGCATAGATTTACCTTTATCAGGCAAAACTACAAGTGTGCAACCAGAGAAGGCACTCACAGCTTGTCTGAGCAACACCTCGCTTAGACTAGCCGCCGTGCAGAATGGAAATCCCGGAACACACACTGTGTCTCCTGCTGTTTGCTTAGCTTGGACCTTAGCTAGATCAGCTTTCTCATTCCTCTGTCTTATGTAGCCTCTAGGCAAAATGGGACCAACAGAGATATTCATGCAGGTGATTTTGTTCCAAAAAGCTCAAAGGAATTGGAAGGAAAAAGGCATATTACAGTGGGAATTTTAACCCCAGAATGTATTTGATCAGCAGTGTTGAACTGGGGGAGAGCAGACAGACTGACTCTATGGCCATTTTCCTAGGAACACATCACTGATCTGGAATAGCCAGGAGAGAGGGGTTCCAGAACTGCCCGGTGACGTGGACTGCATGCTGGCTGGTCCTATCATCATGCCTTCTTCAGGGACGCCGCAATCTGCATCCCTGAAGATGGTCCCGGGCACTCCGCAAGTCCTCCATCCTCAGGTCAGTCATGTTTCCTCTCTTCTCCTTTCTTAGGGCACAGACCTTTGCCTTTCATCTTTCCGCAGGTTGGTCATCTTCCTTACGGGCATGAAACTGATATCCAGGGCCAAGTTGAACGTACTTCACATTTGCCAGTGTTAAACATAGACACAGGTATCATAGGTGGCCTTGTAAAATATACTGAACACCTCTCTATTTAGAAAATTCCCCACGTTGTGATTCCTACACTCTAAGAACAGAAAAAAAACTATGCTTCCCAGCAGACTTTGCTGCCAGAATGCAGACATGTGACTCAGATGCCACCAGTCAGACAGGCGCCCGTGGACTGATTAGGACAGGAGCTATGGAAGGAGACCTGGGGCCGCCTTACTGCTGCACGGTGGCAGCATCTCAGTTGCAGAAGGACAATGTGATTCAGCATTTGGCAGCTGCGGTGACAATTTCTGATGCTAGCAGGGGTAGTGGGCTCCCACCTGGGAGGGAGCAAGGGGACAGAGCGGTTTCCTGACCATGACAGGAACAGCATATTCCTGGCATCCACAGCAGCTCCTCTCCTAGGTCACCCTGCAGCTGCTGTGGGACGTGTTCCTGGGGTTAGCCTATAGTCTGCTGCCATGGCCCCTCCAATGTTGTCCTTAATGAGTCCCCCAAACTAGCAGCAGGGGACTTTGTGGTATGTAACAAAGAGCCATGGGGAGTACAACACACCTGTGCTGAGAGTGTGCTAAGGGCACCTTTCAAGAATAGGATTGCATGCATCTCCCCTGCCCCAACTCCTTCTCAACATCTTCTCCGCTTTGGATTCGAAGTGTGCAGTTGCCTTCTTACTCTGCTTCCCTGATGGATCTCTATGGTTTCTTTTATCCTTTTCCGCAATTGAAACCTCAGGACACTTAGGAAGCCCGCATGGAAGTGTGTAAAACAAGGAGGGTAGATGTGCATATGTGCAACCTGCTGAGACACCAGCTTTCACTGCAAAAATGTCAGCTGTGATCTTGGGGAACAGTGAGAAGGAGTTGGTGTTTCCAGATCCCATTGTAACGTCTGTGGTTAAAAGGGAGACAAAGATCCTTGATTTGTATGAGAGAGATGGAGACAAAAATATAACAATGTAAATACGAAAATGGATGAGGAGATATGCATCTTTCCATCTGGGTCTCTTTATTTTCCTCTCCTGATGATATGTTTTTTCAGTTTTCCAAACATCATAAAAATGATGCAATCCAGACATGCAAGCAATATCCCATGTTATCCCCAATAATCTCAAGGACTCAGACAAAAGCCTTGAAATACAAGTTGTGTTGAACCACTTACAACTTGAAAATATATACTTTTCACTGCTCTTAGGAAGAAATGGGTGGTGCCACACAATGACAGACCAAGACACTGTTCCTGCAAATTGTTCAAAGTCGTTCTGCAGGAGGGTTTCTCAAACTTGGTTGGTACTATTGATATTTGGTTCTGGATAATTCTTAGTTGTTGGGGGGTGGCTCTGCTGTGCATTTTAGGATGTTTTGCAGCATTCCTAACCTCTACTCGCTAGACACCAGTAAACTTCACTCCATAGTTGTGATAACCAAAGATGTCTCCAGATATTTTTGTCACATGTGCCTGGGGGACAAAACCACCTCCAGTCAATAAACACTGCTTTAAAGATAGAAACAACAGGCCACTTTGCCAAAACAAACTGCAGGAAACACTTTGGTGTGTATGTGCACATATTTACTGTAGCTTAAGAAAAACTCAAAAGTTGTTCATTAAATCTCAATGTAACAATTTTTTATCTGAAACATTTGGAGAAAAAAAATGGTTACAAATTCTCATATGAAGAACTAAAAATCTCTCATTCTCAAAAGTCATCCTCCTCTGTTGGGGATTTTATATTGAATACAGATCCTAGTTTGTCTGACAGATACCTTATTCAACTTTATATTTCAGGTTTAAAAGCTCTGAATTTGCCGGGCGCGGTGGCTCAAGCCTGTAATCCCAGCACTTTGGGAGGCCGAGGCGGGCGGATCACAAGGTCAGGAGATCGAGACCATCCTGGCTAACATGGTGAAACCCCGTCTCTACTAAAAAAATACAAAAAACTAGCCGGGCGAGGTGGCGAGCACCTGTAGTCCCAGCTACTCGGGAGGCTGAGGCAGGAGAATGGCGTAAACCCGGGAGGCGGAGCTTGCAGTGAGCTGAGATCCGGCCACTGCACTCCATCCCGGGTGACAGAGCGAGACTCCGTCTCAAAAATAAAAATAAAAATAAAAATAAATAAAAGCTCTGAATTTATATTCTTAAATTTTCATTCTGTTTCATATTTATGAGAGTGAACACTATCAATTTTTTTCTTTTAAATAATCATTTATTGGCATTTTTCTGCTCAGACTTCAGCCTGGCATGGTGAGTGGCTTCTCTTATCATTTGGAAGGAGTCTGGGATTGTGGCACCTGCCAGCCAAAGCTGGCTCTGCCCCGCCCCCCCACCTTGCCACAGCTGTCCGAAGTCTCTCTGCTTAGCTCTCCATCTCTTCCAAGGTCCAGGGGCCTCTAGTAATGCTTTCCCAGAAGGCTGTCCAGCTGCTCACATTCCCAGTGCCAAACGGTCTAGCTGAAATGATGAACAAAACTGGATAAAAATTCAGTGCTCTTGCTGGGCGCGGTGGCTCACGCCTGTAATCCCAGCACTTGGGGAGGCCACAGCAGGCGGGTTGCTTGAGCCCAGGAGCCTGAGACCAGCCTTGGCGATGTAGAGAGGCCTCATCTCTACTTAAAAAAATACAAAAAAATTAGCAGGGCATGGTGACACATGCCTGTAGTCCGAACTACCAGGGAGGCTGAGGTAAGAAAATCACCTGAGCCCAGGAAATCAGGGCTGCAGGGAGCTGTGATGGTGCCACCGCCCTCTAGCCTGGGTGACAGAGTGAGACTCTATCTCAGAAGAAATATGAGGGCTCTGACCTGAAGGGGAAACCCTCAGCAGCCGCAACAACAGCTGATGCATTGACATGTCTGCCTGTCCATCGGTCCACCTGTCCATCTGTCTACTTGTTCACCTGTCTACCTTTCCATCTGTCTACCTGTCTGCCTATCCATCCATCTGCCTTTCCACCTGCCCATCCATCTGCCTGTCCACTTGTCCATCTGTCTACCTGTCTGTCTGTCCACCTTCCATCTGTCCATCCAGCCATCCGTCTACCTGCCCACCTGCCTGTCTGTCCACCTGTCCACCTTCCATCTGTCCATCCATCCGTCTACCTGTCCATCTATCCAGTTAATAGAGCTGTTCAACAGGCCCTGCAAGCATCTGCATCTGTACTGTGGGGACTGGGAGCGTGAACAGAGCACACGCAGGCCCTGGCATGTGGGAAATACCGAATGAAGCCAGCCTGGCCTTCCCATTCAGGGGAGACGGCCTTTGCCTGTGTGTGCCCATGTCCCTGTGCTAACAGCACAAGAGACCAAGGGACCCAAACCCCTCTCAGAATCCCACTGAGAGCAGCTGATTTCTGGAACTTGGAGGTGTGGGTTGAGATATTATCTCTCTTTAAAATTTTATAATATTAGTTATTAAGAATTTCTCACAATTCTGATACCTATTCACCTCGACCTCTGAGTGACACTATATGACGTGTGTGTGTTGGTAGAGCTCCCTGGGTGTGTTTGACAAGTCCTCTCTTTCCCTTCTCATCCCTAAAAGTACACACAGGCACACACACATGCACTACCCCCACTAGGTTGGCAAATGTTAGCTGTGGCCGATGCACAGCCCCTGCCGAATCTAAGCAGGAGAGCTACCATGATACCAGATTTCGATCTGGGAGACACCTCCCCAGCAGTACAGAGGTTGGATAGAGAGGTCCATGCTGGAGACAGGAATTCCTGCTGGGAAATTCAACTGTGCATGGCAAAGATAACGAAAGTAAGAATAAAGGTAATGTCTGAATCCTTAAAGGTAGGATTTGGGCATTGGAAGAAAATTAGAAGGAAAGTGGGAAAAAAATGGAAGGAAGTTAGGAAAGAAGGCAGAAAGAGAGGGAGGAAAGGAGGAAAAGGAAGGAAAGAAGGAGAAGAAAGAAAGAAAAGAAAGAAAGAAAGGAAGGAAGGAAGAAAGAAAGGAAGAAAGAAAGAAAGGAGAGAAAGAAAGAGGGGAAAGGGGAGAAAGAAAGGGAGAGAGGGAGACAGGAGGGAGAGAGAGGGAAAAAAGAAAGGAAGGAAGAAAAGAAGAAAGGAAAGAAGGAAGAAATGGAGGGAAAGAGGGATGGAAGGAGGGAAAATGGAAAGAAGGAAAGGAGGGAGGAAGGAAGGAAAGGAAGGGTGGGAGGAAGAAGAAAAGGAGGAAAAGAAAGAAAACAGAGCAGACAGAAAAGAAAGAGAGAAAAAGAGAGAGGAAGGGTGGGAGAGCAGGAGAAAGAGAGGAAGGAAGGAAAAATAAAGGAAAGAAGGATGAATGGAAGAAACAGAGTAGGGAGTGAGGAAGGGTAGGTCAGATTCAGCATGTATGAGGCAAGAGTAAAGAATAGACAGCAGTCCACTGGACAAAAGCAAAGGATTTATGAATTGAAGACCAAATTGGAAAGGCCAATTAGGGCCGGAAAACAGCACTTTCAGTCCCAGGTTAATGTGTTTGAGCCTTATGCTATAAATCACTGATTCTCCAAGTGGAGTTCCCAGACCACAGCATCAACTTCAGCATCATTACCCGGGAACTACACAGAAATGCAAATTCTCAAGCGACCCTGGCCCCTGCCCCACAGAATAAGAAACCTTTCAGGGAATTCAGATACGTGCTCAAGTTTAAGACCTGCTACTGTAAGCAACAGGGAATCACTGAAGATTACTGAACAGAGAAGCGACTTAACTCTACTATAAAAACCAAGGCAACTCATTTGCTTTCCAGCCTCTCAAAAGATAAATGGTAAATACAAACTTTAAGTTGTTTCATGTCCTAATTTTATGCCTTTGGCTTTAGTGTATTTCCTAATAGCCAGCCTTAATTATTCAGGAACAGTTGTGCTACTAGAACGTTTACAGTGTAGAAGCAATCGTCACAGACCAGTATCAGGTGAACCAGTAAGAGCCACAGGAAATCTGTTCAAGGAGAAAGAGATATGAGGATGCCGTCTTGTAACCGGAGCCTTGAGCGTGCCTCACACTGGGGCTCCCCAGCAGCTGTGGCCTGGAAACCCATGGCTTTAATTAAGCAAAAGAGCATTTGCAACGCCAAGACGGAGGTGGCCCCCAGCCACTGACACAGAGGTCAGGCAAAGGAAAACCGGCACGCGTTCTGAGTAAACGGGGCACCCTTTCGTGAGTCCATTCAAGGTTCATGTGGCTGTTCTCAAAATAACAGATTGGAAACCGGGTCAGTAATTGCTGGCCTGGCACCTTCGAAATGGCCATTTACATCCTTTTCTTTCTGGACGGTCTTAACTTTCATACAGCTGCTCAGAATATGCCTAGAGAACATTTTCTTAATTAGGTCCCTGAATCCCCAAAAGTTAAGAGAAAGAAGTGTCGGACTTGGTGGGCGAGGGGCTCTGGAGACTTCCTAAGTTCCTGCGTGAAAGCGGGAGTGGGGAATAGCCAGAGGGAGATCAAAGCTTTGGTTTAATGAGGAGTCTCTTCAATCTCATCCAGCACAGGTGCTGCTCCTCTGTGACTCTCCACTGCTCCCCGCACTCCCAGCCTCGGGATCTGACTCGGTGGATGAAAATAGTCCAAGATGATGGGGCTCTCAGAGGCCAGGAATGCAAAGGGCCCTCAAGGGTCTTCTCTCTATCAGGAAAGGAGGTGACCAATATAGAATAGCGTCGGAATAAACCATCTATAAGTGATGTGATCATCCATTTTTAGTCACACCACTGTAATAGCCAAAGAGGGGCTAGCTATGAGGTTTCATACTTGTGTATGCTGGAATCCACTAATCTATGACCATCGGTGAAGTCATAGCCCCATGACATCACAACAGGGACATCCAGAGGCTTCACTATTCCCAGGTATTCTTCTATTTTACTGGATAACTTATATTTTAAAGCATGCATGGGATCTGGGGCATTTAAAGATCTTTGACCTTGCCACATCCTATGAAATGTATTAAAATTCCTGTATCAGTCAGCTTGGGCTGCCATAACAAAATACCACAAACTGGCTGCCTTTAACAAGAGAAATTTATTTCTCACAGTTCTGGAGGCTGGAAGTCTGAGGTCAGGGTGCCCACATGCTTGGTTTCTGGTGAGGGCCTTCTTCCTGACTTGCCAATGGCTGCCTTCTCACTGGATCCTTACATGGCAGAGGCGAGGCCAGTAAACTCTCTGGTGTCTGTTTTCATAAGGATACTAATCTCATCCTGAGGGCCTCACCCTTGTGATCTCATCTGAACCTAGTTACCTCCCAAAGACCCCATCTCCCAATGCCATCACATTGAGGGTTACGCCCTCCATATATGTATTTGAGGTGGCACCATTCAGCCCATAGCAATTCTCTGCTAGAGACTTAGAGGTGAGATGTGGTTGATTAGTTGACATAATGTAATATTTTGTAGACACTTATTAAACATTTAGTAATATTAATTTGCACTTTTTATTTCCACATTATGAAGCCAGCAAAACGACTTTTTAAGTATTCAACCATTTTGCAGATCTTTGAAAAGTAGGCAGGCACTGTGCCTCCAGAACCCAATAAAACCAGGCCCTTGTTGAATTACAATTGTGAGCTATGCAGCCCCAGGAATTCTGGCGAGGCAGGAGATCCATCCATGCATCCCCTTAGGAAGGGGGCTGAATCCAGAGAGGCAAGTGGCCTTGTTCTGCGGGCCCCAGTCCTATGGCACCCTACAAGTGAAAACCCACTGGCTTGGAATTCCAGTGGGCCAGCAGCAGCAGGCTAGAGACTGCCTGAGATGGACCAAGTTCCCAGGGGGAGGGGTGGCTGCCATATCTGTGGTTGCAGTTGGCTGTTCTAGCCTACCAGCTCTGGGAGTCCAGGCAGTCAGAAGAGAACTCTGATCTCTCCCTGGGACAGAGCCCGCAGGGAGAGGGGTGACTGCAGTCTCTGTGGTTCAGACGACAGTATTTCCAGACTGCTGGCAGTCTGGATGAGGAGGGTTCCCCCAGCATGGTGCACCCACACTGCCAAGGGGCAGCCAGACTGCCTCTTTAAGCAGGTCCCTGATCCCATTCCTCCTGACTGGGTGAGACCTCCCAACAGAGGTCTCCAGAAATCTCCTACAGGAGTGTTCTGGCTGGCATCAGATCGGTGGCCCCCAGGAAGGAGCTCCCAGAAGAAAGAGCAGGCTGCCATTTGTGCTGTTTCTCCACCTTCACTGGTGATACCTCTGGGTGTGGGAGGGACAGAGGCAACTAAGGTCTGAAATGTACCCCCAACAAACCACAGCAGCCCTACAGAAGAGTGGTCTGACTATTAAAAGAAAGAAAGAAAGAAAAAAAACCAGAAAGCAACAACAACAACATTAACAAAAAGGACTCCACAAAAACTCCATTCTAAGGTCAGCAGCCTCAAAGATGGAAGGTATGTAAGCCCACAAAGATGAGAAAGAGTCAGTGCAACAACACTGAAAATTCAAAAAGCCACAGTGCCTCTTCTCCTTCAAATGACTGCAGCATCTCTCCAGCAAGGGCATGGAATTGGGCTGAAGCTGAGATGGCTGAATTGACAGAAGTAGGCTTCAGAAGGTGAGTAATGATGAATTTCAGTGAGCTAAAGGAGCATGTTCTAACCCAAATGCAAAGAGGCTAAGAATCATGATAAAACAATACAGGAGCTGATAACCAGAACAGCCAGTTTAGAGAGGAGTGTAACTGACCTGATGGAGCTGAAAAACACAACACAATAAATTCACAATGTAATCACAAGTATTAATAGCAGAATAGACCAAGTGGAGGAAAGACTCTCAGAGCTGGAAGACTATCTTTGGGAAATAAGACAAGCAGACAAGAATAGAGAAAAAACAATGAAAAAGAATGAACGAAACCTCTGAGAAATATGGGATTGTGTAAACAGACCAAACCTATGACTGATTGGGGTACCTGAAAGAGCTGGGGAGAACAGAACCAAGTTGGAAAACATACTTCAGGATATCATCCAGGAGAAATTCCCCAAGCCAGCAAGACAGGCCAACATTCTAATTCAGGAAATCCAGACAATCCTGGTAAGATACTCCATGAGAAGATCAACTCCAAGATACACAATCATCAGATTCTCCAAGGTCCAAATGAAAGAAATAATGTTAAAGGCAGCCCAACAGAAAGGCCAGGTCACCTGCAAAGGAAAGCCCATTAGACTAACAGCGGACCCGTAAACAGAAACCCTACAAGCCAGAAGAGATTGGGGGTCAATATTCAACATTCTTAAAGTAAAGAATTTCCAAGCCAGAATTTCATATCCAGCCAAACTGAGATTCATAAGCAAAGGAAAAACAAGATACTTTTCAGACAAGCAAATGCTGAGGAAATTCATCATTATCAGGCCTGCCTTGTAAGAGCTCCTGAAGGAAGCACTAAATATGGAAAGGAAAAACCATTACCAGCCACTACAAAAGCACACTGAAGTATACAGACCAGTGACATAAAGCAACCACATAAACAAGTCTGCAAAATAACCAGCTAGCATCATGCTGACAGTATCAAATTCACATAAAACAATATTAACCTTAAGTGTAAATGGGTGAAATGCTCCAATTAAAAGACATAGAATGACAAGACTGATAAAGAGTCATAACCCATCATTATGCTGTCTTCAAAAAACCTATCTCACTTGCAAAAACACACGTAAGCTCAAAATAAAGGGATGGAGGAAAATTTACCAAGCAAATGGAAAACAGAAAAAAGCAGGGGTTACAATCCATTTTTGATCAACAAAGATCAAAAAAGACAAAGAAGGGCATTACATAATGGTAAAGTGTTCAACAAGAAGAGCTAACTATCCTAAATATATATGCACCCAATACAGGAGGACCCAGATTCATAAAGCAAGTTCTTAGAGACCTACAAAGAGACTTAGACTCCCACACAATAATAGAGGGAGACTTTAACACCCCACAGACAATATTAGACAGATCATCGAGACAGAAAATTAGCAAAAATATTCAGGACCTGAACTCAGCTCTGGATCAAGCAGACCTAATAGATATTTACAGAATTAACAAAACAACAGAATATACATTCTTCTCATCGCTGCATGGCATTTACTCTGAAACTGATCACTTAATTGGAAGTAAAACACTTTTTAGCAAATGCAAAAGAACTGAAATCATAAACAGTCTCTCAGAGCACAGAACAATAAAATTAGAACTAAATATTAAGAATCTCACTCAAAACCACACAACTACGTGGAAATTCAACAGCGTGCTCCTGAATGACTCCTGGGTAAATATTAAAATTAAGGCAGAAATCAAGAAATTCTTTGAAACTAATGAGAACAAAGAGACAACATATCAGAATCTCGGACACAGCAAAGCAGTGTTAAGAGGGAAATTTATAGCACTAAATGCTTACACCAAAAAGATAGAAAGATCTCAAATCAACAACCTAATATTACAACTTAAAGAACTAGAGAACCAAAAGTAAACAAACCCCATAATAAAAAAGAAAATAGAGAAGAATCAAATAGTCACAATCAGAAATGATAAGGGGAATATCACCACTGACCCCATAGAAATACAAATAACCATCAGAGAATACTGTAAGTATCTATATGCACATAAACCAGAAAATCTAGAAGAAATTGATACATTCCTGGACACATACACCCTCCCAAGATTGAACCAGGAAAAGACTGAATACCTGAATAGACCAATAATTATTTCTGAAATTGAGGCTGTAATCAATAGGCTACCAACCAAAAAAACAGCCCAGGACCAGATGGATTTACCACTAAATTCTACCAGAGGTACAAAGAAGAGCCGGTACCATTTCTACTGAAACTATTCCAACCAATTAAAAAGAAGGGACCCCTTACTAAGTCATATTATGAAGCCAGCATCGTCCTGATACCAAAACCTGGCAGAGATATAACAAAAAAAAGAAAACTTCGGGCCAATATCCCTGAGGAACATCATTGTGAAAATCCTCAATAAAATAAAATACTGGCAAACCAAATCCAGTAGCACATCAAAAAGCTTATCCACCATGATCAAGTTGACGTCATCTCTGGGATGAAAGGTTGGTTCAACATATGGAAATCAATAAATGGAATTCATCACATAAATGGATCTAAAGATAAAAATCACATGACTATCTCAATAGACAAGAAAAAGGCCCTCAATAAAATTCAACATCCCTTCAGGTTAAAAACTCTCAATAGACTAAGTATTGAAGGAACATACCTCAAAATAATAAGAGCCATATATGACAAACTCACAGCCAATATCACATTGAATGGGCAAAAGCTGGAAGCATTCCCCTTGAAAACCAGCATAAGACAAGGATGCCCTCTCTCACCACTCATATTCAACATAGTGTTGGAAGTTCTGACCAGTGAAATCAGGCAAGAGAAAAAAAAAAGAGTATTTACATAGGAAGACAGGAAATCAAATTATCGTTGTTTGCAGATGATATGATCTCATCTAGAAAAGCTTTTTAAGCTGATAAGCAACCTCAGCAAAGTCTCAGGATACAAAATCAATGTGCAAAAATCGCTAGCATTCCTGTACACCAAAAACAGGCAAGCAGAGAGCCAAATCATGAATGAACTCCCATTCACAATTGCCAAAAGAGAATAAAACACCTAGGAATACAACTAACAAGGGAATAAAGGACCTCCTCAAGGAGAACTACAAACCCCTGCTCAAGGAAATCAGAGAAGGCACAAGCAAATGGAAAAACATTCCATGCTCATGAATAGGGAGAGTCAATCTCATGAAAATAGCTGCTGGGCACAGTGGCTCACACCTGTAATCCCAGCACTTTGGGAGGCCGAGGTGGGTGGATCGCGAGGTCAGGAGATCGAGACCATCCTGGCTAACACGGTGAAGCACTGTCTCTACCATAAATACAAAAAGAAATTAGCAGGGCGTGGTGGCAGGCACCTGTAGTCCCAGCTACTCGGGAGGCTGAGGCAGGAGAATGGCATGAACCTGGGAGGTGGAGCTTGCAGTGAGCTGAGATCATGCCACTGCACTCCAGCCTGGGTGACAGAGTGAGACTTCATCTCAAAAAAAGAAAAAAAAAAAAAAAATTAGCCATACTGCCCAAAGTAATTTATAGATTCAATGCTATGCTCATTAAACTACCATTGACATTCTTCACAGAATTAGAAACAACTATTTAAAAATTCATATGAAACCAAAAAAGAGCCTGAATAGCCAAGACAATCCTAAGCAAAAACAACAAAGCTGGAGGCATCACACTACCCAACTTCAAACTATACTACAAGGCTACAGTAACCCAAACGCCATGGTACTGGTAAAAAAACAGAGACATAGACCAATGGAACAGGATAGAAAACTCAGGAATAAGATCACACACCTACAACCATCTGATCTTTGAAAACCCTGACAAAAACAAGCAATGGGTAAAGGATTCCCTATTTAATAAATGGTGCTGGGAGAACTGGCTAGCCATATGCAGAAAATTGAAACTGGACCCCTTCCTTACAACTCATGCAAAAATTAACCCAAGATAAATTAAAGACTTAAATGTAAAACCCTAAATTACAAAATCCCTAGAAGAAAACCTAGGCTGTACCATTCAGGACATAAACAACGGCAAAGATTTCATGGTGAAAACACCGGCAGCAATTGCAATGAAAGCAAACATTGACAAATGGGATCTAAATAAACTAAAGAACTTCTGCACAGCAAAAGAAACTATCAACAGAGTAAACAGACAATGCACAGAATGGGAGAAAATTTTTGCAATCTGTCCATCTGACAATGGTCTAATATCCAGAGTCTACAAGGAACTTGTATTTACAAAAAAAGAAAAACAAACAGCCCCATTAAAAGTAGGCAAAGGATGTGAACAGACACTTCTCAAAAGAAGACATTCATGCAGCCAACAAACACATGAAAAAAAGCTCAACTTCACTGATCATTAGAGAAATGCACATCAAAACCACAATGAGATACCATGTCACGCCAGTCAGAATGGTGATTAATAATTGCCACTTCTTAATAAGAAGTCAGGAAACAACAGATGCTGGCAAGTTTGCAGAGAAAGAGGAACACTTTTACACTGTTGGTGACAAAGTTAATCAATGCAACCATTGTGGAAAACAATGTGGTGATTTCTCAAAGATCCGGAAGTAGAAATACCATTTGGCCCAGCAATCTCATTCCTTTGTATATACCCAAAGGAGTATGAATCATTCTATTATAAAGATACATGCATGCGTATGTACACGGCAGCACTATCCACAATAGCAAGACATGGGATCAACCCAAATGCCCATCAGTGATAGACTACATAAAGAAAATGTGGTGCATATACACCATGGAATGGTGTATATGCAGCCATAAAAAGGAACAAGATCATGTCCTTTGCAGGGACATGGAAGGAGCTGGAAGCCGTTATCCTCAGCAAACTAACACAGGAACAGAAAGCCAAATACCTCATGTTCTCACTTATTCAGTGGGAGCTGAATGATGAGGACACATGGACACGTGGACACATGGAATGGGGAACAGCACACATTGGGGACTGTCAAAGAGGCATGGGGGAGGGAGAACATCAGGAAGAATAGCTAATGGATGCTGGGCTTAATACCTAGGAGATGGGTTGATCTGTGCAGCAAACCACCATGGCACATGTTTACCTATGTAACAAACCTGCACATGTGCCCCAGAACTTAAAATAAAATTGAAGGAAAACAATGAGAAAAAAAAAAAAAAGAAAATTGTTTATTTCCTACCATACATTGTGTTCTCTGCTATCTTGTAGTTTTAAAAAGTTTTGTTGTTGTTGTTTCCAAACATTGTGCTTGGTGAGGAGTCTGGGGGTGAGGGTGTATCATATTTATGCTCCACAAACAGTATCCTAGGTCTTCCGGGCAGGATATCGTCTGACGTAATCCTGCATGGAGGGGCAGGAAAGACTGCAGATGGTGTAAAGGAGCCTCCAAAAGGGAAAGAGAAAATGAACACTTAGAAGCAGGATCAGCCCTGGGAGGGAACTGCTCATGAAGTTCTAGACCCACAGGAGTGAAAACAGCCCATGTATCCCCTGATAATCACATAGGTACCTAATTGTAGAGGACCATGCTTTTTTTTTTTTTTTTTTTTTTTTTTTTTTTTATCTAAAATGAAGTCAATCTCTATGTGCTGAAGTGAACTGAAAAATTCCCTCAAGGCACGTTCCTAAGTGATAAGAGTAAGCTGCAGGACAGTGTGGCTAGAAAGATCTCATCTGCCAAGAAAACAAAAAAGGAGCAAAAATGGAGACAAAGCATGTGTGTGTGTGTATGTGTGTGTGCACTCATACGTGATTGTGTGATATATATGTAAATACTCAGAGAAAGGACTAGAAGGAAATACATGAAAATGTTAGCAATAATCATCTCTGGGGAGGGAGTTTCGATTGGGAAGATGAGCGTGGACAGGGGACATCCTCCTGAGTTATGTGGCTCACCTGAAGCAGCCAGTAACTATTTCTGAACATTCACCTACACCAACCTCTGTTCTAGATGCTACATCCAGGGTGAACCAGCCCGTGAGGCAGCATACTCCTGGTGACTGTATTCAGATGGAAAGATTGAATAAATAAATATAAAAATAAGTATTTCAGGTATGAATCAATGCTATGTATAGAACTAGAGAGTAACATGATTAGGAATGGTGCATGGAGCTGGTGAGGTCCTCTCTGAGTAGCTGATGATAGTGAGGATGGAACTACAGCAGATTCAAAGCAAGAGCATTCCAGGCAAAGGGATCAGCCAGGGCAGAGGCCCTGAGACAGGAAGGGCTTGCTGTGCTCAAAAGAGAAAGACAAGGGATACGGCCAGCAGGCAGTGAACAGAGAGGAGGTGAAAAAAGAAGGGCACCAAGAGGCAGGTGCGAGACTTATTGGCATGCTCATGCGTCTGGACTGTGTCCTCAGTGAAATGGGAAGGCCCTGGAGAGTTTGAAGGTGGAGGAGGAGAGACCACTCTGACTGCTGCAGAGGCAGGGAGACCTGTGAGGGGGATTCCAGCAGCCCAGGCAGGGGTGATGCGGTTTGACAAGGGAAGTAGTCATAGAAATGTTATAAAGTGGTCATTATCAGGATCCACTTTTGAAGGAAGATTTGGCAGGATGTACAGATGAATTCAATGCGGGATGTGGCAGAAGAGAAGGATCAATTATAACCCTTGGGTGACATCCTGAGCAACTTTTTGAAAGATGGTTTTATTGTTGAAACTGGTCAGACTGAAGAGGGGTAGAGAATTTGGGCAAGATTTGGAGGGAAAATCAACAATGGTATCACTCTGAGTTGCCATTCAAGAGGAGACACAGGTGGGCAGTTATATAGACAGGTGTGGAACATTGCAGAATGTTCAGACTGAAACTATGAAGAAAGTGGAGAATGTGGAGCTTAACACTAAGGGGCAAGATGGTGTCACCTAAAGTAATAAGCAGGCAGATAAGAGGATGGAGCTTAGGCCACATCAACATTTAGAACCTGGGGAAAGAGAGGTCATCAAGAAAGACAAAGGAGGAAAAAATACAGTGGGTAACTGGGTGATCTTGAAGGTTGGAGCAGAAAGTGGTTCAGGAAGAAGAAAATGATCCCCTGTCTCAGATGATGGTTCCTAGTGAGGTGGAGATATGACCACTTGGCCAGCACTGATGACCTTGACCTGCATGGTTTCAGTGGTGAAAGGGAGATGAACCTGGATCAGAGCAGGTTGAGAAGAGAATGTATTCATGTTCTATTTGTGTACTTTAAAAGGTTTTAAAACAGAGTTTAAGTTTTTCAAAGAAGCGAAATATTGTTCAGGAAACAGTGGCACCATAGCACTCTCCCATCTCAGAGCCCATCCTAAGGATTCCCAGAACTCTTTGGCCTTGTTCTCAAACTCTGGATTCCAACTCTCATTGTGCAACTGCTTGCAGTTAACAGTTATTAGCTAGTCTGCAAGAATCTAGAGTCTTTGGAAACCCAAGCAGATCATTAGGATGTCAGACCACATTTCAGAAAGTGGGGAAAAGAAATTCTAATTGATACCCATGAAGCTGACCTCTGCTCTACATTGATTGATAGGTTGGGCTTTTCCACTGAGATGCAGAATGTGCTTGCAGAGCCTTTGGACGACTGCCACCCCTCCTGACAAACTCATCTTTCATCTCCTCTGCAAGTGACAGCATCAGAAAAAGAGGATCTAAATTATTTAGTTTTAAGTGTTACTCATTTTCAATGTTTAAAATGCTGAAAAGGCAAATTGCAAATAAGGGATTTTGTGGAATCTCCAGCAGCTGTCCACCAGAGGCTGTGTGGAGGTGGGGCCGAGGAAGGTGTGGTACTCTAGGAGGAGAGCTGGCTTGCAGGTCTAGTTCTGGCAAGGACTCACCTGCAAAACTACAACCTTCCCTGGACTCAACTCCCCCATCTTATGACTCGGAGACTAGACTGGATTCTAACATTGCTAGATGTGAAACCCTGTATTCAGAGGAAACTTTATCCAAAGACCAACAAAGGCAAATATAGCAGTGTAGGACCCCTGACGGGTTGAGGAGGAGCTGGGGTCCGCATCTCTAGCTCAGTACCCTACACCCCAATACATATCCCAGCCAGGTGCCTCATCTTGGGTGCCTGTGAGTCCTCAAGTTCAGGAGACTGTGACATTTAGAAAAAGAATAAACCTCAGCCTGTACCTCACACCACACACGAAAATTAATTTGAAATGGGTCATAGACTTGAATGTTCAAGTTACAACTATAAAGCTTATAGAATAAAACATAGGAGAAAATCTTTGTACCTTGGGGTAGGCACTAATTCCTCTGTCAGAATGCCAAAAATACTAACTATGAAAGAAAAAAGAAAATCAGCCTGGGCGACATAGAGAGACCCTATCTCTTATTTAAAAAAAAAAAAAAAAAAAAAAAAAAAAAAAGCCAGGCATGGTAGTACACACCTGTAGTCTCAGCTACTCAGGAGGCTGAGGTTGGAGGAGCTCTTGAGCCCTGGAGGTCAAGGCTACAGTGAGCTGTGATTGCTCCACTGCACTCCAGCCTGGGTGACAGAGCAAATCATTGTCTCAAAAAAAAGTAAAAGAAAAACTAATTGGACGCTGCCAAAATTAAAATCTTCTGCTCCTTGAAAGACATCATTAAAAAAAAAAAAAAAGCTACAGACCAGAAGCAAATACTTGCATTAAATATGTCTAGCAATAGACTTGTACCTGTTACATACACTTCTTCACTTACAATGGGGTTACATCCTGACAAACCTATTGTAAGTTGAAAATATTCTAAATCAAAAATGCATTTAATACACCCAACCTAGCAAACATCAAAGCTTAGCCTAGCCTACTTTCAATGTACTCAGAACTCTTACATTAGCCTACAGATGTGAAGAATCATCTGACACAAAGCCTATTTTATAGTAAAGTGGTGAATATCTCATATAATTTATTGAAAACTGTAGTAAAAGTGAGAAACAGAATGGTTGTATGGGTACCTGAAGTATAGTTTCTATTGAATGTGTATCACTTTCAAACCATCATAAAGTTGAAAAATCACAAGTTGAACCATCATAAGTTGGGGACTGTCTGTATATAAATACCTCTTATAACTCAATATGACAAACAACTCAATTTTGAGAAATGAGGTAAAGATTTAAATAGACACTTCATAAAGAAAGACATACAAATGACAAATAGGCACACAAAGAGATGTTCAACATCTTTAGTCATCTAGGAAATGCAAATTAAAACCACAATGAGATATCATTAGTCACCTATTACAATGGCTTATACTAAAAATGCAGACAATATCAAGTGTTGCTGAGAATATGGAAAAATCTCAACTTTTGTACATTGCTGTTGGGACTGTGAAGTAATACAGTTCACTTTGGAACACAGTTTGGCAATTTCTTATAAGGTCAAACATATGTTTACACACAACCCAGCAATCCCACTCCTACAGATTTCTACCCAAAAAGAAATGAAAGCATATATCCACAAAAAGACTTGTATGAGGCTGGGTGTGGTGGCTGACGCCTATAATCCCAGCACTTTGGGAGGCCGAGGCAGGCGGATTACAAGGTCAGGAGATCGAGACCACCCTGGCTAACATGGTGAAACCCCGACTCTACTAAAAATACAAAAAATTAGACGGGCGTGGTGGCGAGCGCCTGTAGTCCCAGCTACTTGGGGAGCTGAGGCAGGACAATGGCGTGAACCTGGGAGGCAGAGCTTGGAGGGAGCCAAGGTCACACCACTGTACTCCAGCCTGGGTGACAGAGCAAGATTGCATCTCAAAAAAAAAAAAAGAGAGAGAGACTTGTATGAGAATGTTCATAACTGCATGAATCACATTGGTGGTACCCCCACGTAATGGAGAGTAGTACTCAGCAATAGAAAGGAATGAACGGCTATTCCAGGCAGAGGGGACATGTGTTCATCAGTCTAGAGGCGAGATAGCACATGGTGTGCTTGAGGAGCTGCGTCGTTGGGGCAGGGCAAGTGGAGAGGAGGCTGGAACCAAATGCCACACAGCCCTGTGAATCATGCTAATGAGCCTGGATTTGTTCCAAGGACAAGAAAAACTGATGCAGCAGATGAACTCGATCACCTTTGCATTTTAAAAAGACACTGGATGCCGGCAATAGAATACACTGTAAAAGGACAAAAGTAGAAGCTGAGAGACCAACTGGGAGACCAACAAGGGTTGATCATGGCTGGGGTCAGGATGGTGACGACGCATAGAAGTGGGTGCATGTGGGAGAGCTTTAAGAGATCGCAACAAAAGAATTTGATGAATGACTAGATTTGGAGAAATTATTCTACTCACCCCTATTAAATTTTATTTTGTTAGTTTCCACCCTTCATTTTAGATTCTGTCACTCAGGCCGTAAGCAATTCCTCACAAATGTGATCAGTGTCTATGTGTGTCATCTGAGCCATTGCTACAAATGTTGAAACAAGATAAGGTGCATTAAGGGACAAGAGACTCCCCTACACGTTTCCAAGTTGATTTGGACCAGTGCTTTTCACTCTACCAGCTGTGAATATACCTAGCCCATGTTTTTCCAGTCTCCCCACAAGGATATCATAAGACCTGGCCAAATGCCTCGTGGGCATCCAGATACCCTATTTCCATGGCATTCCTCTGAACTGCTGCTCTGGTAAGCATATCAGAAAAGGAAGAAGGCTAACATGACCCACCCTTCTGTAAACTGTCCTAGGGATCTCCACAGCCTCGCTTGTGGTCCTTGCTCATTGCTGCCCACCAGTGGCAAAGCCGGTCCCATACACAGGATGCTGCACACCATCCACTCCTGGCCCTTCTCCATCAGCTGCAGGACTGGGTAACAGGTCTAGCAGAGCTAGCCTTTGGCCCTTCTATGCAATGTGTTACGAACTCAGGTGATCCTCAGAGATGTGAGGGCAGACCGCCACCCTCTGGCTGCCCGTAAGCTTTATAGAGTTTTAGGTGCTTCACTGATAGCTGCCTACATGTCTGGCATGCTTCTCGTGGAAGAGAAAAAGAAACAGCAAATATCCTCTTGGTATCTTTTTTTTAAACATCCTATATGATGCCCATATGAGAATTAATATCTTTGAATGCCAAATCCACGGGAGATAGATGTCTGGAAAAAAATCTGCCTTGCCTTCCAGCTATGCCATCCCACAGGTTATGATTTAAGCATCCATTGCACCAATATGGTTTCACGCCCCTTGCCTGTGGTCTCTTCAGCTCTTACACATTTTTGGTGTCTTCCTCTCTCAGATCTGTAATTAAGCTACTCTTGGAGTACACCGTTTCACTTGCAGTTGTTGTGTGAGCTGCTCTTTAGGAAGGAAGCAATCATCAACTCAGGGGTTAGCTTATTCAGTGGTGGCATTTCTAAGCTGATTTAAGCAGGCTGTCAAAACTGAAGGAAATTAATGAGTTTAGTAGGGAATATTCCCATCTTTGGCATTGGGGTAAGGAGGGGAAAGGAATGGATGAAAACTAGGGAGTCAGGCCAACTGTGCTTTTTTCTTTTCTTTTTTCATCCTTCTTTCCTACCTTCCAATTAAATAATGAAGGCTTAGATGATTCTTGATGATCTATAATTCAGCTTTGCTCTATATTCAAAACAAATCTTCACATATACATGTTGGCAAACTTCTCACAGCTATTTTGTTGACAATAACAGAGAAACCTGAGGATATTTCTGTTGGAGACACCAGGCCTCAACATCAGCCCGTCTGACATTTCCCCAATCTTGGCTTTTTCAGGCAAGGTCTCCCCTGCACACAAAGTGGACCTCTCTCTGCACTACAGAGATAAGAATGCCAGGCCTCATTGGGTTCCACTCTTAAAGACAAGCTCGTAGAGCCATTCAACTGATGGAAGGGCAGACCACTGGGAAGGATTAGAAGACAGAGGCTGATGGGCCCTATGTATCCTCAGAGATATGAGGGTGGACCCCCACCCTCTGGCTGCCCCTAAGCTTTGTAGAGTTTTAGGTGCTTCACTGATAGCTGCCTACACAATTAAAGGTGGATTAGAAAACTGGTAATAGGGGATTTGGGCACTAATCCTCTTCCAATTGTTAATATTAATTAAAGTGCTTTTTTCTCTCATTATGTAACAAACACTAACTACTTCATTAAAAAGAGGAAAGAGAGAATATAGTTTGGTAGGGTAATAACTGGATTACTTTTTCCATCCAGGAAAGCGCTGCGTGTTTTCACTCCTAGAGTATAAACTGTAATAGATGTGAAACACAAAAAGGAAGCAAGAGAATATCTTTTGCTTTCCACCAATTAATCAGTCAGAAAGTGCTTAAATTTTAAGATGTAAATGTCTATCTTTTCCCCCAACGATTTTCTTATTGGCCACTGTAGTCCAATTATTTCAATTAAAGCAGAGAGGGCTCAGTTAATGAGAAGCAGGTTTCCACAGTGTGTGTGTGCATACATGTGTGTGTGCATGTGTGCATGCATGTGTGTGCATGTGTGTGTGTACACGTGTGTGTGCATGCATGTATGTGTGCATGCATTTGTGTGCAGGCAGGTGACTTTCCTTATGGTCCAGAGGGCCAGCAGGAGGCCAGCTCACCAGCATTGACATGTGGAGTGCAGACTGTCCAAGATGTGCAGGTTTGGCTGTCCCTGGGAGATGCTACGGAAAATCTCCAGGCAATGTTATTATCTTCTCTTGTGGCCATTGGATGAAAACAGTCACTGAGCCCTGTTGTATGCAGAAACCTGTGCCTGCCATGTACAGGGAGGAGATACGAGAAACAACAGCTGGATGTGGTGAGGACCTCACGGGCACACACATGGCAACCAAAGCCAATCAAATGCAAATGAGCAAAAGCCAACCGCCTACAGAGAGTCAGGAGGCACGGAGCAGGGATGAGAAACCCCCTCACCCCATCTTGGGAAAATCCGTCTCATTAATGCTCTGAATTTAAAAGTAAACAGAAGATACCTAAGTCCCCCTCTGTTCTCAAACCAGAAAATTTATATGATGTATTACAGGCCCAGCTACACATAAAAGACTGAATGTGTGTGTATGTGTGTGTGTTTCTTAGGGGGGTGTGTGTGCATGTGTATGTGTGTGTGTTTCCTCAGGCATCTGTTTAAATGCAGTTTCTTACCTTAATTGAGGGAGATTGAGGACCCAGGAATCCCTCTTCTGGATTTTACCCAAAAGGAGATGAAACCACCACCTTGTAAAGACATCCACACGCTCACGTCCCCGGCAGCGCTATTTACAGCTATTCCAAGATATGGAAACAGCCTAAGTGTCCATTGACAGATGAATGGATCAAGAAAATATGGCATCTGTACTGTGTATACAATGGAATATTATTCAGCCTTTAAAAAGAAGGATATTGTGTCATTTGCTACAACACAGACGGATTTGGAGGACATCATGCTAGATGAAATAAAGCCCACACAGAAAGAAAAATACTGCTTATCTCACTTAGATGTGCAAGCTTTTTAAAGGTCAAATGTACAGAGATAGAGCAGAAAGCCCCCAGGTCACCAGGGGCAGGGGCTGGGGGTGGGGAGAGGTAGGTTAAAGGATACAAACTAGCAGATGTGTGGGATGCACAAGGCCAGAGATCAAATGTACAACATGAGGACTCCAGGTAAGCAAATGTATTTGAAATTGTTATTAAATAAGTAGATTGTAACTGCTCTTGCCCAAAAAAGGTAACCAGGTATATGGTAAATATGTTAATTTACTTAACTATACTAGCCATTTTAGTATCTATGTGTCTCCCACGACATTATGTTATAAACCTCAAATATGCACAGTAAAATTTATTTTTTTTACAAGGTGACACAGGGACTGTGTTTCACTTACCCTCACTTTCCCCAAAGCATCTCATATGAACTTGACCTCAAACAAGCAATATTTCTAGTTTCTTGTCCTTTTGGTGCATTTATATACACCAATTATCTCATTTGATTGATACAGCTTTTTAAACATTTAAATAGTATAACGTGATTTTTCTAGTTATACCCTAGAATGCAGAGGCTGGCTAATGTTTCATGCGACAAGGATCCTACCACACAGACTCTCTTTCCTGGACCCAGAATAACCAGCAAGTGGCCCTCTTAAGGAATGGCGGGGATACCACCAAGGCCACTGAGGCCTAGATGCTGGTGGAGGGGGAAGCATGCCTGTCATTGCCCGGGAACGTGGCCTGCCTGCGCTTGTCCACTTGCGGCCAGGGAGTAGGAAAACCCCCTAAGATGTTCTTATACCCTAACCGCATTCTCATTTATAGCTAGTCTCAGATCTAAATGCTGCAACTATCCTAAAGATGAACAAACAGCGTGCAAGTACCCTACGTTAGGAAAAGCAGGGGATAGTCCAACAGCCATCTTTCACGTTGCTAGGTAAATGTTCCCTTCAAAGTTGGCCCCTCTGACCTAAGAGCATAGTCTGCCCCTCCCAATGAGGCCCACCCATCCAGCTCCAGGAAAATTGTCCTCTCAATTGCTGGTATTTCAGGACAAGCCCTTCTGATGAATCACATCTCTAAGCAGAGGTATTATACTGTAATCCTAATCACGTCTTCCTAGGCTTTGAGCTACAATAGGGTTGCTGGATGCACTGAACACCCATCTTGACAAATAAGCAGCTATGAGTAAAATCATGATAACAGTAATGAAAGCTACTGTTTAGCCAGTAGTTGCTCTGACCTGGGCCTCTAGCTTACTTGGAATATCATATCTCATGCCCACGCAGGGAGGTAGGTACTTGCTTATATATAGCAAGGGTAAGAACCCCTGCCAGATGACCTAGGTGTGAAAGGACTTGGCCTCCATCTCAACAGGGTGGTCCCGCTGTGGAACTTCTGCCCCTAAATATTCACTTGTGGGCTCACAGCCCTTTGAAGGTGGGAGTAGCACCTGTTTACACTCAGAGCAGGGCCATTTTCCTGGCTTGGACAGAGCCCATATCCACCCGAGTGCTTTGAATATGATCTGTAAGCTCATTTGCCCTGATAGTAGAGACAATTTAACCACTCAAAAAGCAAGATGGGTCTTACAAGGGATGTTGTGTCATAGTGTCATTGGCAGGGTTTTTGTTTTGTTTTGTCTTTCTGAGCTCTGCATAAAATAATGGAGAACCTTACAATCAGTGGGTCTTGGATTTGATGAAACGTGGTCACGTCTATTCGTCCTCTTGTTGAAATACATTCCAAAGCGCGGTTTTTGAAAAATCAGAATATGGGTAATGCAGCACCTGCAGATTGGCAACTCAGAGGGAGGGACAGAGTTGGGGAGAACAGAGAGAGAGACAGAGAGACAGAGGGAAGCAGCGAGAAGGAGGGAGGAGAGAGGGAGTGAACAGGCGGGGTGTGGGAGGGGATGATGCCCTGCATGAGTCGCATTTGGACATCAGAGGAGAGTTCCAGTCTGCAGGTGGAGCTGGAGGTCATCTGTATTAGTCCCTTCTCACGCTGCTAATAAAGACATACCTGAGACTAGGTACTTTATAGTAAGAGGTTTAATTGACTAACAGTCCCTTAGGGCTGGGGAGGCCTCAGGAAACTTACAATCAGGCAGAAGTCCAAGCAAACATGTCCTTCTTCACATGGCGGCATCAAGGAGAAGTGCTGAGCAAAAGCGGGAAAAGCCCCTTATAAAACCATCAGATCTTGTGAGAACTCACTATCACAAGAAGAGCAGCATGGGGGTAACCTCCCCCATGATTCAGTGACCTCCCATCCGGTCACTCCCACGACATATGGGGATTCTGGGAACTACAATTCGAGATGAGATTTGGTGGGGACACAGACAAACCATATCATCATCCATGTCATCCGACGTCATGGATAAAACAATATACCTGCGTTTCACCCCCGGCTGCCTCGATTGCTCGCCGTGTAACCCTAGGTGAGCGGCTGAAGCCGTCTGCGCCTCAGTTGCCTCATCTGCAATAGTTGCCCTAAGAGTCGTGCTGGCCTCCCAGGGTGTGAAGGCGAAGTGTGATAATTCACATAAGATGCTGAAAGCAGCTCCTGGCTTCCATGCCACCCTCAGTTCTCCTCAGGTGGTACGGAACCTCTGTCTACGAACGGGTGCGTATGTACCTCCCAGGCGGAAGAGGCCTCACCGTGGTGTGGTTGAATCAACACAAACATTAGAATGGGGGAAGCATTTGCTGGGTGACGAGAGGAGCCACACGCAGAGGGAGGAGCCCATCGAGGCCGGCTTGACACTGAAGATTGCTTCACTGCAAATTGGGAGGCCCTCCCCTTCAACTCAAAGGTTGCAAAGAGGTACTCAAGCTCGTCAAAGGTGGCTGAGCTCGAAGCCTGGAGTTGAAATTCGGTAGGACAAGCTTGAGTGGAAGGGATGCTTGTGTTCACTGAACCCAAATCACGGCTTTTCCTGCGTGCAGTTCCTTCCTGGAGGCTTCCCTTCCAACCACCTTGACACCTTGACGGGTCGACTCCTGCAGCAAGGCCGGCTCCATCCAGAAACATAGATTTGGAGAAGTCATCTGACCTCTTGGCCGTCCTCAGGTGGCAGTCTGGCCTGGTATTCTGCCTGACTCATTCTCAGTCCCTGAGTAAAACCGAGCCTGGGGGAAATCGGCGCCACCTGGGCATCACCCAGGAGCCCTCACAAAGCAACAACCACCACCAAAAAATGCCTGCAGGTCATTTATTTTGCCTGAATTGTTTGGCTATCTTGATTCCTCATTTTCTTTTTCACACTTGATCCTTAGTTGAAAGAAAAAAAATATACACTCATATATATGCACTTTTTGAAAAGGTAGAGAGAAATTGCTTGAACAAAAAGTCCTCAGCCTTCAGGGAGAAGCTCAGCTCTGCTATTCAAGGCAGGAAAGATAATCTCTAAAACACAGAAATGCAGATGTGGGCGTGGTGTCTTCTCCTCTCGCCAGACCCCCGGCAAAGTTAATTTGGGGATTCTTTCCCCCTCAGGAGCCATAGAGTGAACCACATCTCTCCACATCCAAAGGGTCAGAAAGGCTGAGATTCTGATAAGAGACGCAGATTTCACGGAGGTAACAATGTAGCTACACTTCTCTGCAAGTTCCACCAAGCTTGAATTTCTTTAGCTACATGGATCCATTTTAATAAAAGCTGACAGTTTAATCAGGTAAGATAAGGCCCGTTTTCATAATAGGGCACGAGAGGTATGCATATTTTTCCATTAATGGATCTTGGGATTTGGTCACGTAGTCCTTGCATAAAATGTAGACATTTCATTCCACGGTGCTCTTTTGATCCGGTGCCACCCCAGGAAAGCTCAGGAAAAAAAGCCAAAACTAGCCGCAGAAGATACATGATAATGAAACGGATTGCACACATTCAAAGAACTCGATTTTCAGATGAATATTGCTTCATGTCTTCAGTCACACTCATCACTTAATGGTCATTTTAACCTTACAACTAAGAAATAAAAACTTTATTCTGAAAAATGGCTTCATATTTATTCTAAGTAGAGCCAGAATTTGGGCCAGCAAGTCATGAATATGAATGACCGTAAATGCCCTCGGAGGAGTGTGTGCTTTGGTGCACAAACCAAAGGAAAGATGGAAGCAGAAAGGGATTTCTCCGACTCCAGCGCTCCCCTCTCCCGACCCCAGTGCAAGCACAGGACTCTCCTCTGAGATGCACAGCTGTAGGCCTGTGGGGAACAGGCAGGGACCAAAGCCCTGCCAGGTGCAAAAGGAGACTTTTTTCCCTCTGGGGCTTGTTGTGGAGGACCCTGGAGAGGTCCCACTACTCCTGCAGGATACCTGCTCTTTGGAGACCCCTGCGCCCCTGTGTGGGAAGAGCCTGTGGAAGCGGTCCTGGCAAGACGTCAGGAGAGGAGAAAAGATGGGTTGAACCCCACAGCTCCCAGTCCCTAGCCCTGCAGAGAATGTGGATCCAGCCTTTGTAGCCAAGGAGAAAAGGAGGTTCCAATGTGTCCTGCTGGTGCCGTGAAGATAACTACTCTTAGAGATGGAGCCTGCCGGGCTGCCTGCCAGGTGTGGCATTGCTGCCTCCAGAACCCATCCGGACTCTAGCAATGACTAGAGCATAAGATTAGGGAACTCAACAGCCCAAGAGTGGAGGAACAACCAGACCCGGAAAAGGTGTGTCACGACACGGAACTGCTAGAAGATACAAAGGAAATCCTAAATAAATAAATAAATAAATAATAAATAAATAAATAAATGCATACATTCATACATACATACATTTGATTGCAGCACTAAAAAAAGAAAAGACTGTCTCACTGAAATGTGATCCTTAAATTTAACAATTTCATCTGTGAATTGAAGGAGACCGCTTTTGAGATTCAAATTAGTAGCCTTGAAATTAAATAGAAGAAATAGCTAAACCACAGAGCAGCAATTCAGAGGCAATGTAGTTTCATGCTACAGCATGAGAAGACTGTCCCACTGCACCCTGGGAACCCAGGCATTCTCAAGAGCTCTGCCCACCGTCCATGAAGCAACTTCCAAGACAGAATACCCTCAGGAATAGTATTGATGCATTAATTAAAAGAATGATTATGTCCTTGGAGATGTGAAATGATATTAAAGAGATGAATAATGTCACCCTTATAGGTTATAATCAGTATGATAAACGATTTGGGTTTCAAAACACATGGCGGAGAAAACAACTATGGCTCATTGCCCTGACATCATCGGCTGTTGGTCAGTTCTGGTTCTTACTAGGGGCTGTTGGGCTACTGCATGTTGGCTATGACCTGTGAACACCTGATTTATCTTTCCCTTTGAGTAAGAAAGAAGACACTACAAATCATTTATGCCATTTCTCAAGGTTATTCCGGTGTGGGCTCTCCAATGTTGACTTTCATGGAAAGTCAAAACTGTGAGCTCACTGTGGACAAACAGAAAAGGTCCAGGCATTCCACCTCCTGGAGTTCCACCTCCGAGGAACTTTGAGCAGCTCTGATGATTTTCTGTTAGGATTAGGATTTGCAGCATCAGAATCCTTTTAGAATTGGGGAGTGGGGCCCTGGATGAAAGTAGAACTACGACTGGTTTGGCTCTTGATTGGATGAAGTTCAATCATTTCCATAATGTAGCTGCTTTTGTTGGGGGTATTTTGGACTATTTGTACAAATGCTGTGGATTATTTCTGCATTGCCGGACCTGAGGGAAGCACTGTAACTCCTGGATTTTATTTTCCAAACTTCACATTCAGTTACAGGAGACCAGGAACATAACCAGAGACCAGTCATTAGATGTAACGGATGATCCTCATGACATCAGACAATAGCCATCAGAAGAGTCATGGCAATGACCCATAAGGCTTAAAGAGAAAACTGTTAGAAGTAGGCGTCTCTTAAAACTGTCATTCTCAAAAGATAGGGATTTCCATGATCCTTAAGCACTAAAATTATTTCCGTAATATTATCAAGTTGTGATTTGGCTTTTCCATGGAGTTAACCGTTTGCACAGATGGGTGTGGAAGTCATGATGGGTGAAGCAGCTGGCTCCGTAACATGAATGAAGGCAGGGGTGCCCAACTCTGCTATCAGTCATCACACTCTTTAACGCCGCATTACTTGTACACTGAGACAACAATGTTCCTGATGCAGCCAGGCAAAGTGTTTTATTATACAGCTACCATTGAGTACTTTTCATTTTAATATCCTATGTGACACAATGGGAAACTCACACTAGCTGTGATACATTGGCTGTGTTGAAAATCATTTGTGCAATTGTTACTCATTGTAGTTGCAAATCTAACTAGCTGGTGTTTTCATGAAACACCACTTTAATTGAAAGAATTACTAACAAACTATGGGTTCTCAGACATGAGTATTTGGCAGACATTGTTTCATGATGAACACAGTGAGCCTGTCACTTTAAGGAAAACAAGTGATAATATGGGTTATCAATGATCAAATTTGAACTTTCAAGTCAAATTAGAATTTTGAGAACTTCTGCATGCCTCCTTTATCCTTACAGATTCTCAATAATTACAGACTTTTCTGACGAGTTCAGTGGTACTATCAATGAATTCTTTTCATATTGTAAAATAAAATGTGCCAACATTGAGAAGATCTGTATAACTCAAAGAATCAATATTTTCCAAATAACCAGTGCAGGAGGTTACAAAATCATATATGGATAAAAGATCCATCCAATGTGTCAGATCAATCAATGAATTTTAAGGTAACAAAGTAAGAGTTTACTCAGACTGTTTCATATTGATCTTACAACTTTTAAGAAAGTTTGACATGTCTATTATGTTACATGAGATAAGCCAGTCCCAAAAGGACAAATACTGTATGATTCCACTTAAATGAAGTATTTAGAATAGTGAAAATCACAGAGATAGAAAGTAGAATGGTGGTTGCCGGGGGTCAGGGGAAAGAGGGTATGGGGAACTGTTTTTTCACGGACGTAGAGTTTTAGTTTTCCAAGACGAAACGAGTTCAGTTCTGGGGATGGATGGTGATCAAGTTTGCACAACATTATGAACTTATTTATGTATTTCTTTACTTTTTTTTTTTTTTTGGACACAAGGTCTTGCTCTGTTGCCCAAGCTGGCGTGCAGTGGTGCCATCAGGGTTCACTGCAGCCTCAACCTCCTGGGCTCAAGTGATCCTCCAATCTCAGCCTCCCAAATAGCTAGGACTACAGGCACTTACTACCATGCCTGGGTAATTTTGTTCATTTTTTGTAGAGAAGAGGTTTCACTATGCTGCTCAGGCTGGTCTCAAACTCCTGAACTCAAACGATCTTCCTGCCTTGGCCTCCCAAAGTGCTGGAATTACAGGCTTAAGCCACCACAACTAGCCTGAATGCATTTAATATCACTGAACTGTTCACTTAAAAATGGTTAACATGTTACATTTTATCATATGTGCCCTTAACCACAAAATAAAATTGAAAAAAGAAAATTCCACTCATCAAGTTTTGGTGTAGTATCAAGGAACAATATTCACAATTATCTGAAAAAGCTATTCAACTATTTCTCCTTTTCCAGCTATATACCTGAGTGATGTCTGATTTTCTTCATATATTTCAATCCAGACAGCATATCACAATGGATTATATGCAGAAGCAGATAAGAAATCCAGCTGTTTTCATTAATCCAGACATCACAGAGATGTGTAGAAATGTAAAATGATGCCAGGCTTCTCATACTTCTTTTGTTTGAAAATTACAGTTATTTTTTAATAAAAATAATCTTATGTAAACCTTTAATGGATTTATTATTGTTATTTTAAATGAGTCAACAAACGAATACTTTAATTTTTTCCCAGTTTTAATTTGTTGTTCAGCAAATATAGGTAGAAGTAGCCTACATAAACAAAAGCTCTTTGGGGACCCCAATAATTTTAAAACTTAAAAAACCACTGGCTTAAATATTCTGTCCCTGCCCCTTACAAGCTTTATAGCCTTGGGCAAGAGATTTCATCCTTTCCTGCCTCAGTTTCTCCAGTTGTAAAAAGAGGTAATATGAAATAAGGTATGTGAATCAGGCCAGGCGTGGTGGCTTACACCTGTAATCCCAGCACTTTGGGAGGCCAAAGCGGGTGGATCACCTGAGGTCAGGAGTTTAAGACCAGCCTGGCCAACATGATGAAACCCTGTCTCTATTAAAAATACAAAAATTAGTCAGGCATGGTGGTGGGCGTCTGTAATCCCAGCTACTCAGGACACTGAGGCAAGAGAATCGCTTGAACCTAGGAGGCAGAGGTTGCAGTGAGCCGAGATGGTGCCACTGCACTCCAGCCTGGGAGAAAGAGTGAAACTCCATCTCAAAAAAAAAAAAAAAAAAAAAAGTATGTGAATCATTTCATGCAGCACCTGGTCCCTAGTAAGTCCTCAATGATGTTGGCTGTCACTGCTTCTCAGTCCCTGTTTGTTAAGCATTTAATTGCCAGTGCTTAGCTATCAATAGGTACTGGGGAAACAAAGCAAAACAGACAAATTGCGGTGCTCAGGTTCCGCCAAGGGCAGCACACAGTGAAGCACATGAAGTAAGCTGGCGAGTGTGCATGATGGGGCTGAGCATTGTGGGAGAAGAGGGAGAGGAGGGCCTTAGGAGCAGTGACTTAGAGCAGGGAGAAGGAGCCTGTGAGTGACACAATAGGAGCCAAGGGAGCCAGCCAGATGCTGCACGGGATGCCAGTGATGGCCCATGTGGCTCTGCGAGGGCAGGGGGACTGTGGGTTTGTTCTGAGACAGCTGTGAGGCATGGGAGATGCTGAGCAAGGGTGTGATGTGATCTGACTCCCAGTGTAATGGGATCAGGAGGATGTGCACCTCCCCAGAATTGTTCTTCTTGCCTGGGCAGACCTGTTAGGGCCGCTCACTTTGGACCTGTACCTGGAGCCTTCCCAGGAGCCTCCAGGCAGAATACATCACCCCTTTGTCAGCTCCTCCAGGGGCCCTCAGGATCATGAGGGTCTGGGTTAGCCGTGTATCCTTTTCCCCTTGGACCCCTGTTCTCTGGTGGACCCCTCTCCACCTCTCCAGATCCACTCCATCCTTCACAGGCTGACCTGCATGGACCATGTCCACAGGGCTCCCTGGCCTCTGGCTTCTGGGTGGGTTCACCCAAGGGGACCACAGTAGGATATAGAAGGAAGGGCAGCTGGGGTGTTTAAATCCCCTGGCTCTGCCTGGTGGGCCCTTTATGGGCTGGCTCAGTCCAGTTCCTACAGACAACTCCTCCTGACCCTCTACCCTCTGTAACCTAGACTCCCCTCTCCGCCTCCAGCAGGACTGCAACGGGCTCAGACAGGAGCCCCAGGGCTCTGCACTATTCCCTGCCCACATCTCATAAATGGTTCCGTTTGCAAACTCTCCTAAAATTACCCAATGGGAGTGTGTTCTCTGTCTCCTTCCAGTCCTCCAACTAATGGACTCCCATAGATCCAACGCCTCAGATGTAGATGACCCTCTGGGAAGGTAGACACCACCTCTCTCCTGCACTCTGCCATTCTCCAGGATTGGGAAGGATTCTGGGCACACAGTAGGCATTTATTAAATATTCATTGGATGAATAAATGATAAATGAATATTCACTATCATTCTCTCCACATATTAAATCAAATGCTTCAAAACACTTTAGAATGGGAATTAATTGCCTCCCTTAGTCATTATTTTTATCTATAGCTATCATCAAACCTTCACCCACTCAGAGTTAATAATTGAAAACCAGACACATAACAAGTTAGCAGAGAGGAGAGCTCAAATGAAGCCCCGTCTGAAAATCTCACCTGCACGCCACACTCCCCAGACACAACTCCTTGCAACTGGAGGTGAGGTGGAAGTCTCTATATTCTATTTTCCTTTCTTTTTTTCTATTTGTCCTTTAATTTTATTTATGTTTTTTGACATAATAACTTGATTGAGATGTACTTGTTATGCAACACAATTCACCCATTTGAAGTGTATAAATCAATGGTTTTTAAGTATATTCACGGAGTTGTTAAACCATCACTACTACCTAGTTTTAGAACATTTTCATCACTCCAGAAAGAAATCCTGTACCCACTGGCAGCCACTCCCTCCCTATCCCCCTCAGCCACCTTCCCCTAAGCCACCACTCATCTACTTTCTGGCTCCATGGGTTTCCCTATTCTGGTTGTTTCGTATAAATGGGTTACAAAACGTATTGTCCCTAGTGTCTGACTTCTTTCCTTCCCTTAGCATAACGTATTGAAGGTTCATCCGTGTAGTGATATGTGCCAGTACTTCATTCCTTTCTAATGCCGGATAATATTCTGTTGTAAAGATGGACCACATTTTATTGATCTGTTTATCAGTTGATGGACATTTGAGCTGTTTCCACTTTTTGGCTATTAGGAATAATGCTGCTATGAACATTTGTGTACAAGTTTTATGTGAACATATGTTTTCGTTTCTCTTGGATGGAATTGCCAGGTCATATGGTAATTCTACATTTAACCTTTGGAGGAGCTGCCAGATTATTTTCCAAAGCAGCTGCACTATTTTACGTTTCCACCAGCAGTGTATGAGGATTTTAACTTCTTCAAACTCTTGTCATCAAATATTATTATGATTATTTTTAAATTTTGGTTCCACACTCATTCTTCAATTTCCCAGAAGAGGGGATTTTTGTTGCAGGTGGCTTCAGTCAGTGATCTAAACTCCTTACTGCAGTGGCCACAGATTTAAGGGGCTCTCGAACTGCTTCCTCAGCCTCTCACCATTTCTGGGGTTCTCTCTGGGCTCCAGGGGTACACAGTAGTTAGGTCCCAAGTGTTGCATAGAGAGTACAAACAAATTCACAAGGACACAAATCCTACATGCTCTAGACCTATCCTGTCCAATATGGTAACCACTAACCATGTGTGACTATTCAATTTCAAATTTATTTTAAATTTTAAATTAATTAAAATGAAATTCAACATTCAGTGGTTCAATCACATTAATCACATTTCAAGGGCTCAAGGGTCGGCCGGGCACTGTGGCTCACGCCTGTAATCCCAACCCCTTGGAAGGCTGAGGCAGGTGGATCACTTGAGGTCAGGAGTTCAAGACCAGCCTGGCCAACATGGTGAAACCCCGTCTCTACTAAAAACACAAAAATTAGCTGCGCATGGTGGGACGCGCCTGTAATCCCAGCTACTTGGGTGGCTGAGGCAGGAGAATTGCTTGAACCTGGGAGGTGGAGGTTGCAGTGAGCCGAGATCGCACCACCACACTCCAGCCTGGGTGACAGAGTGAGACTGTGTTTTAAAGAAGAAAAAAAAAAAAAATCAAGTGCTCAAAAGTCACATGCAGCTAGTGGCTACCATATTGGACAGTGAAGATCTAACATATTTCCGTCATTGTAGAAAGTTCTACTGGATGGCATGAAACAGGGAAAGAGAAAAGGCCCTACATGCCACCACCCTGTCAGACGTGCTATTCAGAGTGGCTTTGTCTCCAGACCCCCTCCACTGAGGTACCCCATCACCCATGGCCCATTTTGCCAGCCATCTGAAGAGGTTGAGAATTCTTAGGGATGTCAGATAAAAGGGTATCTTTTTCATGTAGAAAAGCACAAAGTTAGACCTCAAGCTCTCTCAAGTGGACTATCGTGTTTTCCAATCAGTTCAAGAACATTTAAGCTATTATTTTCACTCCTCGGGGTCCAACTACCCAAACCTTGGTGTCTCAGATGAGAAATATTAAATAGCTAAAATGGTCTGTTTCTGAAAACTCTTCTGTGAAGGATTGCCAGCATTTACGTGTTTCTAAAAAAATAAGTTGCTGTGTATGTGCTACTAATAATTAGCAGTCAATTAATATTTTTCAGCTTCCAGCATGTTAGAAATGTTATGCAAGTCATTTACAGGAAAAGTGCTCACCCTCGCAGCTCCAACAGTGTGTTACATACTAAAGCAGAGTTGGCCTTGAATTCTGGGGGCTGGTGTCTCGTGAGGAATACCAAATGTTGGATTTTACATACCTTTGAATATAATTATTATTAATATTCAAGCAGTATATTCATTTATACCTTGAAAGGGATACAAATACCTCTTACTATTTGTATATCATATTAAAGGGCTCCAGACTTATCTCTAAAATTACAATACTGTATTTTGCCACAAGTTAAATGGTATTCAAAGACCAAAGCTACAGGTGACCATTTTCTTTTATTTTTATGTTGTTTTTGGTTTTTTTGAGACAGGGTCTCCTCCGTCTCTTCTCTCCACCTAGGTTGGAGTGCGGTGGCGTGATCTTGGCCCACTGGAGGCTTGACCTCCTGGAGTCAAGCAATCCTCCCACCTCAGTCTCCTGAGCAGTGGGGACTACAGACATGTGCCACCACACCCAGCTAATCTTTTTGTTTGTTTGTTTGTTTTTCTGCAGAGACAAGGTCTCACTATATTGTCCAGGCTTGTCTCAAACTCCTGGCCTCAAGCAATCCTCCCGCCTGGGCCTCCCAAAGTGCTGGGATTACAGACACGAGCCACCACACCCAGCCTGAGATGACTATTTTAATCCACTGACGCAAAACTGTGCAATTACCAATTCAAATCTGAAAACCTATATGAAGAAACTGAAAAGCCAAGTCCTCCCAAGAGCCTTTATCCCCCTTCAATCAGTGCAGACAAACAAGAGCTTGCCAGGTCTTGTTTTAAAGATGCAACCAGTAACTTCTCAATTAGGATAAATGAAATTCACAAGCATGTGACCTTCAAGTAAAGATTGAAGGGCGAGGGAAACCCTTCCCTCTGGATTTGATCCTCTGGCTTACGCATGAGCCAAAGCTTTCAATGTTTCACATCTGAACAGAAAATGTGATAATCTGGAAGAAGTGGCTGGTTGTGATGGCCTGACCCTCACCCCATGCTTAGGAAATGGGGATAGACCACCCAGCCCTCTTCCAAAGGAAGCCAGAAAACTGAGGTTCCATGAATCTGACGCCATTCCCCTTCCTTAAAGGTCTGTTACATTCATCATGGATAATATGGGTGGGTTACATGTCCTCATCACACATCTCATCTCCTTGTGTTGCAGGTCCCCAAAACAGCAACAGGATATCAGGAAAAGTTAATGATATTGCCAAGCAGGTTCAAGGGTGAGAACAATCTGAGGTCTTTCAGGGACAGAGAGAGCTGAGTGAAACCTTAGAGGTCATTGCACTGAGCCCCTGGGACTCCCCCTGCCCACTTTCCCAAGGAAGTAAAGTCTTATCCTCACTTTACAGAGAAAACCATGGAAATCAAATGACTCACTCAAGGTCATCGGGGTTAGAAAGGAATCAAGATGTCCAGTCACCATTAAGAGAATAAAAACATTCAAAGGGAAAAATGTGATAAATACTCTAGATTATTCCAAGGTCAAGAACAGTCTTCAGTGGATTCAGGGTTAGAGAAAAGTATTTTAAAAAGCCCATGGAAACATGTATCACCTTCTGCTCAATCCTGAAGCTACACAGATGGTCTCTGCCCTTCCCATGCCTGTGGATTGAGGTGCCATGTGGGGGTGGACGTGGGCCACTGGGGATCTAGTTGAGGAGACCAGTTCTACCATGCTTAGGTGGTTCCCAATCCAGGGAAAATCCTCCTCCATGTATTTCTGCTGTGCTTAGCTCAGCCTTTCACCACCAGGGAAGGTTCATCAAACTCGAGGAATAGCAGTGAATAGAGAGGGGTGTTGCTCGATGACTCCAAAGGACATCATCCCTTGAGAAGGCATGACCCAGAGTATTAGCTTCTGTTCAATAAATTTACATATCTGGATAACATAGGAGATTATCCGTGAAATATAGCAGTAGAAATACCCTTTCCTCTATGCCACTGTTGGGTTCAGTTGTATATCAATTAGGACTTACAGCATAACAAATTTCTTTAAGACGCTGTGCCCTGAAATGACATATATTTATTTTTTCTCATGATTGTGTACATTAGCTGGCTGCTGCTTCTGTTCTGGCTGGCTTGACTGAGGCTAGATGGTTCCAGGTGGCCTTGCTGCCATGTCTGGGTCCTCGGCTGGGATGCTGGAGCTCTCTCAGTGTTTTCTCATCCTCCACAGAGGCTGGGCTGAGGTTATTCAGATGGAGGCTCAAAGGTTTCCAGAAATGAGAGAGGATGTGCGCTATCTCACCAAACCTGTCAAGCCTCTGCCTGCCTCATATTTGTTAGGATCCTTTTGCCTAAAGCAAGTCACATGACCCACTCCAGGGTCAGGTGGGAGGAACTACCCAAGGGTGTGGCTATAGGGAGGCACAATTCATCAGAGGTCACATCTACAAAGATCTGTCCCAAGTTATCCCAGATGTGAGGTCTTGGATGCCCTAAACCAACAAAGTACATCTCTTCTGTTGAATGGGATGTAGAGAACACTGAATAGGTACCTTAGGCCAAGTTATTTTACTTGTTAGTAATATTTCATAATATGACTTCTGTAGCCATTGTCTATGAAAAAAGATGCCTTTGAAGCAAGGCTATAAAAATAGAAAATCTTAACACAATGATCACATTCAGCTCATACTTTCAATTTTCTAATATTTTATTCTCTAATCAAACGGTTATGTTTTACCCCCTTAAGCTTTCTTTCTGTTATTCAGCAAACATCTTTTGTTCAGTAGCTACGATGTGTAAGGCATTGTAGGGACCAAAAATGAGTAAGAGATGCCATCTTTACCCAACTAGGAGAGAGAATGCCTATGCTCAGATCATGGTCACACTCACCATAAGAGAGGGGGAAAGGCATTATGGGAGTAGAGAGACACAGGAAAGTCCAAACAGGCTCAAGATCAGGCTATGTATGTATCCTATGATCCCTCACTGTTGTAGCTTCATGGACTCCCCAAACAGTTTCCATCTGTTTCCAATGTGGCCACTTATTGGAGCCTTCCCATCAGGCCACCACCACCTTCACTGGTATCCAAGGTCTAAGGGATTTGTGAGCAGCTTGTACTATTAACTATGTGTCCCCTGCAATGGCTAGAGGTGGAGCTGAGAACTGCCTTGAGGCACAAATGAGCATCATTTCTGCTGGACCATTGACCAGAGATACACAGGCCCCCCACCACCCAAGACCCCAACACTGCTTGTCAGAGTAGGCTTTCCTAATTCTGAGGGTGTGAGTCTTTCATCTGTTCTAGGTGTGGAATAAACTAGTTCTGCAAATGTGCCTCCACATCCATCTGCCTTGTATTTATCGAACATAATAATCAAGCCTGTACCACCACCTATGCTTCCCTCTCTGCAGTGGCCCTCTTCCAACAAGCAGCGGGTGAGCCACGTCTAGCTGTCCTAGGAGAAAGATTTTCAGGGCTCACCGGAGGATTTGATGAGCATAAAGGTAGAAGGTAAGAAAGAAGTACAGCAATTAATCATTCAAAATACGATTGTCCCTACCCCATTGAATCTACCATAGACCCTTGCTACCAAATAGCTCCAGGTGACACTTGTTTGTTTCAGTAGGATGTGGAATGTGAGCTGGGCCTTGGGAAGATTTCGAGAGTCAGAGACGCCTAATAGATGCTGACACAGACACAGAGGAAAGCCTTGTGACATGAGCAGCTTGGTCAGCAACATGGTGGCTCTTTGTCCACTAACTTAACTGGAGGTCAAGGCAGGGCTTTTGGATATTTGAGCCTCATCTTTCCGGTCTGTACAATCCATCTCCTTAATTAATGACCGTTCACCATTAAAGCCAAACTTGTGGCAATTCATGCCACTTGAAGAGCACAACCTTTTAATCTTTGCTCTTTGCTTGTCTCCTCCTAACTGAATCTCAGGCAGGAAGGAAAATAACAGTAAGTCTTTTCTGGATCTTCAGTGCCCTGGCAAAGTAGGTCTGCAACATTGATGTGTGACCTGCCTTCCTGCTTCCCACACCTCCCCTTCTAACCAGGGCTATGTCTTCTAAGCTGAAAGACAATGGGAGACGAAAATTCCCGGACTGTGTTTCTGCTAAATCTCTTGGACATCATTTGTGGTCAGGAAATGAAACTGACTTAATTCCTACTTAGACAAAATTCTTTCTGGTTCTCATAACCCAAAGAGAAATAGAGCAAAATCACATCGGGAATAATTATACACATTTCTCTGTGTAGCAGGGTGAACTTTCTTTGCTTTTTCTTTAGCGTTCCCAAACTACTCTACCCACCCACATCCCACCCCAACGGAGAACATTTCAGGAGTTTGGTCCAATTTGGTCTCTACCCAGAGTGTGATAAGAGCAGTGCTTGATCTCCAGTTTTTTCCCCAGGGGGCCAATGGAAAGAATGTTCTGCTTGCAGTTTTGGCAAGAATGACCACCACAGCGTGTCATGTGTCCCACAGCGAGATGACACCACTGACCTAAATACCTGCACAGGGATATTGTGCCTTCCTGCTCATAATGACTGGCTTGGATTCTTCCAAACCACTAGGTTGAGCTATTATGGCTTGGGATCCTCAGCTTCTCCCACACAGAGCCAATCCTCTTAGCAGGTGTACATAACACAGGTGAACGTTCAGTCTTTGGGTGTGGACACACACAGACACAAGGTGCCCCTTAATCCATTCTCTGCAAGAGAAGCATTCTCCACCACTGTGTCTCATTTGCTGGAATAATTTCCAAGGTCTTTGCTAGGGCAAGGAGCTCTGAAACCAAAGCCCACGTCCTTGTCTGTGTCCTGGTCTCCTCTCTCAGATCAGATTTGCCAGGCTGATCTGCTACCTCATCCCACTGTTTATCTCTACAGTAAAAAAGCATCTCCCATGGGCTCTCCCTCTGTCCTACCTCGTGTTTACCATTATGAGAATAGATTTTACAGTCAGAGAGAGAGAGAGGGGGAGAGATCATCAGTCACAAGATCCATGAGCAATAAATGTTAACGTATGCCAAATTTTATCCGGAGCTGGCTGTGGGCCATGGCTGATGCTTAATATTTATTGAGTGCCCATAATGGACGAGGCCCCTTCTGACCCTCTTGTGGAACAAACCCTCAGGAGGGATAGAAAATGCCTTCCTAAGGGAATAAGCCTCCCTCACCATGAGGCTCAGAAGAGAATCTGCAAGCTGAAAGGAATTTTATTACCATATTTCATCAAATTGAAGGTGCCTTTTGATCTTACAATCTTATATTGATGCACATTATTTTTTGGACCTAAGAAAGAGAGACACTACCATCAATTGTCAAGTGCTATGGCCCGCATGATGCATCTTGATTTCAGAGATGTTCAAATGTGACAAAATGTGCATCTTAGAGTCAAAAAACTATGCTATTTTTTTCTGGCTTTGCCCCTGACATTGACATGGAAACTCAACCATTGGTGTGGGACACTGTGTCCTTACTGAACACTCTAAGACAGGGGCCCCCCACCTCCTCACATACTGTTCTATTTGAAGCATCCTTATTCTCAAGAAGTCCTTCTTTCTGCCTGGCCAAATTCTCTATTACTTTAATTTATGCTTGTTTGATCTCCCACTTACCTGGAAATAAGCTAAACCTCTCCCCCCTTATTTTAAATAAAATTCTGTACTTGCTTAAAGAAAGTAAGCAAGCACTCCAGTCTTTTCTCCTGTAAGTCAAACAACCTCAGTTCCTTTTATTGAAGTATGATTCATACATAGAAAAACAACGAATCACAAAGGGATAGCGTGGAATTTGTACAAAGTGAGCACATTGGGAAATCACCATGCTGACTTTTAAAAAGTATGAGACTCTCTTGTGTCTTCCACTCCTCTTTCCCATCCTCAAATTAATCATTCTGACTTCAATCAAAACCAGAGCTGCATTTTCCCTGTTTCAAACTGTATATAAAGGAAAGCATACAGTTTCAAAAGCATAGAGCATGGAGCCACTATTCACAGTAGCAAAGACATGGAATCAACCTAAATGCCCATAAATGGTAGACTGGATAAATAAAATGTGGTACATATACACCATGGAATACTATGCAGCCATAAAAAAATGAGATCATGTCCTTTGCAGGGACATGGATGGAACTGGAAGGCATTATCCTTAGCAAGTACGATGGCCATTATCCATAATCCTTACACTTCTTCGTGCTGATTTTCTTTACATAACACCATGCACACTATCTTGCTGTGTGTGGCAGTGCTTTGTTCCTTTTCACTGTAACAATACATTTATTCATTTCACTTTCCATGGACATTTGGGTTGTTTCCTATTAATGCCTATTCAGAATAACTGTCATGGATAGTCTTATGCATGCCCTCCAGGACACATAGGCACGCATTCCTGTTGGGAATATATACAGGGGTTGAATCACTTGGCATAGAGCATCAGTTCAGCATTAGCACTGACTGCTCAACAGTTTTCCAAAGTAGGTGTGCCAGTTCTTCCTCCTTCAAGCAATGCATAAGCATGTCAACTTCAAATCTTTATCAACTCTTGACAATGTCTACTTCATCTTACCTTCTGCTGGGTGATAACTCATCATAGTTTTAATCTGCATTTCCTTCATGATTAATGATCTTGAGAACCTTTTCATAAATTTGTTAGTCATCAGATATCCTCCTTAATTAAGAATCTGTTCAAGTGTTGGGAACTTTTAAAAACTGGGTTGTTTTTTTCTTTTTATGTTTTGTTTTTGAGATAGAGTCTTGCTCTGTCACCCAGGTTGGAGCACAGTGGTGCAATCGTGGCTCACTACAGCCTCAACCTCCTGGGCTCAAGTGACCCTCCCAGCTCAACATTCTAAGCAGCTAGAACTGCAGGTACACATCACCATGCCTTGCTAATCTTTATATTTTTTCTGTAGAGATGGGGTTTTGCCATGTTGCCCAGGCTGGGCTCATACTCCTGGGATCCACCCACCTCAGCATCCCAAAGTGCTAAGATTACAGGCGTGAACCACTGTACCTGGTCATTTTTTCTTTTTGATTTTTAGAAATTCCTGATATATTCTGGATGTCAGATACAAATCCTTTGTTTTATATAAATCAATGATCTATTATCTAACATATATCACAGATATAAATTATCTTCTGACACTCTGTGGCTCACATTTTTATTTTTTTACATGGTGTCTTTTATGAGCAAGAGTCCTCAATTTTAATTAAATTTTACAACAGTTCAACTCAGCAACCTTTTCCTTTATAGTGTCTTATGTTTTTCCCATTCCACAATCATGAAAATATTTTTACATGCCATCTTCTAAAACCTTATTGTTTTAGCTTTTACGTTTAAGTCAGTAATCCATCTAGAAGCAAACTTTTATACAAATTTCCAACTGAGTCAGGAACATTTTTCCCCCTGCGTCATTGCTGTGGCCCCTGTGCCACACACCGGATGACTACACCTGCGAGTCTGTGGCTGGGCTCCCAAGTCTGTCCTTAAACTAATTCCTCACTGTCTTGATTACTCTGGCTTTTTCGGCATTAATCAATTTTTACAAATATTAAAATTCACATTGTCAATTGTCACTCATGTGATTCATCCTTAGGACACAGTCTTGTTTAAAAGAATATCATTCATTAATGCTAAAGGAATTTCAAAATAATTTGAAACTTTTATTTGCATTTCTTGAACATTATTTCTTGGCACCTTCTCCTTTACCCAACTCTCTTATTTTCCATCTTAGAAGCCAGAAAAAAATAGAAGACCCTCTTTGGAGGGTGGGAGAGAGGACAAAAATGTCAGCAAATCCAGAATCATTCTTATTGGTCAGTGGGGGCTAGAAAAAAAAAAAGCTAGAAAGATGCACTGTTATTCATTTGTTTTCATTTTGTTTGGTTTTAAATTTACAGAAGCCATAAAAAAACTTCACAAATTTCAGTAAACGGAAGGGAGGATGATCTATAGTTCCAACTAGCTCAACAATTACGGATTTTTATGTATTTCTGCTGGTCTTTATTTCATATGTATAGTTTGCCACTGCTTTTAAATTTGACATAAGAATTATAGCATGTTTTATATTATTGCAACCTCTTTAAAACTTCTGTTTTAAATGAATGTAATATTTTATGAAGCATATTACCAAAATGTAGATAATCTTTTCCCTGCTATTAAACTTTTAGGCTGCTTTTGATTTTTCTTAGAATAGATAACACTGCTATGAACATCTTCAAGTGTACAGTTGTCTTGACTCTGTTGAATTCTGTTTTCCCAGTGGATTTTACTACTTTACATAACCACTGGAAACATTCAGCTTCAACAGATAAACGTAGATTTTACATATAAATTGTGAATTACTTTACACTTTAGTGGGGATGGATATTTCTCAAAGTGTTTCCTAGTTACATCTCCTTTTTCATTCTTTGTACGTTGATACAACAAGGTCTTAACATTTTTCTAACCAATTTGTATGACACTTACTGACAAAAACAGTCGTTATTTGCTTTTTATTCGACCTTGTGACCCTTCGTGTCAGGAACAATGTGGAATTTCTCTTCAGATCATTGGTGGCTGGCAAGTCATTGGCATGCAGTGTGTGCTCAATCAATTTTTGCTGAGTGGATGGAGTTGTGTTTGTTTCAAGTATTCTTCCCCATATATTCCCACCATCTGTGCTTTGTGCATGGAAAGAATTAATAAATGTTGATTGTTTATTATGATAATGATGACATATGGTATATTTATTTTTAGTGGCATCTGCCATGAATAAGAATCCCCAATTTGGTTATTTCAGTCTGACAATCTTACGGATTGTTTTTTCTGAGGCCGTTCCACTCATTCTTGATATTAATAAAAATTCCTCTATATGATGAACGTAGTATAAATATGGAACTTTAAAGAGAATTCCCCTGACTTTGCTTTAACTCATTAACACGCAGCTATTCATGCTTGACGATTATTTTACATTTCAGCAATACTGAATACACTGCACTCTCTCTTGTTTCATGGTCTTTGAACATGCTAATCCCCACCATTTCTACCACCCCTGCCCTACACCACCCCCTAACTGGCTTATCCCCAGTACCTTCAGATTCCCAGGTTAGCAAGCATTATCCTGGCCTATCCCTCCCGTGGACTGGTTGGGTCCTACACTATTTTCTCCTAGAACCCGGAATGTGTTCCTTTTCATAGCAGCTTCTACACAGTGTGAGAACTGTCTGCAGGGATCATGTCTGGTTCATTCTTATGCTGACTCCCACCCTTCACTCCTGAATCTATCGCAGTCCCTGGGACATAGTAGCAATCAAAGATTTATGGTGGAGTGAATTGAAATGAGTGAAGTAAACTCCACCTTCGCCAACCTTCTCTAGCTCCGCTGATGAATAATATTGTCAGACTTAGAAAGGAGACTCAGACCCAACTATCCAATCTTCACCACCCCTGCCCACTGGTGAACTCAAGTCTCTCTCCCCTGTGACCCAGAAAAAAGCCTCAGGTTCCAAGCCTAGGTACTCGATGACACTGGTTCTCAACTAGAGGTGATGTACAACCTCCAGGGTTTCATTGCCAATGTCTAGAGACATTTCTGGGTTTTATCCCCAGAGGGAGGAGGTACTACTGCTAATGGGTAGAGGCCACAGTGCAGCTAATATCCTACAGTGCTCAGGATCCCTACCATCACAAAGAAGTTTGTGGCCTTAAATGTCAATAGTGCTGAGGTTGAGGACCCCTCCTCTATGAAACCCTTCCCAATGACTCTAGCTTCTCACCCTCTCTGCCCACTACTTAGCAGTCTCCATTCCCCTGAAGCCTGAATGACAGGGAGATTTTTCACCAGGCGTAGCCAGTATGCCTTTTTATGCAGCCGCAGTCCCTGGCTCTGACAGCATCAACCACGCTGTAGTCAGAAAGGCACACACACTCCTATTATGCAAAGAACCTCAACAACCCTTCAGATACCTACTTGACATAAAATTATTTAATTTACATGTGCAAGCACACATTTTCACACAGACTCCTCATTGCTACAAATTAAGTAGCAATATTGGAAGGCCTCACATGAAATATTAAGAATAACATCTGATTTCAAAAGTCTCGATGCAATCATCCTCCACAGGAGATGTAAAAGTTAGAGACAATGGCACCGGCAAGACCTCAGGCCCGACCCTGCCTGGCCAGCAGCTCTAAGAAGTGTCGAATGAGCTCACAGCTGCATGGCGTTGCAGACTTCCGAGGAGTGTTTTAAAAACCCAAGTCAGAGCAAGACTTTCCCTGCTCAAAACCTTTCTTGGGCTTCTGACTTCACCTTGAGCATAAGCTAAAAGGCTACAGGACCCCCCCCATGAGGCCCTATCCCTTTTGTTCATTGGCTCCAGGCTGGGCTCCGAGCTGTTCTCAAACCCTCCATGCATGTCCAGGCCTCAGGGTTTTGTCTTCTCCAAATTTCGGTGTATCTCACTTCCTCCCATTCCTCAGGTCTCTCAACACTACTTTATCTGAGAGGCCACCTTCAATAAGGTAGTACACCCTGTTTCTTTGTAGTCACTCACATCATTTCATTTTCCTTTGCGGAGCTCACCAACACCTGACAATTTCTATCTTGATCTGTCTGTCTCCCCAAGTAGAATGAGAGCTTCATGAGGTTGGGCATAGTGGCTCATGCCTGTAATCCCAGCACTTTGGGAGGCCAAAGTGGGAGGATCATTTGAGGTTAGGAATTTGAGACCAGCCTGGTCAACATGGTGAAATCCCGTCTCTACTAAAAATACAAAATTTAGCCAGGCGTGGTGGTGGTCGCCTGTAATCTCAGCTACTCTGGAGGCTGAGGGAGGAGAATTGCTTGAACCCAGTAGGAAGAGGTTGCAGGGAGCAGAGATCACGCCACTGCACTCCAGCCTGGGTGACAGAGACTCCATCTCAAAAAAAAAAAGAATGAGCACTTCATATGACAGGGTCTTTGCTCAAGGCTATGGTCCCAGCCCTTAGAAGCCCTTAGCTTCTAGAACAGAGTGAATATTTAATAAATATTTGTGGAATGAATGACTCCACCATCGCGTTTTGGGGTCCACCCTGATAACACAAAGAGATGAGGAACTTTGCTGGTCAACTCAGCAAGCAGGTATTAGAATCCAATTGGGGCTGGGCGCGGTGGCTCACGCCTGTAATCCCAGCACTTTGGGAGGCTGAGGCGGGCAGATCATGAGGTCAGGAGTTTGAGACCAGCCTGGCCAATATGGTGAAACCCTGTCTCTACCAAAAATGCAAAAATTAGCTGGGCATGGTGGCAGGCGTCTATAGACCCAGCTAATGGGGAAACCCAGGAGGTGGAGGTTGCAGTGACCTGAGATTATGCCACTGCACTCCAGCTTGGGCAACAGAATGAGACTCCATCTGGAAAAAAAAAAAGAAGAGAGAGAGAATCCTACTGAGGTTTTGTGAATGCTGGCATTAGAGGATGATGACGAGATAGTATAACATGGCCCTTTTTGTGTGTCGCTTTGCATTTGAAGTTCTCAGCAGAAACTGCCTCTAGCTAACCTAAGCCAGTGGGATTTGGGGAGCTCACAAAATTGCTAAAAAGGCTAAGAACCAGACTTGGAACTTAGCAGGAACTAAGTAGGCTCCTGGGAACGAAACAGTAGAGAGTTAGGAATGGTTCCATAGCTGGACAGTCAGGATAAGAACCTTGAGTCAAATAACCTGAGATTGTTTTATTTCCTGCTTATGTTACTTATCCCAGGGTCAAGGTCCCAGGAAAGAGCACCCACAGGCATCATCTTTTGAATTTTTGCCGAGTGTACAGAGCAGGGAAAGGAAAGGTCTGGCAGAAAATCTGCCTAAGGGCCCCATTCGTCCCCACAGTGGGAGACAGGCATCCATATTTATTCCCCACAAGGTTGCCTGCAGCAGGTTAAGGCCTACAAAGAATGTGGCAAGCTAGGAGAAAATGGAAATGAACCCAGCAGTCAAAGATGGACAAATACCCACTTGGCCCTTGCCCTCAGAGAGCGGGCAGTCTATTACAATGTTAAACTCTATTGTGAAATCACCTCCTGTTAAATCACAGTTATAGGAGGCATCAGGCCTGGGGCCTCCAGCCATGCTGATGCAGGGAGCTGGAGGCGCTGAAGAGAGTGCCTGATGGGACCCCAGCATCTCCCCCACAGTCTTCCTTCTTGGAAGTAGAGCGATTGTACGTAAGCAGACACTCATGTGCCATTTCCCCTGCTAGCCTCAGGGCCCACGCTGGACCCCCTTCAACAAATGTCCTGGGAGCCCCTGAGCCTCAGCAGCACTTCCTCAGCATTATCCACTTGACACTTGTCCTGCAAGACACTCATCACACAGAGGCCAAGCAGGATTGCAGAACTTGCAGAAATACGTCCATTAGCATAGTGAGGACCCTAGGAGGCCCCTCAGTAGAGAATACAGCTCACCACAGTGTTCCTTTCCAAACTGATTTGACCACAGGACACTTTTATAAAATATAGCAGGTGTTTAGCATCCTGCTTAACTGTATTCTGCGGAACATCCTTTGGGAAACTCCATCCAGAGTTGAGGGTTCTTTTAGGGTGCACTCCTGCCCCCCTTTTCCTGTCTGGTTGGCTCCAGTGCATCCTGACGGGAGAAACTCTGAGTGTAGAGCTTTGGGGGAGGCAGTGCAGGCTCTTTTTGAGTTTGCTAATGATGTTTGGATGACTCTTTCATTTTTCTAAAGGTATCAAGGCCTCAAAATGAAGTGAATAGGTGGGAACATGGAAATTAGCTTGAGGGCTGAAATCCAACCTTATTCCTTTACATCATTCATTGGAATTTTTATTGCAATCTTCAATTCTGTGGATGGAGACCTTCCATAAAATGCAGAATTCCTTCACAAATGTGGGAAGGCGGGCTGGGCGCAGTGGCTCACGCCTGTAATCCCAGCACTTTAGGAGGCCAAGGTGGGCTGATCACTTGAAGTCAGGAGTTAGAAACCAGCCTGGCCAACATGGTGAAACCCCATCTCTACCAAAAATACAAAAAAAAAAAAAAAAATAGCCAGGTTTGGCGGCAGATGCCTGTAATCCCAGCTACTTGGGAAGCTGAGGCAGGAGAATTGCTTGAACCCAGGAGGCGGAGGTTGCAGTAGCTGAGATCGTGCCGCTACACTCAACCCTGGGCAACAGAGCAAGACTCCATCTCAAAAAAAAAAGAAAAAAAAAGTGAGAAGGCTCCAGGCACCGTCAATTTCCTGGGAAATAAGCCCCTCTCTTCTGAACAGAAGGCAGGTATCATGGAAGGCCCCAGGGAAGGCTGGCCATTGCCCCCACTGCCCTGTCCACACCCTCAGGACAGAAGCATCCTGGAACAGAGAGGGAGGGGTCCTTCCTTCATTGTGACTTGCATCTGTATTGTCCTGTGGGGACCATTTGCATCGCAGAACCCACAGTTGTCCGGATGAGGAGGGAGGGAAAGAGGTCACCTGGCTGGTGAATGCTGAGTACAGAAACTTCTGTTAAGCTCAGAGGTGCCGGACGCTTGGGGTCAGTGCAAGAACTGAAAAGCCACGTGCCTTGCCTCGTGTGTGAAGGGCTCATTACTATGACAATAAAACCGTACCCTGGCTTGAGATATGTTCTTCCAACTTAAGGAAGAATTACTGCATCTTTGATATCACAATTAAAACGGATCAGTAAGGAGAAATAATGATTGATCTTTGAACTATTGTGCTGATGTGTTAAAAGTGCTAAAATGTGCCTGGAGCAGAAACTGAATCACAGGGATCAATACACTGAGCTATGTCGGTGCCATGGCTGCAGGTTTCCTGATAGGCCGGTGCTGGCAATGAAGAAAACAGAGTTGACGCTGCAACTGCTTCGCCAGGAGCATTCACCTTGGTTTTTCAGTGAAAGTGTGACTGTCCTTGGGGCTGTCAAAACTTCTCAACTCTTCTCTGTCTGCAAGGACAATTCCATCCAGCAGTTGCCTCGGCTGCCATGACAAAGGCCATGTTGCTAAATTCAAAGAAGGCTCAGTGAAACCAGGTTGACCAGATAGGAGCGTTGGTTTCAATTTTTCCTTTCCTTTCTTTCTTTCTCTCTCTCTCTTTTTTTTTTTTTTTTTTTTTTTGAGACGTAGTCTCACTCTTCCACCCAGGCTGGAGCGCAGTGGTGGTGCAATCTTGGCTCACTGCAACCTCCGCCTTCTGAGTTGGAGCCCTTCTCCCACCTCAGCCTCCAGAGTAGCTGGGATTACAGGCATGTGCCACCACGCCCTGCTAATTTTTTGTATTTTTAGTAGAGAGGGGGTTTCTCCATGTTGGCCAGGCTGGTCTAGACTCTTGACCTCAAGTGATCCACCCACCTCGGCCTCTCAAAGTGCTGGTATTACAGGCACGAACCACCGCACCCAGCCTCTTTTTCTTAAACTGTGAGTATAACTGGTTATTTTCATTTCTAAGAAACGGTTCCACTGTAACATGTCTCATGAGTGATGAGGATAATCTTCACTGTGGTTCATATGGGTGTATGGAATTGAATTTACCGGGAGTGAGGCCTACAGGGAAACTCTGCAAAGGAGCACACAGTCTTGCTTGTCTCTATGGGGTTCCTGCCTCTAGCCTGGAAATCATGGCCGGAATTCCAGAAGTTTGACAACTCCAAGGTTAAAAGGAAAAAAGAAAAAAAAGAGGTGAAGCATGGGCAAAAGGGAGATTCGCGGTTAGAATACTCACTGTTAGTTCATTTCTACCTTGGGGCAGTTAAAGGTAAAAAGGAGGAAGTTAATAGGCTAAAGTTATGCACTGTAATTTCCTTTCTCTTGTCCCCTCAGCAAAAAGAAAATCCAGCTCCCAGGTACTCAGCAGAATCCTCCTCCCTTGTCTTTTTTAGGCAGAGTCTTGCTATGGTATCCAGGTTGGTCTTGAAATCCTGGGTTCCAGCAATCCTCCCAACTCGACCTCGTGTGTAGGTGGGACTATCGGTGTGCGCCTATGTGCCTAGCTATAAAGCAGAACTTGTTTTCATGTTAAGATGAATAGTGCTTTTTGATTTCTCAAAATGCTGTGCCAGCTTTCTCTGAATATGAGAAAACTTGCTTGTTCTTTTAATCTCGAAAGAGCAAGTATCTCTTGAAAAAATGCATGGAATTATACCCAATCTATAAAGTATACATTTGTCTTTATTATGAAATTAGTTTCCTCCATGTAACGTGTGAAAACACCTTCAACTGGCAGGGAAGAGGCCTGGATTCCAGCCCACTTCTCTGTTCTGTGGCTCAGTCTTCTTATTGGACAAATGAGACAAGGCAGCCTCTCAAGAGTTCTGGCTTTGACATTCTTGGGATCTCCAAATGTCCATTTGCTAGAGTGAATTTAAAATGCCAAGGCCTATGTCTTATTCATATATTGTCAAGGCCATTCTCAAAGAGTCTATGAAGTGGTGGAAGGGTAAACGGGTGGGTGGGTGGGTGGATGGATGGATGGATGGATGGATGGATGGATGGACAAAAAGATGAAAAAAATAGGATGGAGTTGGGTGATTGGATGCTGTGTTTGTCGCTGTATCACAGCTTCTTTATTTGTGGAGAACTCCAGGACTCGCCATGAGCCCTCTGCTTGGGGTCTGGCCGTCACTGGGAACACTGAGTGGAGCCCAGGGGGAGGTGTGCTGATCTTGCCAGAGGTCAGGCTCCCTGATGCAAGGCGAGTTCTACTGGCTCTGCCTCTCAGCAGTGAGAACAGTTCAATAAGTAATTTGGGGATGGTTTTGCAGAGTGGACAGTTCTGAACACTTGGCAGTAAGCAGTCCTGACCTGGGCGTCTCCCCAGCCACTCGCTTGCCTGCCTCTCCTGTATCTAGTCCCTGCAGCTTCTGCGGAAGCCAGGGTTGCCTGCCCACTACTCACTCTCTATGTTCCTCACTGGCAGGAGTGCAACTGGAGATCCCAGCCATTACAGAGGGGCAGCGGCTGGGCTGGGACAGCTTGCACCTTCCAAACACACTGCTCTTGTGGGTGCCCACCACTGTGTCGGGAGACACTTGGTGTACCCCGCGGCACACCCTGGCCTTTAAAGAGGTCTCTGCATGGTGCTTCTGTAAGAATCAGGGCTCTTCATAGAACTCCTTGTGACACTGCCAATGCACAAATTAGGATTCCAAACACAAGCCAGCGTTCCATACAATTACGTCCCCATCAGGATTGGAAGACAGAAGCAGCCTTCAAATGTGGCAGTTAGGGCCCTAACTGTTCGCGAACGATGAAGGCTGATTTCTACAGCATTCATTTACCATCATTGACCTCTTCCTGCATTAATTGTGAAGGGTACAAACTTTTATGTCGACGGCTTCTTAAATGCTAATTCCATCTTTTTGGTGAGAGAACTAGAAGCCCAGCTTATCCTAGCTAATAGGATGAAAGAGGCAGACACTCCTTAGCAAAGAGTTCTCGTGAGCAATGTCTGATGGACACATTCTAATGAAGGGGAAACATCTGGCCAGAGACCATCTCTTCGGCACCCTCAGATAAGCCTCCTGCCTGATGCACAACACATCTCAATTACCAAGAAAGGTCTGTGTAGAGACAAATGGCAGGTGTTAAAAGCAAGAGCAGGAGACGGAGCTACCAGCTGCCCGACAGATGCAGACATCTGAAGGGATCTATTCTTTATGCAATGACTTGAAAGGGGGAAAGTTTTCAAAGTAGCTTTAAATTCCATATATTTTAAATTTTAGTTAAACTAATCAGGAAAACTGACGCTCACAGGGATGACTAGCCATTTGTAGAAAATAGGCTTATAAATAATACGGTCATGAATGTTTTGTATTCCAGGTGGATACAACATCCCTTTCCATTACTAAACCCACATACTTGGTATTCAGTGAAGACAGGAGCCACTAGCCCTGCAAAGCACTGTCCAGAGACGGACCCGGCAGAGCAGGATTTGCTGTATATCAGCTGCAAGGAAAGGTGAGCGTGGTGGGAGGGAGGGGTCTCCAGACCCCAATGATCGTCTGTAAACCTCACTGCTAGACAAGCTTTTCTTTTACATTCACCAACTTCTCTTTTAGCTTGCAAATATCTCTGAGTTTTATCCTGCATTAACTATATGACATTGTTCATATTTCTTTCCTCTTAAAATATAGATAATAAAAATAGCAGCTGCCTGTGTGTGCACTGCATGCAAGGCATGGTGCCGGCAGGACCATATTTCATCTTCTTGATGTCCCTGTGATGCAGGGACTATAACTGTCCCACTTTAATAACAAGAAAATGGAGCTGGAGAGCTTAAATCCCTGATGCCCTCATACTTCACCAACACGCTGCTCTGCCTTTATGTTGAAGGCCTTCATTCAGCAAATCCTGTCTGGACCCCCACTCTGTGCTGAGTCCTGCAGATGCTGGATGAAGAGGGCCCAGCATGGCCCCAGTGTAGTCACCCTGTGGATGAGCTTGTCGGGGTTCAGATAGGTGAAGGAGGAGGGAGAGGTGACTGTGCTGATGTGATGGCCCAGGCAGGGTTCTGAGAAGCATAGAGGGGCCCTGGGCTTGGTAATGGTGGGGTTGGGAATGGGGAGAAGAGCGCAGAGTGGGGACAATGAAGAGGAAGGTTGAAAGGACAGAACCTTCACTCAAGCCAAGTCCGTCTGATGGACACTCCGTGTGTCTGGTCTAAAGTCAACAATTACCATGAGTGATCACCCAGGGTTGTCTGTGGCTCCGAGGCCCCCACAAGCACCATGGTGACAACGGCTAACAAGTAAGTACTCCAGCAGCAGGCCAGGTTTGGAGAGGTTACTTATTAATCAGTTATTTATTATTATTAAAAATAATAATCAGTAGCTCTTGGATCTATTTAGAGGATGAAGTGAAATGTGACATCATCTTCCACCCTCCATTCCCTTACCATCCACATCCAATGCTTGAGCCAAGCCTGGGGCTCTATTTCCAACACCCCAGAGGCCAACACCCTAGGAATCACCCTCTTTAACTGGAACAGCTGCTGCAGGCCTCTGGTGTGTTTCCAGCATTCACTCCTTCCCTCCTTCATTCACACCGTCAAGGGAGATTCCGCTTGGAGCAGAGGACACTCACTCGCACGTACACCCTTCCAAGCCTCTACAAGGGGCCACAGCAGTTTTGTACTTGTCATTTTGTCTTACATTTCTTAAACAGGATTGACCAGATTATCTAGGTATTAGAACAGAATCTGTTCCAGCATGCACAACAGTCTTCTCACAAAGCAAAACAAATCTTGTAACTCCCTCCTTTTGAACCCGTTAGCAGCTTCTGCAGCAAACAGATAATTCGCCTCTGTTACCTCAGCCCTCCCTTCCAGCTCTCCAACTTGTTTTCCTACTACTCACCCCATTTCTTG